>NC_141537.1:152759141-153059141 GCF_021556685.1 Rattus norvegicus | reverse complement strand
TCTATAAGAAAGCGGGATGAGAAAGCCGTGAGGAATAAGCCAGTAAGCAACACCCCTCCATGGCTTCTGCATCAGCTCCTGCCTCCAGGGTCTTGTCCTGCTTGAGTTCTGTCCTGATTTCCTTTGATAACAAACCCTCTCCTCCCCAATTTGCTTTTGGTCATGGTGCTTCACGGTAGCCATAGTAACCCTAATTGAGACAGTGCCTTAATGTGGGAAGTGTTCTACATCCTTTATCAGTTAGTTACAAAAAGCTCAGCAGGGAGAATAAATAGTGGCTTCAGATTAAAAAACAAAAACCTCTCCACAAAACCAACCTCTCCTCTCTTCGTTTTCTCCAAGTCTCAGTGCCCGGAGGTAGAAATAGAATTCAGAGGGAGTTATGTTTCCGGAGTTTCAGTGTGTAGGAGGAGCACAGTACAGCTGGGAGTGGGATTTCATTACTCAGTCGGTAGAGGATCAGTTCCCAGACAACTCTGTCCTTTCTGCCCAGGTTTCCTAATCTCCAGACTGCTGCCGTTTCCAAAGGAGTTACGTTAAGAGTGAAGGCCACTGCGTTCCTCAGGGAGTTTGGACTTCCCCTAAGGGAAACATTCAAGTACACGAGTCTTAGAAAACAGCTAGCTCTAATTAGAAGTGTAGCACTGAAGCAAATCTCCACATGCACTCTGAACCTTTGCAAGCTTGCAAGGGAAACTTGTTTTGTAAGGCTGGGGCTTCCGCCATGGATACTGGTGACTTGTTACATTGCTAGGATGATTTACTAGTTAGGCTCAATAAAGAGATTACTCAATAAACAGATTTACCCCCTGGATTCCACTCAGTGGCCATAAATGCAGATGGAACTGAATATGTATAGAAGGAAAGGACCTTGGGAATGAAGACTTTTTTTTTCATTGTGAGCTTGCTCTTTAGTGACTGAGCCATCTCTTTGGCCCAGGAGATAATTTTTTAAAAAGACTTATGGTATTGACTATAACTCTAAAATCCCTATCTGCTATACTAAGTAAAAGGTTAGTTGTAACAGGAGAGGTTAATGAGTATGCCTCGGGAAATTATATCAAAATGAAGAAATTATGAAAAATACATGATAATGATAAACAGGACATTTATTTTTCATATTCATTTGGGGGAAAGGGAGAAAAGTCAGTCTGCCCTATTAAATGCTGGTCCTTCTGAAAGAACTTCCACTTACCCTACGACACTGGATAAAATTCTTGATTACAGAGGATTCTGTACTCTTAATTTGTAAGAAGAACTGCCTTTGAAGAGAGTGCTTACAGAGTGAGCCGTTGTGAGCAGCTTCGTTGGTGCACAGCCAGGCTCCCTCTCTGAGTGAAACTTTTTCCACATTGGCCACAGAGGTAGGGTGTCTCTCCCGTGTGGATTTTTCCATGCAGAATACAATTCCCCCTGGTGTGGAAGCTCTTCCTGCAGTGGGAACACGCATAGGGCTTCAGACCCGTGTGAACTCTGATGTGAACAATTAAGCTTCCTTTCTGACTGAAAGCTTTTCCACACTGGTCACATCTATAGGGCTTCTCACCACTGTGGACTCTTCGGTGAACAGCAAGGTTACTCTGATTCCTGAAGCTTCTCTGGCAAATGGCACATTCGTAGGGTTTCTGTCCAGTGTGGAGTCTCTCATGGACAGCTAGACTGCCTCGCTGACTAAAGCTTTTCCCACACTCTTTGCACTGATAGGGCTTCTCTCCCGTGTGTATTCGCTGATGTGTGACTAGATTGCCTTTGGCCCTGAAGCTTTTTCCACACTGGGTGCACTCAAAGGGCTTCTGACCAGTGTGGATTCTCTCGTGCAATGTTAGACTACCTTTCTGACGGAAAGACTTCCCACACTCCTGGCAATCATAGACCTTCTGTCTCACTCCAGGTGAGTCTTCCTGGAGTGCCTTAGAATCTGGGGACTTTTGTTCCAGCTTCTCTCTTCTGAAAGAACTCTGGAAATCCCAGCTTGAGGATCCTGTGGCCTCTGAAGAATCATACTTGTGGGCTTCTGTCATCACATCTGGTAAAACGAGAGGGAAGTCATGTAAGATGCACCAATACGCTGAGTGAGAAGAACAGGGAGAGAGAAACACAATCCTTAGCGGGCTTCTGTGCCAGGCGTTAGCCTGCGAACTCTGTATAACTGAGTCTTGACCATCCTGAGATTGCATAGATAAGAAACTAAGAACATGGGGAGATCACCTAACCATTAATCTAGGATTCAAATATTAGCATGCTCCATAGCTAGGCCTTCAAATTTAATGTGGCCTCTCAAATTCTTGGGACGTAGATAGTATTATTACTATTAATTTTTTTGGAGGAGGTGCTTGGGGCTGGGTCTTCTGGAAGAACAGCCAGTGCTACCCGCTAAGTCATCTATCTCTCCAGCCCTCACAAGATCATTTCATAAGCCCCCCAAAAAAAGAGGCTCACAGGCCAGGTGGTGGTGGTTTACATCTTTGGGTCCAGTGCTCAGGAGGTAGGGGCAGGCAGGTCTCTGTGAGTTCAGGGTCAGCCTGGTCTACAAAGTGAGTTCCAGAATAGCCAGGGGTACAGAGAAAGCCTGGTCCAAAAAGATAATAAAACAAAACAAACAAAGGGCTCATGAAATTAAGGGAACTATATAGAGAATCACACAGAACCTTTTACCTAAGTTTTTTTTTTTTCCTTTTTTTCCGGGGCTGGGTTCGGAACCCAGGACCTTACCCAGGACCTTGCGCTTCCTAGGCAAGCGCTCTACCACTGAGCCAAATCCCCAACCCCGCTTTTACCTAAGTTTTAGCTGACTCCCAAACAGGTGTAGAGTCAGGATAGGAAGGGACTAAAGCTTAAAAGCACTGCGTTCAAACAAGCATAAAGCCAAGCAAAGGAGAGACGGATCCCAGTGAGAAGCCACAAGGCTTACCCGGCACTGGCTTCATCACAGTCACCCTACCCCAGTCTGCTCCCTTATAGACGTTTATGATCTCAGAAAATATTTGGTATAATTTCAGATATTTTCCGTCCATGCCTTGAATTCTTACAAGATGCAGCTTACTGTCTGTTCCATTGCACAGATGAAAAGCCTGAAGCTTCAGGAACTTCTTTAGTATTGCAAACAGGACTGGGATTCCTTCTTCTAAAACCCATGTTATTCCCTGCGCATTAAGCTACAGAAGCACTGAACAAGCATATACATTCTCTCTCTTCCTTGTTTCCCTATCTTTCTCATACTCAGTGTTAGAGCAGAGAGCTCTCCTTCAGTCAGAGACGACCTCGAGATCTCCTCCACATCAAATTGCTTTTCTTTTTTCTTTTCCCCCAAGACAGGGTTTCTTTATATAGCCCCAGCTGTGCTAGAACTCAATCTACAGAACAGGCTAACTCAAGAGATCCACCTGCCTCTGCCTCATAAGTGCAGGGATTAAAGGCATGCACCACCATCGTCCTGCCTCAAACTGTTTTCTTGCTTGGTTTTTGACTCTCCCTTCCAATTCCCTTCCAATTCAGCCTGCAGGCTTTTCCTGCGACCGGAAGAACAGTGAGCTTCACCAAATGACTGCATCTTCTTAGAGGGACTCTGAAGTCATCCCAGCAAGCAGCTGGTGCACTCACTGAAAAATGCTACATTCTGCGCGTATCTTCCATGACAGTCCAGCAGAGTGGCTGTCGGAAACCCAAACATGTCCGCTCCTGCTCGATGACTTTGGTCACCGCCTCTTCGTATGATGCTTCCATGGGCTGGGCTGGAGTACCTGAGGGACAGGAAAGCTAGATAAACCAAACCAAAAGCCAAAACAGTAAGGGGCAGAGCTGAGAGTTGAGATCAGTCTGGAGTGTAAACACAGGAAACCCGACTAACTGAGGTAATGTCACCGCAGAGTGGGCCAAAGATAACAGGACTGATGGAGCAGAAACGGATCTAGGAACAAAGAAGTGGAGGAAATCGGACGGCAGAGAAGCAGGAGTTTCTACTGTTAGTCCCCAGGAAAGGGCCACTTCTGTTTGTATTTGGTCTTGACATGAAAGTGGGGTCCTCTAGTTCCCAGGCAACTGCTGATTTTATTTGAGCCTAAGAAGTCAGCACTTCAGCCCTCCTGACCCGTGTTATGAAGGAATAGCATCAGGCCTCCTTTCCAGTTCCCCTGAAGTTACAGGGACCTAACAAAGGCGGTCTTCTTACCTTCTGGCAATTCTTAGTAGACTCTAAACCCAAACCATCACTTTTTCCCCCCTCTGTGGATTGCTTATTTAAGGATCAAATTCCTGAATTTACACTGTATTTAGGAAGTGGTACAGTATAATCTTTGTTCCAGTATGGCCAATCAAAATGCTGGACTCCGAGTTTAATGAATTAGCAATCTGATGGTACACTTTTCTATTTTATTAACCAAGAGGTGAACCCGTCTATCCATTCAGTTATAAATCCTAATGACAAGAAATCTTTGAAGGATTCACTTCCAACTTGGAACACAGGGGTCCCTTGTCATGCTCCAAATGCATTCAGTTCGAAGTAAAGATATATTTTTTTCTTTTTTTTTGGAGCTGGGGACCGAACCCAGGGCCTTGTGCTTGCTAGGCCAGCGCTCTACCACTGAGCTAAATCCCCAACCCCAAGATATTTTTGATTAAAAATAAAACCAACGGGTTGGGGATTTAGCTCAGTGGTAGAGCGCTTGCCTAGCAACCACAAGGCCCTGGGTTCGGTCCCCAGCTCCGGGAAAAAAAATAAATAAATAAAATAAAACCAACAACCCCTCCCCAGCCCCTCTTGCACATCCACAAAGAAAAGCACATGGTACCTCCTGGGGTTGGACTTTTGTCTCTGGAGTGTCTAGAGAACATGGTTAAGTCAAAATAAGTGAGCACAGTATGTACCTGAACCTCTCTACCTGCTAAGAGGTAGCCAGCTGTGTCTCCAGATCTCCCTGATTAATAACAGGGCAACTGACAACAGGAGATTGTCAAGACAGAGCAATCAAATTCCTGAGGACATTGGAAGAGAGTGGTTTCATAGCACAAACCGCTGCTTTTTCCTATCAGAAATGTTATCACGGCTCAGAATTCGGTTCTGACAGACTTGGATTTTTGTCTTATTTCACTCGGTGATTGACCTGGAGCAAAACAGCCTAACAGCCCCGACTCCAGTTACTTCACTTAGTAAACAAGTTAACACTCTCTCATTAGACAGCTCTCAGAAGAACAGATGACCAGAAAGTGAGGGATCTCTTACATTTGAGACACGCCCTACACATCCAAGACCTAAAATGGTGCTTTTTCAGGAGAGAGGGGCTGGAGGAAAAACATGGTGATCTGTAGGGTTTGGCAGAAATCTAAGGAGGTATTAGGAGCTTTTGGGTGAGGATGAATTACCCCCCACGCTGAACGCCACTCCCTCTTAGCTCCCTAGGCGCGGACTTTGCATTTCCAGGCCTAGCTGGACATTCCTGTGGCCCCTCCCACGCTCGCGGGGCTCCAGTCCCCAGGACCCCGACATCGCAGCAAGGCCCTTCCGCAGCAGACCGCGGCCCACCCGCTCTCCGACCAGCGCATCCTTGTCTGCGGCTGGCGATTTTGGCCCGGGCGGCCGGCCTGGTCTGCTCGCGTGCCCTGGCCGGAGCGGCAGGCTCAAGATACAGCCCCCTCTCTCGGGCGTACAGACCCGGCCTCAGCCTCACTCACCGCAGCGGCGCGCGCCCGCAGACAGACAAAGCCGGCGTCGAGCCCGTAGCAGCCGCTGCAATGCTGCGCGTCGCCGGACCACAACTCCCAGGAGCCTGCGCGTGCCTTGAGGCACTATGGGAAGCGTCGCCGCGGTGCCGCGGCAGAAACCAAGATCGCTGGCCGGGCGCTGGCTGGTTCTGGTTGGAGGGGAGCGCCGTCCTGTGGAGGAGCGGTAGTTAAAGCTTAGGGAAGCTTGTGGCGTTAAACTACAGAAGACTCAGGGTTCTCTGTAGGGCTCAGAAGCCGGGAGCAAGTATTTTGGACAAAGAATCAGGAGCACTCTCTGGTCTGAGTAATAAGTTTTTTTCACCCAAAAGATGGAGAAGGCACTGTAGTGCTTCGGAGTTTAGGTACTACCCGGACAGTTGCGCGACCCAGGGCGGGGATCTCACTTGTGGGGAGCCCTGGACCGACAGCTCCAGGACCCCACAGGGCACCTACGCGGGCTCGGAAGACTTTCGAGCCAAGGGAACTAACTCGAGGAAACAGTATTCCCTGAGTTGACACTTAACATTTCCTTCTTAACTGACGAAGTGTGACCCAAGGGTTGAGATTTGAACCCTCTAAAAGTTACCGAGAAGATGGGAGAGTAGCCCTCTTCCAAGGAGCTGCTAGAGCTCCAGCAGTTGGGTAGCTCAGTCCTTGGCTCTGGAAAGGGCGTGGATGCTATTGAACATCCATAAAATAAAAGCTCTCTTAAAATGCCGTAAACGTCCATCGACTGCACTTATGTATATGCATTTCTAATAGACTTTCTTATATTTTCGGTTTAACGGCTGAGCCATCTCTCCAGCCCTTAATAGCTTTTCTATTAGGACACTAGTCTCACCCTGGAGCCCTGAGTGCGCCTCCTCCAGACTCCTCCCTTAGTGGACTTAGTTATCTATCCTATTGAATGAAAGAGACCATAAGAAATGTGTCCCCTTGCAGTTCCCTTGTTCTTTCCCCAGAATTACCAATGTCAGACTGGACGAAACATTTGACTTCACAGGATATCTCTGTTCTGTGAGACCAGATGTGGGATTAGGACAAATTTCAGATCTTGCCAAGGAAATAGTTGAGAAAGCTTTGGTAGGAAGAGGGGGCCGTCAGGGGAGACAATAAATCACATTTCCTTCATAAATCTGCAAAGCTTCTCTTTTTTTTTTAATTTTTTTTATTTATTCATTTATTATATATAAGTACACTGTAGCTGTTTTCAGATACACCAGAAGAGGGCATCAGATCTCTTTACAGATGGTTGTGAGCCACCATGTGGTTGGTGGGAATTGAACTCATGACCTCTGGAAGAGCAGTCGGGTGCTCTTAACCGCTGAGCCATCTCTCCAGCCCGCAAAGCTTCTCTTAAACAGCCTTGGGGATATGGGTACACTTATATTTTGAAAAAACTGATCCCATTTTGTTTAGTGTGTGTGGATGTGAGGGATGCCTTGCTAAACTTGTGGAGGCCAGAGAATCATTGGTATGAGTGGGCCTGCCCCTTCCTACAGGGGATAGAACTCAGGTCATCGGACTTGACAGCAGGCATTATTAACTACACACCATCTTACAGATTCATTTGATAGAGTGACTAGGATTGGGTTTGAAAGATTAGAGTCCCCAGACATACAGTCTTTGCCCAGATCTTAAATGGGGTGTAGTCCTCAGCTATCACTTGCATCTTAACATGTGCATCAGGAAGGGGGTGCTGAGTGAGGGCTCGAGGGGAGTTCTATTAGTGCAGATTCAAATGCTTGTTAAAGACATCCTCACCCCTGGCACTTTACATCACTTGGGGAAGGAATGACAATTCAGAAAGTGAGAGTTATGACAGTCTCACTATTTGGATGAATAAACTGTTCAATGAACTCCTATTGTAAGACCCTCTCCACACGGATCAAATGTGTAATATAAAGCACAGAGCCATCAAAGCCCCACAAGAACAACTGAATCAATGGGATTATAATCTTAGCGTAGGAAAGGGTTTGTGCAGCCATGATAACGAGGACAAAAGTAGGCAAGGAAAAGATTAAAAGTCAACATTCTTTGTGGCCAACACCACCAAAGGAAGACAACACAAGACAAAGCTGGGGGGAGGGGACCCTAGTGACAGGCACCATGTAAGTCAATAAGACAAATAATATGCTAATAGAAATGTGGCCAACAACTGCAACACGCACCAAAAGTAAATTAAAAAAAAATACAGAGACTCAACTATTAAAGAGACAGCAGACTGAAACAAAGAAAAATACTCCCCAGTTACTAAATGGCGTCTGTAAAGGGGATAGGGATGCTTACACTTCACTCTGGGTGTGTGAAGTGTCCTAGAAAGGATTGATGACATGGGTGATGAAGGGGACTTGCCCAGAGTCACAAAAACCAGAATCTGTTGAGAAACACTGCAGGAGGCTGTGGTCATGTTTCTAGAGAGAAGACACAGCTGAGGGGGGCTGGAGGTCCTTTATCATGGTTGGGGAGGGGCTTCTTGGTCTTAAAATATTGCTCTCAGTTCTTTCATTTTCAGTTATACATTCCTGCTGGGTGTTTAAGAACAGAAAGGTGGGACTGGAGAGATGGCTCAGTGGTTAAGAGCACTGGCTGCTCTTCCAGAGGTCCTGAGTTCAATTCCCAGCAACCACATGGTGGCTCCCAACCATCTGTAATGAGATCTGATGCCCTCTTCTGGTGTATCTGAAGACAGTGGCAGTGTACTTATATATAATAAATAAATAAATCTGTTAAAAAAAAAAAGAACAGAAATGTGGTAGCCCCAAACGAGGTTTTCTTTCCTTTTCTTTTCTTTTTTTTTTCGCAGCTGGGGACCGAACCCAGGGCCTTGCGCTTGCTAGGCAAGCACTCTACCACTGAGCTAAATCCCCAACCCCTCCTTTTCTTTTTTAAGAAAGATGTGTGTGTGTGCATGCGCGCACGCTTGTGTGTGTATGCATGCATGTATGTATGTATGTGAGTGCTCTGTCTTTATGCACACCAGAAGAAGACATCAGATAGATGCCATGAGCCACCATGTGGTTGCTGGGAATTGAACTCAGGACCTCTGGAAGAGCAGCCAGTGCTCTAAACTACTGAGCCATTTCTCCAGCCCCTAGTTTCTTTTCTTTTTTTCTGTCAAGATAAACTGATACTCCTTAGAAAGTTTTCTCTTACTCTTAGGGGCCTTTCAGGAGTCCCCTGGCTCTTCATTTTTATGTAAAAAAAAGAAAAAGACATGTGTGTGAGTGTTTTGCCTGCCTGTCTGTGCACCACATGCCTGTTTGGTGCCCACATGGTCAGAAGAGTAATAAAATGATAAAAACCAGTCCCAATGTTGTTAGGACTTATTACAAGGAATTAAAAGCCTGATAAACAGCAAAAATACAAGTACACATCTCGATAAATTTGATAAACTTTGTTTGTTAGGTCACATTTTGTAATGTTGCTTGGCGTAGATCAGAGCTTAAGAGAAGCACGTTTTACAGAGAGGACTGGTTTTAGTTTATACCAGTGTACTTATCATCTTTGGAATGTTAACAACCTTTACACATGCTTTTCTTTATTAAGTGGCAGAATAACTAACATTTATAAACATTTTAATACAATTGAATCCAAATTATGCTTATGACATAATGTAACAAACTTAAGATTTTCTGTCTGATGACTGTCCACCTGATAGGAATCACCTAGGAGACAAGTCTCCAGACATACCATTTGAGAGAGTTTTTAGGTCGGGTTAGCCTCTTGGCATGCCTTTGAGGAAGCATCTTTTTTTTTTTTTTAAGTTGAATATGTCTTTTTTCCCCCTTTTTTTATTGGATAGTTTTATATTTTCATTTCAAATGTTATCCCCTTTCCTGGTTTCCCATCTATAAACCTCCTATCCCATCCCCCCCTCCCTGCTTCTATGAGGGTGCTCCCTCACCCACTCACCCTTTCCTGCCTCCCCGCCCTGACATTCTGCTACACTGGGGCATTGAGCCTTAGCAGGACCAAGGGTTTCTCCTCCCATTGATGCCCGACAAGGCCATCCTGTGCTACACATGCAGCCAGAGCCATGGGTCTGTCCATGTGTACTCTTTGGATGGTGGTTTAGTTCCTGGGAGCTCTGGTTGGTTGGCATTGTTGTTCTTTTTTTTTTTTTTTTTTTTTTTTTTTTTTGGAGCTGGGGATCGAACCCAGGGCCTTGCGCTTCCTAGGCAAGCGCTCTACCACTGAGCTAAATCCCCAACCCCGGCATTGTTGTTCTTATAGGGTTGCAAGCCCCCTCAGCTCCTTCGATCCTTTCTCTAACTCCTCCAGTGGGGACCATGTTCTCAGGTCAATGGTTAGCTGTGAGCATCCACCTCTGTATTTGTCAGGCTCTGGCAGGGCCTCTTAGGAGACAGCTATATCAGGCTGCTGTCAGCGTGCACTTCTCAGCATAAGTAATATTGTCTGGGTTTGGTGGCTGTATGTATATGGCTGGATCCCCAGGTGGGGCAGGCTCTGGATGGGGGATCATCTTTATTAGGTTCACTGAGGTAGGAGGACAGACTCTGAAAGTGGGTGCCACCATTCTTTGGCTTGGACACTGGACTGGAAACAGATAAAGTGTTGCTGAGCAGTATCAGTTATCAGCTTTGCTTCCTGACTGCGGATGCACTGTGACCAACTGCTCCTCTGCCATGGTTTCCCTGCTGTGATGAACTCTATCTCAAAACTGTCAGCTAAAACATGTCCTTATTTTCTTTAAAAAATTTTTTATCTATGCAGTGGTAGTGTCTACCTTTAATGCCAGCACTTGGGAGGCAGAGGCAGGTAGACTGTTTGTTCAGGGCCAGCCTGGTCTACAGAAGTGAGTTCCAGAACAGTCAAGGTTATAAAGAAAACCCTGTCTCAAAAAAACCAAGGTGGGGGGAGGTATGTGGGTGTTCCGATTGTGTGCATGTCTGTTTACCACGTGTGTACCTAGTGCCTGAGGAGGTCAGAAGGGTGTTGGATCCTCCGGAACTGGAATTACATATGGCCATGACCTACCACGTGGGTGTTGAGAACTGAACCTGGGTAAGCCAGTATCCTAACCACTGAGACATCTATCTGGTCCCCTAACCACCGAGACATCTATCTAGTCCCCTGTCTTTTCCTTAAGTTGTGTTTGTTGGGGTGTTTATCACAGCAATGTAAGACTATGACAACCTGTCTCGGGATAGTTAAAGCGTAAGGGTTTGTTTGACAGAGGTATGCAAACTCTGTGATCTTGAACAACACAACAAGCAGAGAAAACACACAAAGGACCAAAAATATTTATAAGTTTGGCTACAAAAGGCATCTTGCACTTTAAAACTTTGGGAGAGATAGTGATAATTTTTTGGAGAGACAAAGGAGAGAGCAGGGAGAAGGGGAGGGACAAGAGGGAGGAGAGGGAGGAGAGGGAGGAGAGGGAAGAAAGGGAAAGAAGTTAAGTTTAGCAATGTTGCACATTCTAAAGGCTGTGACAGATCAGATCAACCTGTACAGTGGTCTCAAGGCTGTCATGGAGGTGGAGAGGCCAGTCTTCCTGGCCTAGGGGTATATGTAGTTTAAGGATTTTTAAAAAAATATTTATTTTATCTATACGAGTACACTGTAGCTGTCTTCAGACACCAGAAGAGGACATTGGATCCCATTACATGGTTGTGAGTCACCATGTGGTTGCTAGGAATTGAACTCAGGACCTCTGTAAGAGCAGACAGTGCTCTCAACCACTGAGCCATCTTTCCAGTCCCCCCCCCCCCCCCAAGACAGGGTATCATTGGTATCACTGGATGTTTTGGAATTCACTCTGTAGACCAAGCTGTCTTTGAACTCATGGAGAGCTGCCTGCCTCTGCCTCCCAAGTACTGGGATTAAAGGCATGTACCATCACTTTTTAAGGATCTGTCTTTGAGATTATATCCCAGGAGCAAGCTGGAATAGAGGGTGAGCCTACACAGGTGTGACCCCCAAAAGAAGGCTCCTGCTGTTGGTGCTAGACCCCTGTCCACTTGGAAGGAGCCTGAGGCAGTACCATAGTGAGGTGTCTCCCGAGGAAAGGAGGCCTCCCTACGTGCAAAAGCTAAACTCACTTCATCCGAGAGCCATCTGTGGTGGTGGAAGCAGAATGTCTGGTAGGGCTGAGAAGCCTGGCTTGAGAAGGGCCTCACAGCTCAAAAGGGCACAGACTGAGCGGTTGTGAGAAGTGGGGAGACTCACTGTTCTGGAGAATCGAAAGCATGGCCACCCGAAAGTTTCTTGGATCACAACATTTGGTTGGGAAGAAGTGGTGTATGTAGTATCTTAGTCAGGTTTCTATTCCTGCACAAAACATCATGGCCAAGAAGCAAGTTGGGGAGGAAAGGGTTTATTTAGCTTACACCTCCATATTGATGTTCATCACCAAAGGAAGCCAGGACTGGAACCCACACAGGACAGGAGGCAGGAGCTGATGCAGAGGCCATGCTTACTAGATTGCTTCCCCTGGCTTGCTCAGCTACTTTCTCATAGAGCCCAGGACCACCAGCCCAGGGGTGGCACCACCCACAGGGGCTGGGTCCTCCCACTGATCATTAATTTCTTTTTTTTTTTTGGTTCTTTTTTTTCGGAGCTGGGGACCGAACCGAGGGCCTTGCGCTTCCTAGGCAAGCCTGATCATTAATTTCGAAAATGCTTTACAGCTGGATCTCATGGAGGCATTTCCTCAAGGGAGGCTCCTTTCTCTGTGAGAACTCCAGCCTGTGTCAAGTTGACACACAAAACCAGCCAGTACAGAGGGGCACACAAACACAGGTCATATTAGGATACCCCACCCGGAAGTTGCTGCAAGTGCTGGAGAGAGAAATGAAGACAGAGGAGAGAGAAAGGCGAGTCTTTACAAGCAGGACAGGGAATAGAGGCCAAGGGAGACTAGGAGAGAGGTCTCACATGCTGCTCACTGAGGGGTCCCGAGTTGGGAGAAAAGGAAGAGGAGATGTTAAGTCCCCCCGTATTGCAAGATGTAGCCTGTAAGGGTTGCTGATAACCATTGCTGGCCAGCATTGCCTTTCCTGAGGGCAGCCGTCACAGGCAGTGACTGTGCGGTGTGACCCTGACGTGGCTGTGAGGTTTTTCCCTTTCTACAACGCAGTTTGGGAGAGAAGACCCCCTCTGCTCCACCTACTCATTACGTTCGGGCTCAGTGGATTTTAACCCTGGGAGGGTCCAGGGGTAAAAGGGAGGCCATTGCCAGCGTCCTGGTTGGCTTCTAGTAGTTAGCTCTGATGAGGTGGTGCATGGGGAACTGGGAGAGGTGAGGAGGAATCTCCTGTGTGTCTCGTGGGTGAGAATGCAGAGGAAGTTCGAAGGAGAAGTTGTCCTGCAGTGGGAACATGGCCCCACCATCTCATGAATGGATGTCACATATTGAGAACGCACAGAGAATGGTACCCTTATTTGTGATGGTGGGCCTGTCAGGTCCCTCAGAAAAAGAAACCCCAGTTTTAAAAGCCTTAGCCATCTCTTGCATTGCCTCAGCCCAAACTAGAAAAGCTCAAGGTTGGAAGTAGTGAGCGCATGGGCCCATCCTTCAGAACAGCAGTAACAGTGCAGTCCCCATGGTCTCCCAGTTTGTCTAGGGGCTTTAGAGGAATCCCGTCATGGCAGTGGCAGGCTGTGAGTGACGCTCTGCACACTTATCCAGTCCTACCTCCACACCTATAGGGTTCACAGTCTGGCCCCTTTATTGGATGTGGTTTAGAGACCTTGTATGATGTGATATCCAGGTTCTTTGGGCCACAGCACTGAGAAAAACGAGGTAAAGCAGTAGCAAAACTGTAGCTTTGTTAATAGTGAAAGTAAAAGCAGAGAGAGCAGCCGAGAGAACATGGCGGCGGATGTTAAGATTCCTCTCTGCACATCTACAGGTTGTTATGATTATTCTTAAGGGATGGATGTGTACAGGGCTTTGTATGTCTAGATGAGCAAATTATATCTTATTTAAGTGGGTAATTATATCTTATCAATTGGACAAAAAAAGAAAGTAAAAGCAGGGAGTTTCTGAAATGTACGAGTGGGCGGGGCAAACATGCAGCTCAAGACTCCCCTGTTTCCCAGTCCAGGGGCATTTCACAAAGATCAGGGGATGGGAGGGGTCCTCTGTACCGTCAGACCTTTCTTTCTGATGTAGGCGATGGATAGGTCATGATACTGTCGCTGCACTGGCACCATCTCCAGATCGTCTGTTACAGGAATGAGATGTAGTCTGTGTAACCCTTAAGTGGTTTGTGATGTACCAGAGGTTACCTTGGGATAGCCTTTTCATCCATGTATCTTCTTCACTTGCCTGTCTCTAGGGAACCCCCTTACTGGGTTTTACTTTTCAATTGTGGCCATTTGGTTACTTGTTAACTATTTTGGTTGGAGGAGGTTTATACAAGGGCCTAAATCAGTTGCAGGACACCAGCGTTAGCCTTCCTGTGGTGGGAAGTTATGTGCACCTGACTTTACCTGTCTGTCTCTGTCTCCTCTCAGTCTGAGGAAGGGTGTTTCTCTGGCTCTGATGGAATGGTAGTGGAGGGAAGGAGAGGGAGTCCTGGCACCAGGGAGGCAGAGAGAGCTAAACTGTTTCTTTCCATTGGCACCCTGATGACCATCAGCCCCACAGAGGCACATGACAGAAGGACACAAGGAAGAGTGGTTGGGTGTGTGTTTATGTGTGTGTGTGTGTGTATGTGTGTGTTTATGTGTGTGTGTATATGTGTGTGTTTATGTGTATATGTTTATGTGTGTGTTTATGTGTGTGTGTTTATGTGTGTGTGTGCACGCATGTGCATTTCATGCTTCCCACTTATCCACCTGTGGGAGGGAGCCTGGGAGGGGACAATAGAGGGAGGATTGGAGACCCTTTTCTTCTCTCAAGGAAATGAGCAGGAAGCAAGGGGATTACAGGGTTGAGGCATGGCAGAGACATAAAAGTCTGGATATCAAACCCCTCCCAAAGTTTAAGCCAACGGGGTGCTTTTAACAATTTTGGGGTATGGCATTTTTGGCTTCAGTTACCAGAAAAGAGAGGCAGAAATAACACATAAGACAAGCAAAAATGAGATGAGGCATATCTGGGCTGTAGAATGTGGCCACTTGTCTTTTTCCTTGAGGGTGTCTCCTTTTATTTCCCATATGGGCCACCCCATGCCGTTTAAAATGCCATAGGGAAGGCTGTTGATGCAGGAAGTTGAACTAATTTACCCAGAACATGAAAAAAAACAAAGAAAATGTACTGAAATACACTCAGGGGGCGGGGCCAGTCTCCAGAGAGGCTGCTCAGCTGAGACAGGTGGCTTCTGTTAAAGTAGTTGGAAGGAGAGTGGTTGGGTTTTACCTTGTGTGCCTTGAACATGGGGTTTACATCTGGGTAGAGACTGAAATATAGTTTGGCCATTTGTTTCAGTGTCACATGTCTGTGTCAGACATCAGAAGTCACTAAAAACCAGACTATCTATGTTAAAGTATTGGGAAATTGATTTATTTTTGACCTTGGGCTCTACAATTTTGATTTGATGTTTTGAAATATGTGTCAAAGGTCCTAAAAATGCATTCTGTGAATGGAGTGACTATTCTAGAAGCTTCTGTGGGCTGGCCAGCTTAGGGAAAGAGGAGCCTCCCTTCCTGTCATCCTTCTTGTCCTGGAAGAGTTTATGAGAACAGTTTCCAACCTGCCTCAGGGCTGCGTTTATTTCCTCACAGAAGAGCAGGCTCATAGCCTGGGGGCAGCTAAGCCCCCTCCCCCCAGCAATGACCTCACATTCCACATCTCACATCTTTCTTACATCACAGAGGCCAGGGCTCAGGAGAGAGGTGACTTTCTCAGGCCCTCATGCTCAGTGACCACCTAGAGCTGCTGGGCTCATCTGAGAAGGAGAACGTATACTTTGGTGAAATTCTCTGGAAAGGCTCATGAACCCTTGGCCAGGGCCATGGCAGTGTCTTTTTGTTTTTTTGTTTTTTGGAGACAAAGTTTTTCTGTGTATCCCTGGCTGCCCTGGAATTCTCTCTGTAGACCAGTCTGGCCTCGAACTCATAGATCCACCTGCCTCGGCCTTCTGAGTGCTGGGATTAAAGCATGGGCCACCACTGCCCAGATCATGCCATGTCTTTTGACCCATTCCCTATTTCTTGGGGCTGGAAATCATGTAAACAAGTCTGGTTCTCCGAAGTCACCGCTCCGTTCCTTCACACAGAAGTGTATTGAGTTTGAGTTTGTGGTACCTGATTTGGTAACTCAGGATGATGTTTTTCCTGCATGAGCCTTAGGTGGCCATCACTGATCGCCTCCCCAGAACTATCTGAATCAAAAGCTATGGTTAAGCTTCAGCCATATTTTCACTCTTGCTATGTGGTTCTGCCCTCTAACGAGCCATGGTCTTCTCTCCTGCTGGAGCAGCAAATAAAGGTAGTAGAAGTGTGGGAAGCGGTAATGACTGAATGTCGTCCTTGTTTGTATCTTTTCCCAGGGCTATGGGACAGACTGCCATTTCTTGTTTGGCGTTATCATTCAGACCTGACTATCCTGGTTGGCGTCACTAAGCTTGAAAGGCTGCAGTTAGGACCCTTTCAAGATGTACTTGGGGGTGTTGCTTGACTTACAGATGGGAAGTGATCTTTGTTAGTGTCATTCTCTTAAAATGAGAATGGTGTGGTGCAGGGCTCTGAACGTCTGTCACCCATTTTGTAGGAAGGCCTCTTACGAATGGCCAGAAGTAAAGTGTGATTGAAATTTGGATGTGGACAATGTAGCTTTTCAGATTCTGTTAAATGCCAGTTTCTCCATACTTGACACCTCAGTTCCGACCCTTGGATTCGGAATTTTCTCTGACAATCTCAAGATAGCTCTGTGTGGGACTGTGGATTCATGAATTGTAGAAGAGGGATTGGAGGACCTTGGGCTAGGTGGCCGAATTCTTTTTGTTATACAAGGTCTGGTTAAGCCTCCAAATAATTAGCACGGTTGCCACTATTTGAATATGTTCCTCAAGGTTCAGATGTTGGAAAATTTGGTGGCATTTGAAGTTGAGGCCCTTGGGAGGTAGCTTAGTTTCTTTTCTAGTTTGGTAATAGAACACCAGGACCAGTCAGGATTTGGTGGTATGTTCCTTTAATCCTAACACTCACAGGTAGAAGCAGGCTGACCTCCGAGATCTAGGCCAGCCTGGTTTATAGAGCAAGTTTCAGGACAGCCAGAATTTCACAGAGAAATCCTGCCAAAACAGCAAAAACGAAAACAAAAAACAACAAAAAAAAATTAGAACACCCCCGCAAACAAAACCAATTAATAAACCAACAAGCCAATCAATTAATCAAACTGCCAACCAACCAACCAGTCAACCAGCCAGCCGGTCAGCCAGCCAGCCAACCAACTAAACAAACAAAAACCCCACTACTACCAAAAGCAGCTTGGGAAAGCAAGAGTTTAATTTCTCTTATTACTTATAGTTCATCATGTGACAGATTGGCAGGAACTTAAGGCAGGAACCAGGGGCAGGAACTCTGGATGCAAAGGCCATGGAGGAATGCTGGTTCCTGGCTTGCTTAGCCTGCTTTCTAATACCATCCAGGACCACTATTATCACTCAGGGGTGGCACCACCCCTATGGGATAGGCCCATCGACATCAATCATCAATTGAGAAAATGTACCACAGGCTTTTCTACAGGTCAGTCTGGTAAGAACATGTTCTCAACTAAGAGTCCGTTTTCCAGAATAACTCTCCCCTGTGTCAAGTTGCCATAAAAACTGGCTGGCAGATGAGGTAAATGAGATTAAATGAGGTCATGAGGGTGGGACTTCATGATGACTCCAGTGACTGCATAAGAGGAAGAGAGATCTCAGTGAGCATGCTTGAAGCAGGTGATGTTATGGTGCAGCGAGAAGCCAATCACCAGGTGTTAGTTCCATGCCTTTTAAACATCCCACCCTCCAGAAGCCACAAGGCAAATCCATCTCTAGACTTTGTAAATTACTTGTTCTTATTATAGCAGCAGGAAATAATAGAGACCACAGTTTTCTCGGAGAATCCTTTGGTAAAGAGGTTATTTAAGATATAGTTGTTTAACTTTTTTTTAGAATTATTTATTTTATGTATAGGGATACACTGTAGCTGTCTTCAGACACACCAGAAGAGGTCATCAGACCCCATTACAGATGGTTGCGAGCCACCCTGTGGTTGCTGGGAATTGAACTCACAAACTCTGGAAGAGCAGTGCTCTTAACCACTGAGCCATCTCTCCAGCCCCAGTTGTTTAACGTTTTTGAAAGAATTTTTAAAATGATTATAGGCTTACCAAAGGTTTGCAAAGCAACACAAAAATTTATGCCTTTTGCTTCTTCTAATAGTACACACTTACAGAATTGTAACATAAAGGACATTGTTACAACATGCCAGACTAATATTTAAGCATAAGTTTCTGGCTATTTAAATTTAATTAGTTTTTTAATGTGGTTGATTTTATGTTCCAAGATTCAACTCAGAGCCTCACACTTCATACAGTTCTCGTGTCTCCTTAATTTCTTCCAATTTGCATTTATGAAATTTAATGGCGATGGTAGTAATAATGTTGAAGTATACGGTCACTCTATAAGGGCATACAATGACCTGCTTCCTTTCTCTTCTTTTTGTCCTCATGTTTCCTTACCAAACAAGACTTAGATTAACTTTATTTTCATTTGTTTTTACTGAAGTAAGAAACAGGCAATGATTTTTATTTCTGAAATAGGCAGAAAGCAACGACAGTCATTTCAAAGGTTTTATGGCAGCCTCATCTGTGTTTCAGAATAGTTGGTGCCTTTCTTGGGATGTAGAGATCACAGCCATAATAGTCACACAGCTGATTTTATGGTTAATACATAATCTGAAATTTAACCCAGGGCGGCTTTTGGAAGTAGCTGGGGGAGGTTGGGGGCGAGTGGCGTTATGCTCTTTGTCTCCTGTTGTGCGGCTTCAGCTGCTCCTGCTTCCACTCTTCAGAGGTATTTCTACCCAGGTAGAACATTTTTGGGTTTCCCTTCACAAGCTTGCCACTTCCTGGGGCTCCCAAGAGAGCCAACTTCTGACACTCTGTGTAGGCGATCTCTGAATTGAGGTGCAGGTCGCTCTTGGTGCCCATAGTTGACCTCGCTGTTCTGTATTTGGGCTTCTGTGTGCGCTCAGGTCCGAGTCTGTATGTGGTACACGGTAATTTCCAGACTTCTTAGAGATTTGCTTGCTTCACCTAGGGGCTTCCCTAACAAGTGTTCAGGAGGCGGAAATTTTTCCCAAGCCCAGAAGCCTTTTTGCCCTTACAGCAGCAGGGGGCGCTGTGGGCACACACAAGACCAACTCTACCGCGGCCGTGGTCATGAGGCAAGAGTGTGATCCCAGGCCCTTGAGTTTGGATTTTTAACTCCAACCTGGAGCAAAGATTATAAAAGAAGAAAGATGGAACTTTCTTTGTCCCTTTTCTTTGGCTATCTGTTACCTTCGTAGGACAACCCGGCTGAGAGGAGGAAGAATTCACTGGAAGGTGGCTCTTTCCCACTTGAAGAGGGGAGGTAATTACCATCCTACTTTAACCGACAGAAACTTCCTTGCTGGGCCAATAACTCCAGCTGGACCTGGTATCTAAGTTCTTAGTGATGCTAAACTGGCTTTTCCTTTGGGTCTCAGAATGGTAGTCAACCAATTTAGGGCTCTTTCACTCCGGTGATGAATTAGGCATGTTGGGCTAAACTTTTATGGTTGCCCTTCACTTATTCTTTGGGTGGATTCTGTCAGGGGAGTTCCAGGTTCCATAGAGTGCCTACCTGGTGCCCGGGGACGACTGCTTCCTTCCTGGGCCTTGGTGTCTTCAGGCTTCTGTTGATCTGCCTATTTCCCTCACGTTTGCAACCTCTGGGGCTTTCACAGAGGGCTGGGAAAGGTTCTGGAATGGCGTCCTTCCCCCCCTCCCCCCGAGTCCCTGGGTGATATGGGCAGAGATGTGCTGTGGCAAGAACAGCGTGGGCACTTCTAAACCTCCAGGACTCCCGTGATGATGTCACACACCCCAGTTCCAGCACTGTCTAGGTCTTCAGTGGTGCCCAGCTTCCCAGTCACCTTGAACTTAGGGTTATACCCCTATGCTTTGCTTGTGGAGAGAGGATTGCTGTAAGGGTCCTCTGTTTTTTCTGCTTCCTACCGCCCCTTTGTCCTCCATCTCCCGTGACTGATGGCACATGTCTTACTCCTAGACAGTCTTTACACCTTCATGATGGAGCTTGGGTGTGTGCGGCAGCAGACCTGCCAGACTCTGTCCAAGTAGTTGTGGGAAGAGGCTTTCCAGTCAGTTCTTCCTCCCTCATCTACAGGGCCTCCCACAGAGACATCAGAGATGGAGATACTTTCACACTCGGAAACTCAGACAGGGAGACACTTCCAGAGACACAGATACACAAAGAGACAGATATGTAACGGTGATACAAATAGGCAGAGCTGTATTCATACAAGCATATCAGCAGAGAACATGGATGCACATAGAAGCACATAGGCATACACAAGACATACAGATATGAATACCAGATGGAGACACACTCCCTCCAACAAGGCCACGCCTCCTCCAATAAGGCCACACCCAAATAAGACCACGCCTCCCCAACAAGGCCATGCCCTTCCCACAAGGCCACGCCCCTCTGAGGCCACGCCTCCTCTAATAATGCCACACTTCATAAGAGTGCCATTCCCTATGGCCAAGCATTCCAACACATAAATGTATGGGAGCCAAACCTATTCAAACCACAGCAGATGGGCACACAGAGAGGTGTACATTGATGCACACAAAGAGATGGTGATACATGCAGGTGAACTTTAAGAGACAGAGATTCACATAGGAGTAGTAACATGCAGAGAGACACAGACACGGGGACACATGGCACACATATTTGTTTACAGATGGAGGCTTGCACAGATATATAGACAGACATGCCTATGAGACACAAACAGACATACATACAAAGTTAGAAAGATAAAGACACCCTTGGCTTCTCATGCCACATACGTGCACAGGATAATGGACAGACCAACCTTTTGATCTTTCTGTCATTATCTTTTCAAGTCTTTGGTTTCACACCTGAGAGCAGGGTTTGGAATGAGAAGCTGTGAATGATGCCACTTTGTCTTTTGTTCTGTAAAGACACTCTTTACAGAGTGCCACAGCTCGTGTCTTGTGACGCTGGGATCTAGCTGCTCTTCTTTGGGATAGTTTTGTATTAGAACTGCGTCTGATGTTTGCACATGTTGTCCTTTACTGCCCAGACCCCAGGTCTGACATGGGGCTGTCCGAGTCCAGGCACCATGGCTTTATGACCTTCTGTGGGTCACACCTACTTTGTGTGGGATCTTGACTTGTTCTTTTCATGTCTGTAAGTGCTTGAAATGTCCAGAGAGGAGCAGGGCACCCCTATTTCTGCATTCCCTGATTTCCTAGTGAGTGGTAAGGTTTTAAAGGACAGTAGCCCCACAGCTTTTTATAGCACTGTAAATATCGTTTGGTCTCAGCCCTGACCTTTCTCCCTGACACTGGCAATTTGATGTGGGGTCCAGGAAGCCTGATCTTACTGACCCTCTGTGGGGCTCTTGTTACATGTAACTCCCTCTGCCAGCCCCTCACCTCCCATTTTATCTCGAGCATTCTTGCTACAGGACTGCTAATCTGAATTACGATGGCATTACAGCACAGTCTCTACGAGGCAGCAGCATCCAGACACGTGCTTCCCACTAAGGGCCGGAGAAACCACAGCAGGAGGATGGTAGGCGCTGGCTTGCAGTTAGGTGGGAGTGAAGTTGAGTCTCGTCAGTGCTTCTGATTTTCCTCGCCATGTTTTCAGAGTTAGCAGCATCTAGTGCTTGACCATATTGGTGCATGAGCTTGCCCTCTCCTACGCTGCTGCACGTTGCTACTCATATCACTCTTCCTCACACGTATATGGCTAAAGCATGGTTATAGGTTTCTCAGTAGCAGGGAACACCGCCCGTTTGCAGAACACCTCTTGTACCAGCACAGCTCACATAACTGAGGATACATAGACTTATTTTTCCCTTCCTTCCTCCACTTGCCCTTTTGGATCCCCTCACCCTGATATTAGCACAGTGTTCTCAAGATCCCTAATGCTGCCACCCTTTAACACAGTTTATCATGCTGTTATGACCCCCACCCATATGAATTGTAATGAAAATATTTTTTGGGGACAGAGGTTTGCCAAAGGGGTTGCAACCCACGGGTTGAGAACTGCTGTACTAGTAAGCTATGGAATGAAGACGTTTTTGTCATTTATTTGGTGAGTTTTGTGACTCCTGTGAATTTATTTATTTTTCTTCTGTATTTTCTGGACCCGGGGCCAGAGTTCCAATCGAAGCATCACAAAACTCCAAGGGATGCGACTCAAATTTGGTGGGTGCTGAGCCGAATAACATTATAATAATGTTCCAGCAGGTGGCAGCAAAGAGCCAGGAAATTGAGTTGCCTTGTAATTACCGGGCTGCATCACTGAGTCCTGGGTGCCTGCCCTCGGCACAGTGGATTTACAATAGTCATTACTGCCGTACATCCAGCCTCACATTTCTTTGTGCCTATTAGGTTGTCCCCAGAGAGCAAGGGCTCAGGGTGCAGGAGTCTCCCTTCCAGCCCAGTTAATTGGGGCCCAGGATTCGGGCCAGGGGTCCTTGAACTACTGCCAGAAAACCAGATCCAGCTTATGCTGGGCAGCAAGATCAGAAATGATTTTTAGGTAAAAAAAAATTAATTTAAAAACATCTATTTAGTTTAAATTTATGCCTGTGTGTTTTCCCAGAGGTCGAAAGAGGGCATCTGATTCCCTGGAACTGAACTTACAGGCGGTTGCGAGCAGATTGACGTGGGTGCGGGAAGCCACCTCGAGCCTTCTGCAAAAGCAGTAACTGCTGTTAATTGCCTTGTCCCTCAGCTTTCATGTGATTGAAAATAGTCAGTCACATTTTGTGACAGCTGAAAATGAGACAAAAATCAAGTTTCCGTGTTTATAAATAAAGTTTTATTTCACCACATTTGTGCTCACCTATTTTCCAGTTACCTTTGCTGCATCTAACCTACAATGGCAAGGCTGAGAAATCCTGTCGGACGTTGTATGAGTGAGAAGCATAAAGCTCTCTCTCCTGCTCTTTACAGAAATATGGTGCAAATCTCCGGATCAGTTGCCGAGGACTTCTGTGGTGCAAGTCTCCGGATCAGTTGCCGAGGACTTCTGTGGTGCAAATCTCCGGATCAGTTGCCGAGGACTTCTGTGGACTCCCAACGATTAAGCTGGTTTTGGAGAGAACTAAGGGTTGCTGGTGCTGTGGGGCCCTGAGAAACCTGGGAGATGTCAGTGATGGATCCTCTCTCAGTTCTATCCAGAGAGCATCGCTAGGGATGCTGGGTTCTGTCAGGCAGGGGTCTGGCTCCAGGAATTGTGGCTGTTTCCAAGGATGTGTTCTTGCTCAAATTCCCCAAGGGTCTTGGTTCATGTACTAACTTTGACCCTGGAATTAAAAGAATGCTTTCGACCTCTCAAACTCCTCTCGTGACAAGTTGAGCATCTCTTAATGTCTTAGCTCTGTCTAAAATTCCTGCTGAGCCGACATTGCTGCAAACGTTACATAATGTCTTTGTGTATAGAAATGTCACGTGGTATTTCACAAACATGCAACATTTTATATGTTGACTTAAAAAAAAATCCCAGCTGATTGAAAATTTTGTAAGGGAAATAAATACTTTATGGCATTCTGGATAACAGGGTTCACTGTATTCTGAAAACCTGTGCTTGCAACCCCAAGGCAGGGGTCCAAGTTCTCCATGGAAGCATTCCAAACAGACCAATTCAGGGGAAGGCGCTTCCATAGCGGGATCCTTGATTTCCTGTACTGTGTTCTGTTGGACCTCCAGAGCAACTGATAACATTTTCACTTATTAGGAGCTTTGAGAGCTTTTTTTTTTAAATGTAACCCCCCTTTCTTTAAAGATTTATTTATTTATTTTATTTACATGAGTACACTGTTGCTGTCTTCAGACACACCAGGAGAGGGGCACCAGATCTCATTACAGATGGCTGTGAGCCACCATGTGGTTGCTGGGAATTGAACTCAGGACCTCTGGAAGAGCAATCAGTGCTCTTAACCACTGAGCCACCTCTCCAGCCCGAGAGCTTTTCTTTTTAAAAGAGCTCTGGAACCCAACCTTCTCCCCTCCTTCTGCTGATGTTTATCTAAAGACACCGCCACATTGTTGCTCCTGAAGATTACTGAAGAGCTTCTAGGCAGCCCTGATGGTGCTTGTTTCCTCCAGCTGCAGACTTCAGACCAGGACTGGGACGGTCGCCCCTGTACCTACAAGTCTATGCTTCCTTCTCCTTTGCCCAGGATCCTGCGAGGTCTTAGACTCACGGCAAGCAGAGGCTGGAGACCTTTCAGTGGTCCACACTACATCCACCTCTCTCTGACCTCTGATGCGTGTATGTCCCTCTTATTCCTGTGTGATCCCAGTGGCCTGCTGGAGGGCCAGTGTGCTAGGGCACACTGTCGGTGCTAGTTGGGGTCACCGCTCTTAGATTTTTCTCTTTCAATCCTTTCCTCAGATGTAGTTTTTGTCTAGGGGCCAATATCCACCATCAGTGATATTACAACTTGTCCTTTACCCTCCCCACCACTACCCTGGGCTGCTCTGTTTCTTAGGTTCTGACATTTATCCCCACTGTCAGGACTGTTCAGTTCACAAATCACCTATCCCAAGGGGCTTACGGCAATGTCTGTCATGCGCCAGGCGCTCAGCACTTATTTACTGAGTGAACTGTCAAGTGACTTCTTAAGAGGTGAGACGCAAATTAGCAAGTTATCTCAAAAAAGGCTAGCCATTATTTTTTAAAAATGAAAATGTATTTTTATTTACTTGTGCTTATTTTTAGAATTTAATTTTTGAGGATGTCCTACGTGGGTGTTGTATTTACATTACTCATCCTCTCTCTGCTCCTCCAACTCTTCCTGTGTTTCCCTCACAGTTTTTCAAATTCAAGACGTCTTATTTCTTATTCTTTATTACTCACCCCCCCCAACACTAACACAGTCTGCCAAATGCATTTAGTGTCACTGGTTTATGTGTGTGTTTAGGACTGACCACTTGGGACTGGATAATCTATCAGGGGCCTCGTTCTTGGAAAAATCATTCTCTGTCTCCCCAGACTTTAGTTGGCTATAGCTCTTCATCTAAAGGGTGTTGTGAGATTTCCCTATCCATAGTGACATGTTCACTAGGTTGTCTCATGTAAGTCTTGTTTACTTAGGTGATCACAGTTTTGAGATTTTATAGGTACAGATTCCCAATCATGAATAAAAGACACTATCTTACAGCAGATGTTCAGGTCCTCTGGTTCTTATACACCCATTCCCTATCTTTCTGGGATGTTCCCTGAACCTTAGGTGTATGGGTTGTGCTATAGAAGAATCAGTTGGTGTTGGGCACTCCAGTCTATGTTTTGACCACCGTGGCTTTCTGTAATGACGTCTGTATGCTACAAGAAGCTTCTTCGATGAGGGGCCAGGGTCACATTTGCATGTGGGTGTAAGGATAAGTATTTTGAATGTAGTTAGGAATTATATTGGTTTAGGAGAGCATCGGTATAGATTCCCCTCTAAGACGCATGAACTCACCAGCCACAAGCCAATGGTTGGCTGAGTTACAGGACCAGTCATGGTTTCCCTCTTGTCAAGTGGGTCTTACATCCAGTTAGATGGTTGTTGGTTGTCCTCAGAATATAAGGACTGCCCTTGGGGACCTCTGGCCATGGTGGTCACTGCTGTGGTTTGCAGGCTTTGGGGTTGGGTAGGACGAGCCATTGCTTTTCTCTCTTGGCAGCTTCTTCTGGTACTTTCTGGTGCTACGAGATCTAGTCCTCAAGGAGGAGGCTTCCTGATTAGACCCAGCTTGAGTCCTCTAAGTCCCGAGTTGGAAGCTTGTGGCGTTCTCTGCAATAATAGCATCTGAATGTCAAGTTCTGGAAGGCAACCGAGGGCAGTGGCAAAGGCCCAGACTGTCTTGAGAGTCTCTTTGACTCCACTGGCCAACAACTTGAAGGGAAGTTTCTCATGCCTGGCGCTGGGACTTTTGCTACATAGTCTATGGTTCTTGGGGGAACCATTATCACCCCAAGTGGAATAACTTATTCAGACTATACACATATGTCCATGTGTGTTCACACATTATACATATAAATGTATAATGCATATATTATACATTTATATGTATATATTTTAAGTAAGCTTAAAATAATGTTTTGGGTGGCTTTTTCAGGCTGGTTTTTTTTTTTTTTTGAATTACTGACCAGCACCCTTAAGTTGGGATATTTAAGTGGGCTCATTCAATGTTTTTGTTTTGTTTTTCTCAGTATAACAAGCTAAGAATCACTTGGCAGGGTTGTGTTGGAAAGTCACTTATGAAACAAACCTGGAAACTCTGTAAGTGCCACCTGTCTTGAGTGTAGCTATAATTAAATTACAGTAAAGACTCTGATCTTCAAGCCTGGGAAACTGTTGGCAAGATGATGTGGATAGCTTCAAGAACTGGGTTAAAGCCTGCAGTACTTTGCATTGGTTTATTTCATTAAAACCAGCCTACTTCAGCCTGACAACCATGACCAGCATACTATTTTGGCCTATTTCATATAATTTGGCACACCAAATGGAAGTAATATTATTTTCTATGTGACAGTATATGCACACATAGCGTGGATGGTTGGAATAGAAAAATTTGTTGTGAATTTGAATGCTTACTTTAATACTACATACTCAAATCATGCCTATAGTCTATGGCTTACCTGTGGTTAGTAAATATCATCCCACTTACATGTGCGTGGGAGCGGCAATGCCCATTAGCTTCTCCTTAGAAACACCGGGAAGATGAAACAGAATTAACTGTGAAACGACATTCTGGCAGGGTCAGGGGATTTTCAAGATGGCGAGGATGTTCAAGATGGGTCTATTGTCGAGTTTGTCCAGAGGATGGACACAGCTGCTGCCGCCGCCGAGACACTTCCTGGCAGTGTACAGTCGTCTCCCGTCTTGCTAAATCATCACATTTGGCACGAACTCCAGAGGACTAGCAGGCCTCTCAGTCTCTTTCAATTAAATTCGACCATGCCACCCTTCCTGCCAACCTGCTGTTAATTTGCCCCTCCCCCACTGCCTCATTTTTAGTGGCTTCCCATTTCCTTCAGGATCAGCTCCAGGAAACTCATGCCCTGGCACCAGCATTCCTGAGGTTGTTTCTTCCCTTCATTTATCCTTTGTTCTAGTCTTGGTCCTGGTATGAGCGCAGCTTTCCACACCAGGAGACCACTGTGTTCTGGGGTTCCAGAGTTAGAGGGCCAGGTGCATCTTGGGAAACTGCCTTATCCTTGGCGTTCTAGGGTTCTACGTGTTTATCTCCTTCCACTTCAGTTGAAGTGGTGACGATCAGGAAGGGCCCGTCAATGCTACTAAACTAGCATGAGCCTTTCAAACAGCTGAGATCAGGGTCTCACGTGGGGCGATACTCAATAAACAGCGGGGTCTCTACGTGGATGAGCCTTCCTTAGTACTAGAGGAACCTCGTGTGGGCTCTTCCTTTTGGTCTTATAGAAGAATCATTCCTGCAGTTAATACAGAGTCCCAAAGTTCTCCCAATAGACTCTGCTGTAGTTGGGGTCCCAAATATCCCCAAAGGACAATGTCAAAGGCTTGGTCCCCAGGCCACAGCACTACTGAATTATTAGGAAGTAGATTCTACTAGGAAAAAAAAAGAAGACAGGCCTTTGGGGAGCATGCCCAAAGAGGATATTGGGACACGGCCCCTCCCCTTCCTCTCTCTCTCTTTCTGCCTGTCACAAAGTGAACAGCTCTCTTTGTGGCATGCACCCTTCATGAACTGCTGTGCTACCCAACCCCAGAAGTAATGGGCCAAATGTCTATGGGCAGAAACCAAAGAATTTGTGCATTCAAATTAGCTTTTGTACCTTTAAGCTTGATTATTTAGGGTGATGTCATAATAGTAGGAAACCAACATGACCACTAAAAAGTTTTTGCCTTTAAAGGAATCGTGAATTCCTGTCATTTAAACTGTTCCAGAGACATCAGAACACATACAGAAACAAAGAAAGAAACAAAAACCAAACCCCAAATAAACAAACCCAAACAGAAAACCCCCCAAAGAAAAAGAAAACAGTCGACACGTTCCCATTCACATCAGACAAAAGTACCGTGAAAAGAAAATTATACAGGTTAATTTGATGCAAAAACAAAGATCCAAGGATCTCAGTGAATTCTGAGCAAATCAAATAAGCAGTTCTTTGCAGGGCTATAGCTTGAGAGAAAACTGAGCGACATGACTACAGATGACCAAAGAGAGCTGTTAATGTGGCCTGAAGTGGAAAGGAGCAGTCTACTGAACGAAGGTGAAAAAATGTGGAGAGATTGGCGCAGTGCGAGGCGTGAAGGCGAGCGGCGTTTGCCAACCAGAGTCAAGTTTGAGGCCTGTCCCTAGGGGGAGTTCACGCCTGGCCATGGCTAAGGTCACAGGTCCTACTACTGTTGTTGTCTTGCTAAATGGACATGTTGTCAGACTACCTTCTAAATATTAATGCTTACACATACAGTTTAGTGCTGCTTTCAAGCTAGGCAGACTGCTTCTCCCTGCAGTGGGTAGCAGTTAGGGGCCAAAGTGCAGAAAGAAAGTGAATATTGAGCATTCAGCCCTGGATGGACAACTGTATTAGTACATCCCACCCAAACTAAAGAAACATTTAGGAAGAGAGGGTGGGAAGGATGAGAGAGCTAGAGGATGGGGAGGACTGAGGAGTGCTGTGATGGGGAGGAGTGCTGTGATGGGGGGGTGCAGTGATGGGGGAGCACTGTGATGGGGAGGAGCACTGTGATGGGGGAGTGCAGTGATGGGGGAGTGCAGTGATGGGGGAGCACTGTGATGGGGGAGCACTGTGATGGGGGAGCACTGTGATGGGGGAGTGCAGTGATGGGGGAGTGCAGTGATGGGGAGGACTGAGGAGTGCTGTGATGGGGAGGAGCGCTGTGATGGGGAGGAGCACTGTGATGGGGAGGAGCACTGTGATGGGGGAGTGCTGTGATAGAGATGACTGTTATGATGGGGAGGAACACTGTGGTGGGGGGAGTGCTGTGAAATGCTGTCTTCTGGGGGGAGCTTTGAGGAATGCTGTCTTCTGGGCATGACACCACTGATGCACTTGGGAACTCACTGTAGCTGAGGTTACATGCACAAGAGCAATGTTGGCTGAACAAGATCAACTGGCAGTGCTAATTGGAGAAGTGGAAAAGAAGAGGAGGGGAAGGAGGATGAAAACATGGAAGGGAAGGAAGGAATTATCAAAGAAAAAATAAAAAAGGAAAGTGTGTTGAAAAAAATTACAAAATCCTTCTTTGAGAGCCATCATGGAAGGATGTGCATGACAAAGCAGCCCAACACCAGTGTGACAATAGCCCCTCAATAACCCCAAAGGCAAATCCCAAGAGACTCCGTGCAAGTTGTTATGAATCATCTTACTCTGTCTTCAGCTCTGTCTTGGGCATTTCAAAGATAAACGCAGAGGGCTAGGCATGGGTTGGGTATGTAGCTCACCTCGTGTGTACAAGTCCTGAGTTTATTCTCCAGACATAAGAACACAAGTGAGCTTACTCAGGGCTCCGTGCTAGGCCTCATGACCTGAGTTAGGTTCCCAGAACCCTCCTCGCTAAAAGAGGAAGCTGACCCTCACCAGCTGTCCTCTGAGCTACGGTTTAACGCCCATCCCCATGTTCCCACCCTAACCTCTCCATGCTTCCTCCCATGCACGAGGACACACACACAAATCCATACTGACTTTCGGTCCAGGGCAGATGTGGGGTTGAAGTTTCTCAAGGTCCCACAGGGCACACATTGATGTTTCGGGGCCTCAGGTGAGGGCAGGAGGCTCTCATTCCAAATGGGAAAGGGCTGCAGTTGACCAAGCTGTCAACACGCACAGCCACACTTCAATCTCTCTCATGATTCAGAGTAACTGGAGGAGTCATACGACCAGGGTTTTAATCATAGCATAAGTTAATAATTTAAACCAGACAAAGTGCTCCTGGGAATCCCTCATTCCATGAAGGGTTTTTACAAATATTCGTGATATTGCACCTAATTCTCCCATGTTTACTTTCATCGAGACGCTGCAATATTTTATAATTTCGGCTTTTTCACCTTTGGAAATAAACCAGACTTGGATTAGAAAAAAATGTTTTGTCAGGATTTTGGAAGAATTCAGTCATGTGGGTAACTTGTGAAATTGGGATGTGGATGGCTGAGATGAGGAAGTCATTCTGAGGGAGCCTTGCGTGTGGCCTCCTGACCCCGCTCAGTCTCAGAGAGGACGCGGCCTTTTGAAACCCATCTTCATATTGAGTCCCCGGAGCAATCGTCCTGGCTCTCTGCCACACTTGGCATCCAAGCATTTGGCTCAAAAGTGATCTTGAGAGAAGCCGGCTGGTCAAGTTGGACGTTTGATTAGATCGGCTCACACTCTGCACTGATCACCTTCACGCATGCGTTCTCTTGAGTTTCTCCTCTTGGCTGCTGTTTACTGTTGGGGATGAAGCTAGTTCTTTTAGTGGAAGCTTTTTGGCTTACTAGAGTACACGCAGTCTCTCCCTGACCATGATTCCTAGGCAAGGTTGCACGCTATTGGAAAGTGGGATCTCTTTTCTAGAATTTAGTTGAAGAGCTGGAGTTACTGATGGGGCACAGAGAAGGAAATTTCTTTCTTTCTTTAAAAAGATTTATTTATTTATTATACATAAATACACTGTAGCTGTCTTCAGACACCAGAAGAGGGCATCAGATCCCATTACAGATGGTTGTGAGCCACCATGTGGTTGCTGGGAATTGAACTCAGGACCTCTGGAAGAGCAGTCAGTGCTCTTAACCACTGAGCCATGTCTCCAGCCCCAAGCATTTTCTTTTTTTTCTTTTCTTTTTTTCGGAGCTGGGGACCGAACCCAGAGTATTTTCTTTTTAATGAATAGAAATTTAAAACACCTCAGGGTGTGTTGGTAAACCCTTTTAATCCCAGCACTCAGGAGGCAGAGTCAGGTGGATTTCTGTGGTTGCTGGAATTCAAACTCAGAACCTCTGGAAGAGCAGTCAGTGCTCTTATCCACTGAGCCATCCCTCCAAATCCAAATTAGGGATTCTTAATTCCTTCTTCCTAAGCTGACTTGGGGTGGAAAACAAAAAGTACAACTCAGCTTCATTAAAATATCCTTTAAAAGATTGTTTAATTATTAGTCAGCAACAGGAGAAGCCCAGGGTAATGCTGATGCCTTCCCAGGGGCCTGAGAATAGGGTGGCCTCAGGGAAACCTAAGGTGGAAGGATCCATTTTGGGCCCTGGTGCAAAAGGCATGAGGTGAAGTCTAGGAGATGGGGCCTTCAGGAGAGGGTTGCCTTGTGAGGTCGCAAGCTGTGGTCTTCAGTTGCCAGCTCATCAGAGAAGCCAGGTTCTCTAACAGTCTGTGTCTCTGACTCGGTGGGCCCAGCCCGGGCTGAGCCTGTCATCCTACTGCAATACTCCTTCCTCACCTGTCAGGTTCCACAGCTGCCACATTTGTCTCCACCCAGGTCCCAGCTCAGTCTGGGCAGCACTGCTCACCACCCTCATCTCTCCTCTTTCGCTCTGGACCTTAGTGTCCTCCCTGCCTTCCTCCTGCTCCTTCCCGGACCGGTTCTGGTTCTGTTTACTCTGCCAAGCTCCCTGCCCACTGGGCCAGACTGGGCTAGCCTCCCTGCCTGGCCTCCTGCTAGTCCCTCACCTTTGGCTTCTTTGTCCTCTCTGCATCCCTCCCAACCTCCCCACCCCCACAGGCTTCCCTGCTCTCTACCCCTCTTCCCACATGGGCTGCCCTCACTTCCTCAGGGTCACGCCCATCCAAGCCCTTCTCAGTCTCCCATTTGCTTTCTGCCTTCTCTTTTCCTCAGGCCACCATTAACAACAGTAAAGTCTGCACACATGCAAAGTAAGGGCTTCATTACAGCACTCTCACACGTATGTGCGATATGTGGGCAACACGCTGTTTTTGCTGTTCTGCACCTTCAGCCAAGGTCAGTCAGATGCAGAGCTGTGAGTGCATCCTGCTTACACAGGTCTCATCCTGTTCGGATTTATGTAAGCACTTTCAGACTTTGATTCGAGGGCAAGGTGTGCTGAGCTGGAATGCAGATGCTGTTCATGGAGGTTGGCTCAAAACCCTGGCTGACTTCCACGGTCTGGTGTTGCTTTTTAAAATTTTTATTTTGTATCTGTCCCTTTGACTTTTGGGTTTTCAGAATCTCCATGTTAGAGATCCATCCTACAGGTTAGACATAAAATTTTTTTTCTTTCAAAAGTAATGACTGTGGTTCAAAATGATTTTTCCTGGTCCATCAACATCTTTTTAGTTACTGTTTTTGTTTAAAGCCATGGTAACATAATTGAATTACTTTTGGGAGTAGCCAATTTGCAGTACTTTAAAAAGCACTGAGCCAAATCCGTTTGACAGAATACTTCACAATGCTGGGTTAAATCTTCTTTGACAAATGTTTTAATTGCTGAAAGCTGAACCTCGGAGAGGTTTTGGCTGGAGTCCTGCTTAGGAGCTTGGGAAAAAGAGGCACTGATGGTCAGACTTGGTCTGGGACTTCCCCTAGTCCCCTTCTTTCTGTGTTGCCATGTCCTCATGCCTTTGGGGACACAGTAGGGACTCACTGCTGCTTCAGCCCTTGCTTCCTTGGGGATAAATGGAAGGAGGTCTGCTGAGGGGCAGGGCACCAGAGGGTTTTCTCCTCCGGTCCTTTACTGTTTGAAACACTGCTTTCTTTTAAAACTCACCTGACAGGAAATTGCCATTGTCACAGTGCTGGGAGAGAGGACATTTAAGAGGTGACTGGACCATGAGGACTGTCCTAGTTAGGGGTACTATTGCTATGATAAAACACCATACTGAAAACAAGTTGGGGAGGAAAGGGTCCATCTCTGAAGGAAGTCAGGACAGGAACTCAAACAGGACAGGACCCTGGAGGCAGGAGCTGATGCAGAGGCCATGGAGGGTGCTGCTTACTGACTTGCTCCTCATGGCTTGTTCATTCTGCTTGCTTGCTTTCTTCTTTCTTCTCTCTTTTCTTTTTCTCCCTAATTCAGAGTTTTTCTGTTTAACCTTGGCTGTCCTGGAACTCACTCTGTAGACCAGGTTGGCCTTGAACTCAAAGATCTGCCTGCCTCGGCCTCCAGAGTGCTGGGATTAAAGTTGTGTGCCACCACTGTCGGGCTCGGTCTGCTTTCTTATAAAATTAAGACCACAAGCCCAGGGACGGCATCACCCACTGTTAGAATATCCGGTGTACTCCCGGACAGATCACACCAGCGACAGGTCTCATGTGGGAGGTTTTATTGGTGGAGGCAGCCTCTGAGGGGCGAGAGGGAAGTAAGAAGAAGGGGGCTGTGGGTCAGAGTACTCATCTTTTAACTGCCATGATGCATGTGTGGCGGGTGCCATGGCAACGGATGCAGGAGCTCTGGGGTTTGGGAGCTGGCTATAAAGAGCTTTTGGCTGCACACGGATGCGCCTGATGCTAACACCCACAATGGACTGTGCCCTGCAGTTCTGCCTCCAGCCTGGTCTTAGGGGGGAGGTACTTTCTTAGTTGGAGTTTCCTCCTCTCAGATGACTTCAGCTTGTGTCAACTTGACCAAAAAACTATCCAGCACAACTGACCCCCTTGTCACCTTGACACACGCACACATCGCTTTTCAATTAGAACCTTTCCTTTCTTATTTATCTCCAAGATGGCATGCATGTTAATATCAAAACCACAATTTAAAACATAACAACTTTAAAAGTCCCACGGTTTTTTACCATGCCAAACACATGAAAAGTTCAATCTCTTTAAAAATCCAAAACGTCCTTTAAAAATTCAAGGTCTCTCAGCTGTAGCTTCTGCAACATTGAAATTAGGTTAAATGCATCCTTACCTCGGGAGGAAAGAGTCAGGGCACAGCCACAATCAAAGCAAAACCAGGTTCCCACTATAAATAGCTCGGTGTTCAGGGTCTGAGATCCACTCACAATCTTCCAAAGGGCTCGGGTGACTTTCCTGGCTCCACTTTCTGCAGCACACACAGTTTGCCTTCTAAGCTTGGGCAGGTTCCTTTCGGCTGCTGCTGCTGTTCTTGACGGACAGTTGTCCCGTGGTACGACCATCTCCAAATGCTGGTGGGCAAGTGCAACTGGGCTGCACTTTCATCAATAGCTCTGGGACTTTCTTCATGGTGCCAAGCCTCAACTTCTCCATGAGCCCTAGACCTTCAGTTCTGGGGCTTCTACAGCTACTCTGGCCATCTTTACCAATGGCCTCTCCTGGCCTCTCTCAGTTCCAAGCCTCAGCTGCTCTCCATGACTCGTTCATGCCTTCAAAACTAAGCCAGTACCATCGGGGAGATCCTCACATAGTAAGGAATGCTATAATTGTGGTAGTGCATCCCCCCTCCATCTCTTCCTCTCTCCTCTCCCTGCTTCCTCTCTTTTTATCTTTCCGCTTTCCAACTTGGGATGACTCAGTGACAAGGGTCTCTTTCTAAGTTTCTGCTCTTTATAAATCATCTACTCGCAGATGCTTGTTACAGTAATATACCGAGACGTGTCCCTAGGATATCATATTCCTCACACCTTTGCTTGCTCTCCCATTCAGAGTCATTCGACTCTCACATATATGACACAGTTGTTGTTCATGGATTCACAGTTGTTTAATTTTTAGGTTTTATTTATTTTTTGAAAGCTCCATAGCTGTATGTAATGCATTTTGATCATATCCACCCATTGCCTGCATGTATCTCCTTCCCACTCCGACTGAACTCCCTCTTCCCAGGAAGTGCTCCTTTCCATGCATCTCCTTCCCATCCCCACTGAACTCCCTCCTCCCAGGAAGTGCTCCTTTCCATGCATCTCCTTCTCACTCCGACTGAACTCCCTCCTCCTAGGAAGTGCTCCTTTCCATGCATCTCCTTCCCACCCCCACTGAACTCCCTCCTCCCAGGAAGTGCTCCTTTCCATGCATCTCCTCCCCACCCCCACTGAACTCCCTCCTCCCAGGAAGTGCTCCTTTCCATGCATCTCCTTCCCACCCCCACTGAACTCCCTCCTCCCAGGAAGTGCTCCTTTCCATGCATCTCCTTCCCACTCCGACTGAACTCCCTCCTCCCAGGAAGTGCTCCTTTCCATGCATCTCCTCCCCACCCCCACTGAACTCCCTCCTCCCAGGAAGTGCTCCTTTCCATGCATCTCCTTCCCACCCCCACTGAACTCCCTCCTCCCAGGAAGTGCTCCTTTCCATGCATCTCCTCCCCACCCCCACTGAACTCCCTCCTCCTAGGAAGTGCTCCTTTCCATGCATCTCCTTCCCACTCCGACTGAACTCCCTCCTCCCAGGAAGTGCTCCTTTCCATGCATCTCCTTCCCACCCCCACTGAACTCCCTCCTCCCAGGAAGTGCTCCTTTCCATGCATCTCCTTCTCACTCCGACTGAACTCCCTCCTCCTAGGAAGTGCTCCTTTCCATGCATCTCCTTCCCACCCCCACTGAACTCCCTCCTCCTAGGAAGTGCTCCTTTCCATGCATCTCCTTCCCACTCCGACTGAACTCCCTCCTCCCAGGAAGTGCTCCTTTCCATGCATCTCCTCCCATCCCCACTGAACTCCCTCCTCCCAGGAAGTGCTCCTTTCCATGCATCTCCTCCCCACCCCCACTGAACTCCCTCCTCCCAGGAAGTGTTCCTTTCACTTTTGTGTGGGACTCCCTGAGTGTGATCTGACTTTGGGTAAGTATGAGCGGTGGATTACTTGTTGTAATATGGCATCTTACCAGTGGCTACACCACTGGAAAAAATAATTCTCCTCCCCTCAGCAACCATTAACTTTCAATACCTATGTAAGGAGGGGCAGGCTTCAGGAATCCATTCTCTGTTCGAGACGGCACATTTGCTGCCCAGCTTGTTCAGGTCTTGCACAGATAACCACATGACTGTGAGTTCAGGACAACGGTGGTCATGTCACTCCCAGAAGACAGTTTTCACGGCACTCCGTCGCATCTTCCAGTTCCTGCATCCCTTTTGCTCCCTCTTCCGTGATGGTGCCTGAGCGTAGAGGATGTAATGTGGATGTCCCATCTAGGGCTGAGCACTTAACGGTCCTCAGCACTTGGACCAGTGATGAGTCCCCACATTAACTGTCGCCCACCGCAGAGAGAAGCTTCTTTGAGTAACACTGAGACAAAGCTATAAACTACAAAAGCCATAAACACAGGCATCTAGAAGCAGCTTGATAACACGACAACAGTAGTAGGTGTCCATCTGTGAGGTCGACGACCTCATCAGCCTTTTGACAAGGTTTCCAGTGTCACATGTGCTGCCATCCAGGGCGGGGGCAAGGGGGGCTCACATCCAATCATTGCCAGCGTTTGTAGTTACTTGGTTTCCTTTTTAAAACTTTATTTTTAATTTTCTTCTAGAGAATTTCATTCACTAGTAAATACTGTATTTACATCATGCCTCCAACTCCCCCTCCTCCCTCCAACTCCCCCTAACTCCTCCTCCAACTCCCTCTAAATCTCCCTCCTCCCTCTAACCCCCCCAAATTCCCTCCCTCCAACTCCCCAACTCCCCCTCTTCCCTCCAACTCCCCCTAACTACTCTTCCCTCTAACTCCCTCTAACTCTCCCTCCTCCCTCTAACTCCCCCAAATTCCCTCCCTCCAACTCCCCAACCTCCCCTCTTCCCTCCAACTCCCCCCTCCTCCCTCCAACTCCCCCTAACTCCTCTTCCCTCTAACTCCCTCTAACTCTCCCTCCTCCCTCTAACTCCCCCAAATTCCCTCCCTCCAACTCCCCAACCTCCCCTCTTCCCTCCAACTCCCCCCTCCTCCCTCCAACTCCCCCTAACTCCTCTTCCCTCTAACTCCCTCTAACTCTCCCTCCTCCCTCTAACTCCCCCAACTCCCCTTCCCCTCTCCAACTCTCCCTAGTTTCCCTTCTTCCCTCCAACTCCTGTGTTCCTCCCACTCTTCAAGTTCATGACCTCAGCCTTTAATTGCTATTGACACATGCATTTATGCACATACATTTACAAAGACAACCTCCTGAGTCCATTTGTCATTGCCCATTTGTACACATGTTTAGGGCTGACCTCTTCTGACTGGATAACCTATCAGGGGGCTCGTTCCTGAAGAACTGAGTCTCCTTCTCTTTGCAGCCATTTATTGCCTGTAGCTCTTCATTTAGGGATGGACCCTTCTGAGACCCTGGCCAACAACTTGGGGTTTCTTATGCCTGGTACCTGGAATTTTGTTAGACAGTCTACAGCTTTTTGGGGTAGCTTTGTTAGTCCAAGCGGTATAATTTCATTAAAACATACACAGACACACACATATGGATTGTATATAATTTCAAATAAATTTAAAGCAGTGTGATTCCATGTGGCTTTTCTTTCTCTCTTTTTTGAACAAACTACTTTTAAAAAATTTATTCTTTTATAAGTATACTGTAGCTGTCTTCAGACACACCAGAAGAAGGCATCAGATCCCATTACAGATGGCTATGAGCCACCATGTGGTTGCTGGGATTTGAACTCAGGACCTCTGGAAGAGCAGTCAATGCTCTTAACCACTGAGCCATCTCTCCAACCCTGCCCCCCACCATGCCTTATTCTATCATCCTTAGCAGTGTTATTTATCTCCTTCTTCAATTAAACCTGCCGCCATTTCCCCTGTCTGCTGTTCCCCATGCCCCACCCACCCCCGTCATATCCCCTCCATCCCGTCATTCCTCTCCGGAGCTCTTCTCTGCCTGTGCTACACTGACCCTCTTTATCTGCCTGGTTTCTGCACTCACTCCAGTTTATGAACTCATGTTTGAACATTTGGGTCAGCGAGAACGTGTGGCATTTGTGTTTCTGGGTCTGGGCTACCTTACTCCATAGAATATTTTCTAGTTTCATCCATTTGTCTGAATGTTTTCTTTACAGCGGAGTAGAATTCCATTCTATAGATGCACCCCACTTTCATTATCCATCCATCAGTTGAAGGACACCTGGGGCGCTTCCATTTCCTCACTGTAGTGATGACAGCAGCAGCAGACACGGCTGTGTAGGTTTCTGCAGAGTACGATGTTGAATCCCTTAGGAGTACGCCGAGGGCGCCATAGCTGGATTATGTTAGCTTTCTGAGAATCCTCCACGCTGATTTCTAGCGTGTCTGCACCAGTGCGGTTGCACCAACATTGTCTGAGGTTCCCCTTTCCCTGCGTCCTCACGTTGTTTGGGGGCTGTTTTCTGACTCGGCACTTTGTGTTTTCCTGAGTGTCACCCAGCTGTTTCTAGCTACTGCCATTTTGTGGGAAACACCATTTTGGCTTTATCATGTTGCTTGTGTTTTCGTCGTGGGTCCTGGGAGTGTGGACCTTTGGCTTGTGAGTCTGATGTGCAGAGGGCTGTGGGACCATAAGGGGTCTGTTCAAGATGCATAAGTCCTACTGCACTTGGGCTCTATGGAGAGAGTTTAGTAATGGACGGGGAGTGGGAAGCAGAGAGGATCCTTCAGGGAGACTGAAGAGGTTAGGGGATGGCCCCAGGTGCCTTCTCACCCAAGGCCTCCGTGTAGGGGAGACAAACGAAATGGGGAACTTCACCTTTTCTGTTCTCTTAGGGAGATACTAGGGAAGATATCATCTCAAGGCCAAGATGTGCTGGGAGCTTGAGAAAGGACAGGGCATCCAGAGTTGCCAAGGACACTGTGGGGTTGAAAGGTACAAGGACTTCAGAGAAGTTATTTCTCGGCAGCCCTGGATCCCCTTGAAGGTGCGTGTTCACTAGTTTAAAGTGCCACCACTGTCCCCTATTAGTATCAGCTGAGGGGGTCAGGTCCCCATGAGAGCAATGAAGGGACTAACTCATGTGATTCAAGCTGGGGAGGAGGTCACTCTGTAGAATGACGCTCTCAGTGGGAGAAAGAACGTTTCAGTATAAGGCAAAACTTTGTGCTCATACATTTGTAGGGTCTTGGGTGTGTAAACATGGAAGTCTGGGGGTTCTCTTGAACTTCTCAGGAGGGGAAGTCTACCTGCATCAGCTCCGCTGGCTTCAGTGCGGCCCTAAGTTATGGAAGAGAAGAAGGGAGGAAAAGGCCAATGATCTCCCACATCCATCTCCCTTTATCACAATGGGATGAAGGCTCAAAATGGAGGCCTGGTGGGCCACTCCACCTCAGGCCTCTGGCAGCACCTGTGCACTGGGCAGGCCTCTATTCCTTGTTACTGAGTTGTCTTCAAAAGAGTGGTTTCGTTTCGTTTCTTTCTTTCTTTCTTTCTTTTTTTTTTTTTTGTTGTCGTTGTCTGGGTGGACTTCACACATCTCAGCCCTCAGGTAGCTCTTCTGAAATTTCCATTTTTGCCTCTTACTCTGTCTACTCTGTCATGCCTTGTATGGCTCAGTTCATGGGGAAGTGAGTTCATCTGCAAATCTACAGGAGTGTCAGAAATGAGGTACCCAGATCTTCTAACATCCCAGTCTCTGGAAAAGAGATGCTCCATCAGAAGTGTCTGGGAGAGAGAAGATGCCCTACAGGAGCCTCTGGGAGAGAGACGCCTCCACAGGAGCCTCTGGGAGAGAGACGCCCCACCGGAGCCTCTGGGAGAGAGACGCCCTACAGGAGCCTCTGGGAGAGAGACGCCCCCCAGGAGCCTCTGGGAGAGAGACGCCCCCCAGGAGCCTCTGGGAGAGAGACGTCCCCCAGGAGCCTCTGGGAGAGAGACGCCTCCACAGGAGCCTCTGGGAGAGAGACGCCCCCCAGGAGCCTCTGGGAGAGAGACGCCCCCCAGGAGCCTCTGGGAGAGAGACGCCCCCCAGGAGCCTCTGGGAGAGAGACGCCCCCCAGGAGCCTCTGGGAGAGAGACGCCCTACAGGAGCCTCTGGGAGAGAGACGCCTCCACAGGAGCCTCTGGGAGAGAGACGCCCCACCGGAGCCTCTGGGAGAGAGACGCCCTACAGGAGCCTCTGGGAGAGAGACGCCCCCCAGGAGCCTCTGGGAGAGAGACGCCCCCCAGGAGCCTCTGGGAGAGAGACGCCCCACAGGAGCCTCTGGGAGAGAGACGCCCTACAGGAGCCTCTGGGAGAGAGATGCCCTACAGGAGCCTCTGGGAGAGAGACGCCCCCCAGGAGCCTCTGGGAGAGAGACGCCCCCCAGGAGCCTCTGGGAGAGAGACGCCCCCCAGGAGCCTCTGGGAGAGAGACGCCCCCCAGGAGCCTCTGGGAGAGAGACGCCCCACAGGAGCCTCTGGGAGAGAGATGCCCTACAGGAGCCTCTGGGAGAGAGATGCCCTACAGGAGCCTCTGGGAGAGAGATGCCCCCCAACAGGAGCCTCTAACGAGCTGTCCTTTATTCTTGCCTGTTGGCTTGCCTGTTGCATCAGGCTTTCCACATTTTTGGGCCAAAACCTTCCTTGGCTTGGTGGCTCTGGGTACTTTGGGACAGCAATGGGACATATCTGGGGTTCTGCTTTTGCTTCAGCTAGCATCCCTGTTCCTCACTGGCCCTGCATGGTGCTCCTACAAGCAGCTGCTTGCCCACCCTCAAGCTTATTTGTGTGTTGGGCAAACTGCAGTTTTCTGGGAATTTGTATCTTCAGTGGCTACAGAGAAGGCAGCCAAGTCTCCCAGTGTGGGAGAGACGAATCAGGTGGAAACCCACAGTAGCCCTGTCCAGGGAGAGAGCAGCCCACCCAGGTGGCACAGCACATGGTAACTATCGGGTCAGGAAGGGACAGGACGCCCATTTTAGATAAGAGAACAAAAGTCGTTTCCAGAAGATTACGAATAAAGATTTCAAGGAAGCTGAGTCCCCCAAGGACAGTGTTCCTGGTACTGGCAGGGGGACATTATTAGTGTTTTTGACTGAGTTCCCAGGGACCAGGGGCCATGTAAGGGCACCAGGAACTTCCTATGCATGTGGACAATTCATGAACTCTCCAAGAGCCTTTGATTACTTTCTCAACTTCTTCTTCTGTTTCTGAGGCTGACTTGGAAGATGCCTCTTTAATATCAATTTATGATGTGTTGAAAGGGATCTGGGTGGGGGGACGGACACGATCAGGGAACTCTTTGACCAAACTATGCTGAGATAATGTATTGAGAACAGGATCTTGGTGACACAAAGGTCTTCTTTCCAAGTCCCAGGACAACACACATTGCATCATGGATTCCTTCCTGTAAGTGTCTTCTCAAGGTCACGCCAGCCTCAGCTCATCACTCTTCCCCTGACCTTCTGCCAGCGTCCTGCTGTGGCTCACTAGAGCCGTCTGCTCTTCCCTCTTCCTCACCTGCTGCTGAGGGCTGGTCAAGAAGATAGGAGAGCTATGTTGCTGTTTCGATGGCTAGCATGGGGCCTTGAAGCTCTACTGCACACAGGACTCGGTCTGGCATCCTCTGTTACCATTCGCCCTGACTCCCACCCCTCTACCCCCCTTCTCAGCATCTGCTCTCAAGTCTTCCTCGTGTTAAATGTCATCTTTCTGGCTCAACATCCCTGAATGCCCTTTCCCGATCTGCTTGGCTCCGAGGCAAAGACACCACCGCATCCATGGATCATCTATCTCTCCAGCTGGGATCTTGACAAGTTCACCTCTCGTTCGGTACCTATTCTTTTCAATGTTCAAGCTCTTGCTTTCCCAAAGCCCATGTTTCCTTCCTCAACTCCTTCCTTGCAGGGGATGGGCAAGCAAGGCTTAGGATGCTAACAGCAGCAACTGCTCTCGTTAGGAAGACTGTATTGATGCCTGCTTCAAACTCACAGTGGAGATGCAGCCACAAACCTCCCCTTCCAGCCCCTCTATCAGACTGTGCAGTCCGGCTCCTACCCTCCAACCTCCATCTCCATCGTTAGAGATACGCGATGTCTTGCCAGATCCTGGAGGTATGGTCTGTCTGTTCTGTGGCAATCCTGATGCTGACACACACAGCCTGTGTTTGAGGGTCAGTCTCAATGGCAGGCCCACCAGGGATAACTCTGTGACTTTGGACTTCCAACATAATTGCTTGGATGCTCACTTCTCTCATCTTTCAAATATAGAAGGCATTGACTAAGCCAGAATGTTTGGGACAATGGAGGAGGTGTTACAGATGAGCAGGTGTCACCCAGGATGAGCTTTGTTCTCCGTCCTCCATCTGATGCCATGCCTACCCGCGTGCTGCCATGCTTCCTGCTATGACAATGGACTGAACCTCTGAAAGTTTAAGCCATTCCCAATTAAATGTTGTCCTTCGTAAGAGTTGCCTTGGTCATGGTGCCTCCTCTCACAGCAATGGAAACCCTACAACGCCATGCTGACCTATGACACTAACAAGTTAGGTGATGTTATCAGACTTGCTGGTATTGGAAATGGAAGCACTTTCAACTATTATTCTGGACCACCAGTCGGTTTTCTTGAACAGACTGAATAAGTAATTTTCTATGAGGGGAGAATTCCTGGCAGCTGTGCCTTCAATGGTGTAGTAGCATCGAGACCTAGAGTCTCTCTTGGAAAACTGTCGCACACTTTCACAGGGAAGCACGGTGCTGGGGATGCAGAGTGCCCTGATTAGGTTCCATGTCAACTTGATACAAGCTAGAGTTATCCGGAAAGAGAACCTCAACTGAGGAGACGCTGCCATCAGATTGGCATGTAGGCAAGTCTGCTTTTCTTGATTAATGACTGATGTGGGAGGGCCTAGCTCACTGAGGGTAACACAATCATTTGGTAAGGTGATCCTGGGTTGTGTAAGTGAACTGAGCAAGGCACGGGGACAAGCCAGTAGTCAGTGTTTCTTTCTGGTCTCTGCTTCTCTTCCTGCCCCGATTCTCTGGTTCCCTTCGCAATGAACTACAAGCTGTAAAATGAAATTAACTCTTCCCCAACCAAGTTGCTTTTGATTATGGTGTTTGTCATAGCAGTAGAAAGCACACCGGGACAGAGAGCGCGGGCTCCATGGTTTCTCCTGTTTTTTTTAATTCTCTGGAGAGCCTCTCTCCTCACCAAATGCTGCTTCTTGCTGCTGAATTGGTAAATATGAATTCCCACCAGTCGTCTGGTGATAAGCAAAGGGTCAGGAAGCAGGGCAGTGCACACTCCACACTCATGATGGACTCTGGAATCTACCGTCCTGGTTCCCAGGCAAGTCCTCTGTCTTCTTCTCTTGCTGACTGTCTGGCTGGCCTTTCAGCCCTCCCCTGGATTTTACCTTTCACAGACTTGACAGCTCTTTAACAGTGTCCAGTGGGAGGGAAGTTTCAGCAGAATGGACACTGTGAAGGAATGTACTATAAACACTCTGCCTGGTCACACTGAGCCACCTTATCCGCAGAGGAAATAATGACACGTCATGGCTAACCCCAAAAGAAGGGATTCTGGGGATGTCAGCGCAACAGTGTCTGAAGGGCTCCTTGTGACCAAACTTCAGGCAGGAATCTAGGGGGAGACTGGTGAAGGGCTTGCCTTAAGGAAAACTTAGGTCACTTGAGAGCAGAGGCAACAGTGGCAGGGTGAAAAAGGGTTTGAGGCAGTTCCCCTGGCCCTCTACACCCTGATGCATGTACCAGAAAAACTCACACCACAGTCATCATATCATATCTGTGGGACCGAAGAACATTCTGCTCTGCAGTGTGGGCCAGCAGTTTTAGCTGAGTGTAGGAAAGTAGCCGAGTGTAGTGTAGTGTAGCCGAGTGTAGTGTAGTGTAGTGTAGCCGAGTGTAGTGTAGTGTAGTGTAGCCGAGTGTAGTGTAGTGTAGTGTAGCCGAGTGTAGTGTAGTGTAGCCGAGTGTAGTGTAGTGTAGTGTAGCCGAGTGTAGTGTAGTGTAGTGTAGCCGAGTGTAGTGTAGTGTAGCCGAGTGTAGTGTAGTGTAGTGTAGCTGAGTGTAGTGTAGTGTAGTGTAGCCGAGTGTAGTATAGTGTAGCTGAGTGTAGTGTAGTGTAGCTGAGTGTAGTGTAGTGTAGTGTAGCTGAGTGTAGTGTAGTGTAGTGTAGCCGAGTGTAGTATAGTGTAGCTGAGTGTAGTGTAGTGTAGCTGAGTGTAGTGTAGTGTAGTGTAGCCAAATGTAGTGTCCTCAAGTTCTAACTTGCTATAGCTGATGGAATTCTTCCTCCAAGGTTGTCTGCTTGCTCTCTGAACAAGTTTCTCAGGGGACATGTGGTCTCTTCCCTCTCTCTGTTCCTGGTAATGATGATAATCGCTGATAATTGCCACTTTCTACACCTCCCACCCCCGGCAGCTCTAGAAAACTCTGTCCCCCTGCCCCAACCTTGCCTCCGCTGTGTGAGGGAATCCACAGCTTATATCTCTGTGACCTCTGACCTTTTCTGTCAGTCTCAGTTCGGTCCATGTTACGCCTGGACGTTAGGTAGCATACGAATGTAGACAGCATCTCACAGTCCTCTTCCCCATCCTCTGGCTCTCACAGTCTTTCCCCTTCCTCTTTTGAAATCTTCCCTGAGCCTTGGTGGTGGATAAGGATAAGTCTCAGTCTGCACTTTGACCAGCCACACATCCATTGACTGCTGCCCACTGCAAAAGGAAACTTCTTGGACATAGTTCAAGTTTATGGGTATAAGCACAAATATTTTAAAGGCAATTTGATATCTAGAACATTTAGCAAAATAATAATAGCAGTTCTACCCTAAGGCCCATGTGGTGGCTTATATAAAAATGACCCCCATAGGCTCATAAGGAATGACACCGTCAGGAGGTGTGGCCTTGTTGGAGGAAGTGTGCCACTAAAGGGTGCCTTTGTGGTTTCAGAAGTTCAAGCCAGACCATGCTCTCTTCCTGCCGCCTACCAGTCTAGATGTAGAACTCTCAGCTCCTCCAGCACCATGTCTGCTTGCATGCGGCCATGCTTCCTGCCATGATGATAATCACTAAACTTCTGAAACAGTAAGCCAGTCCCAGCTTAAATGTTCTTCTTTATAAGAGTTGCCATGGTCATGGTGTCTCTCTACAGCAATAAAACCCTAATTAGGACAGTTTTCATTGGTGGAACTGTTTTGAAAGGATTAGATGGTGTGGCTTTGCTGGGATGGGCTTTGAGATTTCAAAAGACCAAGATTCCTAGGGCTTTCCCTTTCTGCCTCCTACTTGTGGATCAAGACGTGAGCTCTCAGCTGTTCCAAGCTCCATGTCTTTGCTCTGCCACCACATGCTGTAACTCTCTGAAATCATAAACACCACGAGACACTTTGTTTTATAAGTTGCATTGGTCATAGTGTCTTATCACAGCATGACAAGTAACTAAGACAGTGTTGAATTCCTTCCTTCCACGGGCTTTTGACCAGGATTACAGTACCAAGTGTGGAATTCCATCCTGAAATACAGACCTTAAAATCCCATCCAATTTACGTCTGTGTTAATCACCCCACAGCAACCATGCTTCTACGGAATCAGTGGGCACACCCTGCCTGACTTGCCTGCATTGCAGCATACAGGGTTTATTTTGGGTAGGACTATGTCTTTACACTCTCAGCATCTTGGATAGCACCCTCTGGCACTGAGAGATGGCCAGCAGTGAGTATGTTTCCTTCTCAGCTTGGTTGATTTCTCTAGGTTCTGAAGCCAAAGTGTGTGGTGAATTCAGCAATGCAAATTCTTTTAATTTTCTTTGAAAATTAAATTAGGGCTGGAGAGATGGCTCAGTGGTTAAGAGCACTGACTGCGCTTCCAGAGGTCCTGAGTTCATTTCCCAGCAACCACATGGTGGCTCACAACCATCTGTAATGAGATCCAAGGCCCTCTTCTGGTGTGTCTGAAGACAGGGACAGTGTACTTGTATAAATGAATAAATAAATATATATATATACACACACATATATATATACAATTTTAATATATATACAAATTTAATTTTATTTAAAAAAGAAAATTAAATTAAAAATATTTATTTTATTTAAAAATGTCTTTCATTGAATGGGTGTCTACATGTTTGTGTACCATGCACATGTCTGGTGCCAGCAGAGGTCAGAGATGGTATTGGGGCCCCTGGAACTAGACTACTCTTCATATCGGTGCTGGGAATTGAACTCATATCCTCTGGATAATCACAAGTGGTTTTAACACTGAGTCATCTCTCCAGACCCTATATTAATGAAAACAATTAAATTAATTAATTATTTGTATTTATGTTAATTTGTATGTCTGCTTGTTTGTGTACTACACACATGCAATACTCAGAAAAACCAGAAAAGGGTGTTGAATTCTTTCAACCAGGAGCTAGCAGGTGGTTCTTAGCCCCTAATGTAGAGGGTGGAATTGAACTCAGGTCCTCTGTAAGAGCAGCAAGTGCTTTTAACTGCCGAGCTATCTCTCCGGCCCTAGCAATGGGGTCTTCAGTAGTTACAGTGATTAAACAAGGCAGTGGCAATAGCTTGTGTGGTTTGGAGGTCACCAAAAGTTTCCTGAACAATTATTTAGGGAGGTCCCCCAGCTCTGTATTGCCATTTTCATTTAATAATCCATGTCTTCTGGGAGCAATGTGGTTCACCCCTTCTGGACAATAGTTCACTAACAGATGGGCTTCCATAGGTGATTACATAATCCTTAGTTTGATAACCACCTCTTACCCTCCTCTCCTTCACTCTCTCACCCCACTCTCTCTTCTCTTAATCCCCAGTTTTTCCCAATTCCTTTCATTGTGTGTTTTACTACCTTCAGCTACACTTTTTTCCCCAAGAAAAGGTTTCTCTGTGTAGTCCTGGCTGTCTTGGAACTTGCTTTGTAGACCAGGCTGGCCTTGAACTCAGAAATAGGCCTGTCTGTCTCCTAAACACTGGGATTAAAGGAGTGTGCCACCACCATCTGGCCACCGTCCGGCCCTCCGGCCACATTTATTTAGAACTGAGTTGTGAGAGTGTAGACTTCTGCTTGGTGTCTCAGTCCTACCCTGATTCCTCCCACACTACTATGGTTCCTCCTGGTTCTTTCTGCTCTATTGTTCCCCCTCTGTACCTTTGATTGGCCCATAATCTGATCTCCCCATCCCTTAATGTGACCCTTATTGAAGGCCCCTTTCTAGTTTTCTGGCTTCAAATTGCTCACGAAGAGCAGAGTTTTGAAGTTGGGATCTGCATGAGAAGGAACATGTGGCCTTTGTTCTCTGGGCCCAAGTAAAAACTCATCTCATGTAATTTTTTTCAGTTCCATTCATTTACCTGCAAATCTCATGATTTCATTTTTTTCTTCACAGCCCAGTAATATTCCACTGTGCATGTGGACCACGATTTTCTTATCTACCCATCTGTTGATGGGCATCTAGATTGCTTCCATTTCCTAGTGAATAGAGTAGCCATGAAATGAGTTGTGAGATGAGGGTTTTACATTTTGAAGCAGGACAATTATGAAACTATGTGTAATACCTATAGTTTTTATGTTATCATTTAATGACTCAAGACTGGATTTCATCGAAACTCTAATCTCATCTCATGGGCATAGAGACCCTCCTTCCTTTTGTCAGTTCCCATTGCGAGAGGTATTAACACGGTGACCATCTGCTGCAGAAGGCTGAACATGAAGGCCATATGGCTGGGAGGCAGGAAACCACAATTGGCCCAGGTTCTTACCCAATAAGCTTCATGACTTTAGACATGCCACATGGTCATTCCACCTCTCAGACTCCTCATTATTCAGATGAAGTGATTAGCTAGCTTCCGCATGACTCCATGTAGCCATGCCACTTTAGAATCTTCCCACTTCGAGGTTTTCATTGGAGACTGGTTTTATTTATAAATCAGTATTACAGCTCTACCCAAATGGCTAGTCAGCAATTTGTATTCACTTAGCCCAAAGCTTTGATAACTAGGCAACCCTATGGGTCTGTGCTCAGCAGACAGTGGGCACTTACTTTGTATGCACTAAAAATGGCCACACTGCTTTGAAATTCATCCCATTTTAAAGGAGGCATGTGCTTCCCTTCTCCTGGATTCTAGGCTAGCCGCACCATGTACTGTATCTCACAATGATGTGAAAAAGGGCAGAAGGAAAAGGAAAAAAGTCAGCCAGGCACAGGGATGCAAGTCTTTAATTCCAGCACTCGGGAGGCAGAGGCATGTGGACTTCTGTGAGTTCAAGGCCAGCCTGGTCTACACAGCGAGTTCCAGGACAGCCAGAGCTACACAGTGAAACCCTGCTTTGAAAAAAACCAAAAACCAAACCAAACCAACCAACCACCACCACCAACAAACAGGATAAAAGTTTCCCACTTCTAATTTTATTCTGTCTGAGTTTATGTTGACTTAAACTATGGTAACTTAGTCCAAAGCTTTGGCCAACTTCAAAATACACGCACAAGGCCACCTGTAATAAAATGTTAGAGAGAATCAACTCATAAAGAGAAAAGGGGAAGTGCCTCACAGTTTGGGGTGTCTAGTCCACAGGTATCCAACCTTCTGTCATTGTGGCGCAGTTCCATCTACAGATGTGCGGGGTCTCACAGCCATCCTGGGGTGCAAGCAGCCTGTGGGCTGGACGTGTCTGTTCTACTCAACCATGAGCAGAGCCAGGAAGAGCACACCGTGGTCAGAAAGCAAAGGAGAACAGGGGCTGAGGTCCCATTGTTCCCGTTGAGGGTTTCCAGTCCTCAGTGTAAAGTCCCCAAATGGGGAGTTTCAGGGAGGGAGGCAACATTGGCTTTAGAATGAAACAAATGTATGATGCGCCCTAGAATAATCCTCACAGGTATCTGAACCTGTAGGGCTCTTTGTCTGCAAAGTGAGGGCTATGACATCTATGTTGAAAGGGTGTGGTGAAAACTCTGGGAATTAGAGGCAACCAGTTATCGGTACCATGTCCCTGCCCATCCACGAACCTGTCCACAGCCTCACTCACTGCATGTAACAGTCTGCTTTTCCCCTCCCCCCCAATGCCACAATTGAAGCATGCCAGCTCACATGTCAATGCTAAGGTCATGTTCTAGTGGCTTCATTTTTATTTTTATTTTTTTGAGACAGGGTTTCTGTGTAGCCCTGGGTGTCTTGGAACACACTCTAGGCCAGGCTGGCCTCAAGCTCACAGAGATCCACATGCCTCTGCCTCCCAAGTGCTTCCTGAGTGCTGGGATTAAAGAAACGCACCACCATACCTAGCTGCTTCAGGGGCTTTTAAGCACTGAACACTTTAGATCCTTCTTGAAGAAATGGAGGTTTGCCAGCCACAGTCTTATGGATGCTAATGTAATTTGAACCACAGAGAAATCTAGACTTCCTGTCTAATAGTTTCATGCTAATTACTTCTTTTGTTTGAGATGCTGTCTCACCTCTCAGTCCAGTTTGCCTCAAACGCTCAAGCTACAGTGGTCCTTCTGCCTCAGCCTCCCGAGTAGTGGCCAACAGGTGCACAGAAGTGTGCATATGAAGCATATAACAAGTTAACTCCTAAAAGCCACATTTCAGCGTGCCATTGATTTTAGTTAGAGGCTAGTTTCAGTGACTTTCTTCAAAGCAAGGAAACAATAAATGAGAAGTACAAATAGAAATCCCTCTCCTCCCTCTCTCAGTTCTTCTCTCTCTTCCCTCCTCTTCATCTGTGTCTGTGTCAGTTCTCTCACATTCAAATACTGAAGGGAGCTCCAGATCTGTACGGAAGGAGAAAAGCCTTGTAAGTTCAAATCACTTGCATGCAAGTGTGGTCCTGGGACTGTCCCTGTGGAACATAACGGGGGCTGGCTGGCCCACTTGTCTGTAAGTCAGTCAGAATGAGATTGCCCACGGACATTTATTTACTTATGTGAAATGTTTTAATCCATCCACCGGGAAGCAGGCAGACCTTCATTCCGGCTGTGGCTGCAGGGCTTCGGTGGCCCAAGGTCTGGATGAGACGTGGTTTACTTCCTCACACCACCATGGTCCTTGCCAACCGCATCACGGCAGTCATAGATTCCTTTCCTATGTAAGGAGTTGCTCAGAAGCCATGACTCTATTAGCCTGAACTCAGGGTTGCATAGCCCAGAGCTGACAGGGCTTCTTGAGCGTCTGACTATAGGGGAAGCTGCCGTAAGTGTGGTAGCTCTTCCTGGTGCTCCAATGCACCACAGACCTGATTCCTTCACTGGGGCTGGCCGATACAAAACCAGTAGTTTCCCAACCTTCATTGCTCCGCTTTCCCAGGCAGAGGGCACTGTCGTGAGTTTCCTGAGAGGAAGGGACTTTTAATCGAGCAACTCTAGTGTTGCTCTGCCTTGGAAGTTCATTCTGAACGGGCAGAGACGAAAGCTGTCCACGAGGACGTTTGTAGACTAATGCAGCCTGGTGCTGTGCTCTCTGGTGGCAAAGCTACTGTGCTCCATACCTGAATTCCTGAATCCCGATGCTTCCGATCTTGCTGACCCTTGACCCCTTCTTCCTCCCTGAGCTGTAGGTGTCTGTTTAAAGTGTTCATCTGTTTCTCATACAGCATCTACCATCGAATGAAATCTTCACCTCACAGTCCAGTTGCCATACGTCCAATCTGTGGACACTTCCCAGGATAGCTGAGAATTGGCCCCACTCATTCCTAGATAACAATGCTTGCCACAGTGCCAAGAGGCTGGACACTCCTGCCAGTAGGAGGGTGCCGTTGCCCTTTCTTAACTGGCAGATGAGTTTGAAATCCCTATGTTCATAACACACATGGTAAAGGATGTCAGTCCCACTGCTTCTTATGCATGAGTTTAATTGCTGGCTTTCAGTCAGAGGCTTGCTTGTGTCTAGGTCAGTTCTTTTGCAACAGAAAATCTGGGTTAGGGTTTGAGATGGCACTCTTTCACGGTGATGCTGGAGTCATAGCTGCACGCCGGTGACTTGCACAGATGCCATGCACTCTTGGTGCTGCTGTCCAGGCTGCGGGATTCCTTCATGGCCCGGGCACCACCCTCCATGGTTGAGACCCCATGGCTACCTCTCATATTGTCTTTTTTGATAATAACCATCCCACTCAGGTTAGATAGCTCACTGCCGTTTGATGTAGACTTCCCTGACATGTAATGAAACTGAACATTTTTCATAAATTAACCACTTGAATGTCTTCTCTCACAAGTGTCTAGTTCTGTATTTGCCCTGCTTTGAAGTTGCACTATATAGGTTTCGTTTTTGGTCGCTAGTTTTAAAGTTCCTTTTATATTTCTTCTCTTTCTTTTCTTGAAGCGGCTGATATCAGACCCAAGGCCTGGCTCATTCGAGCAACTGCTCTTCCCCTGAGTCCCATCTCCAGCTCTCTCTCCTGGCTGCTAACCTTCACGCAGTGAGCGTGTTTCTGCGGCCCGTGTGCCCGCTCTTCTCTGCTGCCTGACTGATTTCTCTGCAGCGGAGCAGCTCCTTAACGTGCCTGAGACCATCTGTCCACGTTTGTTTTGGGTTCTTAACCAGAAAATCCATTCCCAAACCAACATCTTGAAATGTTTGCCCCTGTGCTTTCTGCTGGTGGCTTTGTAGTTTCAGGTTGGTCTTAACAGCTTTGAAGAAGATTGATTCTGGTCTCATCTGGTTAGTCTCTGTAATCGAAAGGAGCTCACCGTGCTTTCCTAAAATCCAGCAAGTATTTCCCAAAGAAAACTAAGACAGTCGATCCCCACTCTTTCCACTTGTAACAACACAGGGGGGTTCTCTAAGTGAGTGTCTTGAGAAAAGGAACACATTGAATCTGGGAGGTTAAGCTTTAAGTGAGTATCTTGAGAAAAGGAACACATTGAATCTGGGAGGTTAAGCTTTGCTTCGATTTATCTGGGATTTAACCATCTAGGATAAACACGTTTGAAAAGCTTCACTCTCGTTCTGCATTGTAGGGTGCACATCTTCATTTCACTTCTCCAGTATTTAGAGACGCATCTTTGGGACCGTGGACTATATTACGCGCTGCGTCCTTAGAGAAGGAAGCGTGTGCCCGCGGGAGGCAGCGCTGCTTTGTGCGTGTCTTCCTGGATGGCAACAGGGCTATCTCTGCGGGCTCCGTGTCAGCACAGCCAGGGGGCAGACCCTCCCTGAGGATGTGAGCCAACCTCTGCAGGAGCCCGGTGCGGTTTCTACCAGAGCCATGCTGCAGCGTGGCACGGGTTAGGCTCTTGGGAGACAGCCCTACCTCGCCCATCTGCCCTTTCACTCATACCTCATCCTTTCTCCTGTCAGAAGAACTTTCTAGTGCCCCCCAAATCCCTGATTTTCCAGTGGAGAGACATGACATTGACATTTGAACGAATAGCTTTAGTTTCCTGTACCTGGTTGTATATGTAGTAAGCAACAGTAAGGACCAGTGGCTGGCTGCAAGCATTCCCCAGTCACCACCCCCTCTGTCCTGCTCGGTGTGGTGTCTTTGCTCTGCCTTTCTCTTGTGAAGGCTGATAACTCTCTGGGGTGGTCATAGGAGACACAGGTTTCCCTTTTTTTGCAGGAGAGAGAGGAAACGTGGGACAGAGAGTGACAGCTGGAATCATGTCCTATGAAAAGTAATTTATTTTCCAAAGCCACACATCCAAATTTTAGTTTATTTTTAGTATTTATTTATTTATTTATTTATTTATTTATTTATTTATTTATTTATTTTTGAGATAGTCTCACTAGGTAGCCTTGATGGTCTGGAATTCAAGATCCTCCTGCCTCAGCCTTCTGGCTCTTGAGAGCACTGGCATGCACCTCCATACCTAGTATAATATTTAAGGGTTTTTTTTAAGGTATGACTAAAAATAATTTTATTTCCAAACAGCTACTTTTTCTACTGCTTCAGTATTTTTCTCTCAGAAAATACAAGTTTTAGAACTGAATCACTTGGCCCTTTCTCTTCTTGTCTTCTCTTAGTTCTGAATGTGTGCACCTCTCTCTCTCTCTCTCTCTCTCTCTCTCTCTTTCAAATTACTTTTTATATATGCAAGCTGTCTTCAGACACACCAGAAGAGGGCATTGGATACCATTACAGATGGTTGTGAGCCACCTTGTGGTTCTGGGATTTGAACTCAGGACCTCTGGAAGAGCAGTCAGTGCTCTCAACCGCTGAGCCCTCTCTCCAGCCCCATGCTCATACTTCTTAATGGCCAGTGTCCTCTTGGATCTGCATTAGGCTCACACATTCAGCCTGAGGGCAATCCTTTGTGGTTTTGCCTGTCTTTTGGCAAAACAACTTTGTCTGCCCTCAGTAGCGGCTCTGCTTCTGACTGACTGCAGAGCTGTTTTCCTTGGAAGCACAGGGAGGGAATTCTTGACCTTCTTACTCTAGGTCGCTTTGTGAGGCCGACACTGGCCACATTGCTTACAGAAAAGCCTTCTTATTTATTTATTTATTTATTTATTTATTTATTTATTTATTTATTTATTTATTTATTGATACGTTGATCGTCTTTGTAGTAGAGGTGTCTATGAGATGAAAAGGAGAGACTGGGTGTCAGGGATGGAGGCTGCCACAAGCGACTTGTGCCTACCGAAGAATCCCTAACGAGCTATCTTGGAGATGCCAAACAATGGCTGCTCTCTCCGTTTTGTCGGGCTTGGGTTTCTGCAGGCTGCCTAAGGGCATTTAATCATTTATGCTTTTAGGGATGGGACCTGTGGGGCATATGCCCCACGGACTCCTGAGAGTGTTCAGAAAAGGTGGGGAGAGAGGAGACTCAGAGGTGGCCTCTCTCCCTGTGGGGTCAGAGGCTGAGGAGGGTAGGTCTCTGTGAGAGGCGTTTGAAAGCCTGGACCTACACTTCCACAGCACGACAGGAAGCTGACAGAATCCAGCCATGCAGTACCATGGCTGTGCTTGCTCCATGATGTCTTCAGTGTCTGTGGGTGTGTCAAACCAGGATGTGGTCATGCAAGGATTTGCTTGTGTTCATGGATGCCTAGGTACAGAGGCACTGGGGAAGGGCCATGGTCGAGTTTGTGTTTGCCTAGACTAGTCTGTGACAGGTCGTGAAGACAGGAAGGATCATACTGCTTCACTTAACATCACTTAGACGCTTCCAGCTGCCGTCGTCCTTCCTATCTGTTCCTTCCCTCCTGAAATCCGGCAGAAGGCGGTTTGGCCCAGCATCCCCCTGGAATGCTCTTTTGGAGCGCGCCTCACTGTTTGCATTTGGAAAGCCTTGTGAGAGAACCACTGCGAGTTTATCACACATTATTTGTAGTAAGAATTCTTTAGGGAAATGGAAGCTCGGAGGTACTGGCAAAAGTTTTCCCTTGTAAAAGTAAACAAGGCTCCATTTTCTCCGCTAGTCACACGTCTTCTTTCCCTCTGCCTTTTAATCATCCTGCAAATGGACTCACAAAATCCGGATGGGCAGGCACCGGGCCATTTCTGTGCATGGACACACACAGGCCCTGTGAGGAAGCTCAGAGCCCTGAGGGAGGCAGGCTCTGAGGGGACCCAGGGTCAGGTGCTGATCTGAAACGCTGCCTGCTATTTCATGTCTACTCAGAGATCCAGATAAACACATGGTGCGCCTGATCGGTTGTAGCAGTTGGGCTAAGCTGTGAGTGTTCAGGTGTGTGCAAAATTGTGTGCATGTGTTTCATAGATGAATGAAAGCAGAGACCATCATTACCTCTCCATCAGAAAGTGGAGGTTGCTGTCCCATGTAGCGGCCCTGCAGACCGTAACGTTCCCAGCACCCAGCTTGTGAGCTCTGAGGCCTGCTGGGAATTGGAGCAGCATCCTGTGCTCAACGATCTATGGGCATCCAAGTTTCTTAACTCTGAGTGAGCAGAGGGGACGGCTCCCTTTGTGCCCCGGCAGAGTCACCCCCTTGTTTCAGTATCCCCCAGGACACTCTGATTTTAGCATCCGTGGGCCAAGCAGGAAGTTCTTTCTGTGCAAGCAGAGAGGGATTTTGAGTCGCACACTGTTCTGCCTCTAACACTGCAGAGTTTGGAGTCAGTTTGCTTTGTCCTGTGTGTAGGGAAAGAGTGGCCCCCGGCTAATGTCCATAGCTCTGGGGGCCAACAGTTGAGTGATAACTTCCATACCACTACCCTTCCAAAGCCTTGCTTTCTGCCCTCCTCATTCTTCTCACAAAAGTGTTTGAGCTCATCCCCCAGGCCATGTTTGTAGGAATAGGATCTTGTGGGTGGAGAGCTTGCACGCCACTCAACTCCTCCACTCACTCTCAGACCTGCGGTGTAAGTTCCAGAAGCCGAACGAGGGAAGCACCTGCTGTCTCTGGCATTCGAGTTTCAGTTGCCTTCGTATCTGAAATTCCGTTTTTCATCGTTTTAGTCATTCAGGGCTAACCTTGGTTTGATTAAAAGCCAGGGAAAGTTCCAGAGACCAATAATCTATGAGATTAAGTTCCATGTCATCCTGGGCAGTGGTGCTAACTCCCTACGACATCCCACTTTGTCCCGTGCAGACCCACATCAGCATCCCTTTGCCCAACCTCTTCACAGGGTTGTGGGTACCGTGTCAATCATCACAAGGTGGCTGGATTGGCCATAAGAGTACCACAGTGCTGTCTTCAAGACAAATCAAACTTATCACTGTGGTGGGACCTTTAAGAGGTGGGACCTGGTGACCTAGAAGTGTCAGGTGGCCTTGTTGTCCTTTCCTCTAACATGAGTGTGACCTCTGCCTTGGAGCTTTCACAGTCCTGGCACTTGGTGTATTTATGTTTACCTGATGTGGTCGTGTGTCACTAGCACATAGGGGGCAGGAAGGAGAGTGGGGTGTTTGTTGAGCTTCTCTTCTCTCCCCACCTGCCCATTCTGTCACCTTCTAAGACGCTGTGGCCTCTGCTTTGCTAGAGAGGTTCTTGGGCGTCTGGGTTTTGGAGATTTAGAGGTCTCTTTCAATGGTAGAGGCACGACATTTAACATCTTCACAGTGCCTATGTGGAATGTGCTGGAGAACAGCTAGTGACAGCTGGAGTGTCCCAATAAGGGATTAGTCTACCCATGTGTGGTGGTGCACACCTGCAGGCCCAGCATTTGAGAGGCCAGGCAGGAGTTGAAGACTATCCTCCGTGTCATAGCAAGTCCTAGGTCACTTGGGCTATGTGAGATCCTGCCTCATAAAACAAGTCAGAAAAGAACTATTCTTTTTATTTTTGAAATTAAAATGTAACAATACTTTCCAGCATTTCCTCTCTTAAATTCAAATCCATGGCTCTGTCCTTTTTTACTTTCATTGTCTCTCTGTCTGTCTTTCTTTCTGACACACACATATAGATGGACACACACACATGTAGACAGACAGACAGACAGACAGACAGACAGACAGACAGACAGACAGACAGACACACACACACACACACACACACACACACAGAGCCTGTTTCTCTGGCTAATACAGCCTTACTACTTTTCTTCTGAGATGTTCCGTAAGCCTCAGGTGCAGAAGTTGTATTGTAGATGGATTAGCTGGGGCCAGGCACCACACTACCATTCATTTTATGAATTTTGATTGGTTGTGGCTTTCTGTAATGGTCTCTATCTATTGCAAAGAAAAGTTTCTTTGTCGGAGGGTGAGAGTTATACTTATTGTGGGAATAAAGGTAAATGTTTAGAATGTAGTTAGGGATTAGATTGGTTTAGTAAATGGTGGTTGTAGGCTCGTTTGTAAGACCTATGACCACATTAGACCCAGCAGTGTGCTAGGTTTTTTCTGTACCAGGCATGCTCTCTCTTCTGGTGAGTGGACCATAAGTCCAATTGGAGAGCTATTTGTTACTGCCAAGATAGGAGTCCCACTGCTGCCCCTTAGGGTTATGCCATGCTGGTCATTATTGTAGGCATCACAGACTGGTAGGTTGTTTCTCTCTTGGAACCTAGTGAGGCACCCTCTGCTGCACATTCTAATAAGACCGGGCTTGGTTTCTCTAAGTCCTGTGTCCAAAGTACATGGTGCTCACAGTAATAGGGACTTCAGCCTCTGGAAGGCAACAGAAAGCAACAGTAACGACCTGTAATGTTGAGGGAGCCTCTTAGATTCTTCTGACCAGCAACTCAGGAGGGGGATTTTCATGCCTGATATTGGGGGTTTTGCTAGTCTATGGCTATTGGGGAGAGCATTGATAGTTCAGATGGGAAAATTTGATTTAAAGTATAAACACACACACACACACACACACACACACACACTTACATGTATTAAGAGTAATTTTAGATAACAACACAATTCTTTATGACTTTTCAGACATCCTCATTTCTCTCTCACACCCCCCTCTCCTTTTGTGCTGATCTCCCTCCCTTTCCAGTTAACCACCTCTGTGTTTCTCTCATTTCTTGCTTCATATTCAGTTTTGCCCACTCTATTCCCCTCTCTATTGCTCTTCCTCCACCATGGTCCCTTTTTATTTTCTTGCTTTCTGAGTTACTCCAAGCGATGCATTTGCACCTGAAGATTTGGAACTAGGAACTACAGTCAAGAAAGAACATTCAACATTTGACTACATCACTCAGTATAATCCTTTCCAGTCCTATCCATTTGCCTGAAATTTTATTTTTTCTGTACAGCTGAATAACATTTTATAGTGTCTCTGTACCACATTTTCATTATCCATTCATCAACCGAGAGGCATGTAGGGCATTTCCATTTCTTAGTTATTGTGAAGTAGGGCGTCAGTGGACAAGGCTGAGCAGGTACCTATGGCAGAGGATGCTGAGTCCTCTGGGCACATGCCAAGGAGTACCATATGGTAGGTTTATTTTTTAGCTCTTTGAGGCTTTATGATTTCAGTGGCTGGACAAGTGTGCAGTCCCACTGGAAGTGAGTGGGGGTTCCCTTCCCCCACAGCCCTCTAGCATTGCCTTCTGAGATAAGACGAACTCTCAAAGGTGTTTTGATTTACTAGGGATGAACGCTTTGAATTTTTCTTAGCCAGTTTTATTTCTTCTTTTGGGAAATCTCTGTTTACTTTCATAGCCCCGTTTGAATTTTTTTCTTCTTTGTTTTTCAAGTTCTTTATATATTCTGGGTATTCTCTCCAAAGTTATGGGTTTCTTCTTCACCTTTTCCCCCCTTCGGCTGTGTAGGAGCTTTTCAGTTTTATGATGTTCCTCTTGTCATTTTGTCATCTGAATTCTAGGACAAATGGTGTCCTATTCAGGAGGTCCTTTCCCACACCTATGTCATGTAGGATCGAATTACTGCTTATATTTTCTTCTTAGCGTGTCTTAGTTAGGGCTGCTACTACTGTGAAGGGACACCATGACCATGGCAATTCTTAATAAGGAACGTTTTAAATGGAGCTGGCTTATAGTTTCAAAGGTTTAGTCCATTATCATCATGGCTAGAAACATGGTGACACTCAGGCAGACATGGTATTAGAGAAAGAGCCAAGAATTCTACTTCTGGATCTGCAGGCAGCAGGAAGAGAGAGTGACACTGGGCCTGGCTTGAACATCTGAAGCCTCAAAGCCCACCCCCAGTGACACACTTCCTTCAACAAGGCCACACTCACTCAAACAATGCCACACCTCCTAATGATCAATGAGGACCGTTTTCATTCAAACCACCACATAGCAGTTTCAATTTTTACACTGAAGTCTTTGATCCATTTGGAGTTAGTTTTTGTGCAAAGTGAGAATTATGGATGGATCTAATTTCATTCTTTCTATATGTGGACATTTTGTTTTCAGCTCAAATGACCATTTCGGCTTGCATTCTCTCTCTCTCTCTCTCTCTCTCTCTCTCTCTCTCTCTCTCTCTCTCCAGGGTTACTCTCTGTATCCCTGACTGTCTTGAAACTTACTCTGTAGACCAGGCTAGAACTCCCCGAGTGCTGGGATTAAAAGCATACACCACCACTGCTTGGCGAATTTTCTCTCTTCTCTTCTCTTCTCTTCTCTTCTCTTCTCTTCTCTTCTCTTCTCTTCTCTTCTCTTCTCTTCTCTTCTCTCTTCTCTTCTCTTCTCTTCTCTCTTCTCTTCTTCTCTTCTCTCTTCTCCTCTCCTCTCCTCTCCCCTCCCCTTCCCTGCCCCCTCCTCTCCCCTCCCCTTCTCTCTCTCTCTCTCTCTCTCTCTCTCTCTCTCTCTCTCTCTCTCTCTCTCCTGATACAGGGTTTCTCTGTGTAGCCTTGGCTGTCCTGGAACTCTCTTTGTAGACCAGGCTGGCCTAAAACTTAGAGATCCTCCTGTCTCTACTTCTGGAGTGCTAATATTTGCACCAACTGCCAGGCTGTATCTTCATCATTTCAATCAACCTTATGTTTTATTGAGCAACACTCAAGACATTTATTCTCTTTAAGTTCATTGTTTTAAAGTTTGTTTAGCTGTTTCTTTGCTTCTTCTTTAAACTTCTTGAATTCTTTGATAGATTTCTAATTGTCCTTTTAAATTCTGTATTCTGGTTACTAGGTAATTACCTAGGTGAAACACCTAGGCAATTCTCATTGGGAAGCATTTCTTTAGGACTGGTAGATTTTGGGAGGGAGTTACTGCTTTGATCTATTCCACTGTCTGTGTATTATGAGATCTGAACATGTAGACTTCTTTTGTTAGTATGTTGCCTGATGTGGACAGAGCAGACTGGGACAGTGCACAACATGTATAGGCTGGGTTGGGCCTGAGGGTTGATATGGCTAAGGTGGGATGATGTCAGGTGGGCACAGGGGACTGGACTGGCACACAGGATGTCTATCCTGGTCCCAGCCTGGAACTTTTCGGGCAGATCTGTGGGGTTGGGGCCTATTCTTGGAGGGGGAGAATCAGGTTGACTTAAATGCCTAGACCTTGGCTTAAGATGCAGAGGCTCTGGTTGGGCTGAGTGGTTGGATGTAGCATGAAAAGGCCGGTAGGCTGTGGAAGGTGCAAGCAGAGCTGTCCAGCCCAGGCTGGGGCACTGGATGTGGAACTAAGAACAGCCACTCGAACTATGATTTTTTAGAGGCAAGGCCTGCTGTTTACCCTGGAACAGGACTGAGGAATTCACGTAGAATTGGAGGCTCACGTATGGAGGTAACGTTCCGAGAAGCCATGATTTGACTATTAAACTCAGCTCTCCTATCTATAGCCTGACAGCATGAGTGGCTCTCTCTGCTCGGTTCTCATCAGCCTTTGTCTTCAGGGAGGACTTGAGGGAAGTCCCAAGTTCCCCGAGCCGTCCAGGTTTCTATTGCTGCAACGACGAATCCAAGGCTTGGTCCTTTATCAAGAAAAGGGGGTTGGCTGGGTGACAGTGATGTACACCTTTAATCCTAGCCCTTGGGAAGCAGAGGCAGGTAGATCTCTGAGTCCAAAGCCAGCCTGGTCTACAGAGTGAGTTCCAGGGCAGTCAGGGCTGCACGGGGAAATCTTGTCTTGAAAACCAAAACCAAAGTGAAGAACCAAACCAACCAACCAAGCAAATAAGAAAGAGGGTCATTTGGTTCACAGTTCAGAAGGCTGAAGGGGCATGGCTCTTCACCAGCATTTGATGTATTTATAAAAAGATAGAGAGTGGGGATATGCTTTATGGAGGTGTGGTGATGTATGGGAAGGGGGTACTAATGTGGGCCTGGGCTGAGGGACCAGCTTTAGACTATGATATAGTATAGAACAGAGTTTATTCAGGGCCTGGGGAAGGGAGTTAAGAGAGTTAAGAGGGTAACAGAGGCAAAGAAAGGCAGAGAGAGAGAGAGAGAGAGAGAGAGAGAGAGAGAGAGAGAGGAGGAGGAGGAAGAGGAGGAGGAGGAAGAGGAGGAGGAGGAGGAGGAGGAGAGGCTAGCCATGGAGAGAGAGGGGGAGGGGAATGGGGAGAGAAGGGGGAAGGGGCAAGGGGACAGAGCGGGAGCAAGAGCAAGAGAGTGAGGAGGGGGAAGCAGCTCCGTCTATAGTGAGTCAGGAATACCTGGCTATTGCCAGGTAACTGTGGAGCTTAGACAAGATGCTGTGTCGCCTCAGTTCTGGTGAGACTTTGCAGTTGATGACATCATAATAGAGTGTGAGAGTCACATGATGAGAGAAGAAGCTGGAGGGTAACCAGGGAGGGTCAGTTGTCCTCTTTCATAACAACCTCTCCTAAAAACAAGTCAGAATTTCATGAGAACTTTATCAATTCCTCCCAAGGGCAACTCCCCATAACCTAATTATTTGCTATTAGGCTTTACCTCTTAACACACTACTTGCAACACTGCCATGCTAGGGACCAAGCTCACAGTACATGGTCTGTGGGAGACATACTGAGACTACAAGGGAATCTCAGCCCTTCCTAATGCCAGTGTATGTGGGTAGCCTACACTGCTTCCCCAGTCAAATTCTTGCCTGGCCAGCTTGACTGCCTACTGTCCTTGCTTTTCACGCATGGTGGCTTTGTATTGTTCCTCTTTGCCTGGGACCTATATGTTTCCAAAACCCTTGCCTTGGGCTATCCTAGCCTGGTTCCAGGTCAGCTCTGGTCCAAGATATTTTGGTGAAAACTTGCTTACTAAGACCTATGATGTTCCAGGGTCTCAGGTTTGATTATGGGAATTCAGAGAATGAGGATGGCTGGGACCTGAAATCCCTTAGCCTCAAGTGATCTCTCTTCAAACTTGTACTTAAAAATATGCGTGGAAGTACTGATAATGACCAAAAAAGCAACACAAAACTGCCCAGGAATAGCATCAACAATTGCTAGCCTTGACCAGGACTCCCATTATCTTCACAACAATGAGGGAGCCAGAAGGACAATTGGGGACATTTTCATTGTTAGTGGCTCAGTTGGCCAAAGGTGGATGAAGCCTTGGCTCTAGTCAAGGGTTAAAGAAGTCACTGAGTCAGGTAGAGGCCTGAGAAGCCCCTTTCTCCCGTGGGGGTGGCTGTGAGTCTGGACCCTGTCTCCCAGCCTGCTTGCAATCCAGACAGAAATGAAAGCTTAGGCAGGCTACACAGCACATTGAAAGGCACGGTACTCCCAAGCGCGCTGCTGCCGGCAGAGCTCAGATGAGCCTGGCTTTGCCTCTCAGGCAGAACTCTGAATGGAAGAGCAGTTCCTAAAGAGCCCCCACCCACAGGCATTCACGATCCCTCAGAATGTCAGGAGAAGCTGGTTCTCTAAGTAGAGAAAGCAAGTGCCCAACACACTGGCCATGATCTCGGGCCTGGAGAGAGCTGGCTTTGCTTTTAGCTGTAGCTTCCTGGAGGGATTTGAGGAGACCAGGGGGTCAGAGAACAGGCAAAGAGAGTGACCCCTTGTAGCATGCTTTCACCCATGGAGATCCTTCCGGAGACAGTTGGATAGCAACACTGAACCAATGAGCATAGTGTAAGCGGCACACAATGATGACAGCTGAAAACACGCTTTTTGAAATGTTAGTTTTAGGAGGAAATAGACAATGACCTAAGGATCGGCATTTCATGCTTTCTAGGAACTATAAGGATATGTGTAATTATTGGGTTTGCTAAGGGTGACAAGAAGGACAATAGTGTGAGGGACAAAGGACCGTAACGTTAGGGAGGCTGTGAAGAAGTGGTTAATGAGGCACAGGCTGTTGAGAGGAAGGAAGCACAAGTGAGAGGAAGCGATAATCAGAGACACAGTGCTTGGACCCCAGACTGAGCACAAAGAGGCTCGACCCAGACAGTCACTTCGGGGAAGATGTGTCATTTATGCTGAGACTCAGACCTGTCAGTTAATTCATTCAAAGTTTTCCGAAAAATCACGTTTTGTTTGTTTACCCCCAGTTTGAGTTTTATGTGACAATAAAGGCTTTTGGGTGTGCAAGGACTCTGGAAGGATGCTAAGTGTCACAAACACCACTAACGAGGGAAGACTCAAACACAAACACCCAGGGCTGGATGTGTCAACTCTTACTGTCTACACAGGGTGAAGAGGAAACTGCCAGCAGAAGGGAAGTTAAAGACGCAGAATGAACAAAGACTGTGATGTGCTACTGTGACATGTGCTTTGATCCCCATGGATGCTTACAGACTGGAGCCAAGGAGTGAAGACAAACATTTCCTGCCGGGTGGCTTGATGATCCAAAGATACTAGAAAATGAAGAAGTGAAGGGGATAGTTTGAGAGAGTGGTGAAGTTACAGAGATAATAAGGGAAGGTGGTTGGTGTGGGAGAGGGCAGAGGCTGCTAGATTCTTCCCTTGAAGTGGCTCTGGGCTTGGGAGGTGAAGTGTGTCTGTCAGGTGGTAATGTTAGGGAAGCATTCAGGGAGTGGGGAGTAAGCAGGGCCTGAGGTTAGCTCTGTGAGCAGGAGAGGCAGTCACTGTGGTAAGACTGACACTGTGGAGAGGCTGTCACCATGGTTAGGTAGTTACCATGATGAGGCTGTCACCATGGAGAGGTGGTCATCATTCAAGGCCATCAGTGTGGTTGTTGGGAGCATGGCATGAAGGTCCTTGCACCCACAGATCTCCAGAGAAACCAGGACTGTTAGGCACACATTTGTCTTTCCAATAGGAAAGATGAAAAACCTGTTCTTCCATTCAGAAAGCTGAGAATTGGAAGTCATTAACAGCCTGGTCATCTGCTATCTGTTGGGCCAGGCCGTATCAGGCTCCTACAACCAGGACCAGAGGTGGCTGGTAATCTAAATGACCCTTAGAGCCAGAGGCTCCCCCAAGTTCCCCTAACCAGCATGTTCTATTATCTCTATTGCTGTGACAAAAACACCATGACTATAAAGTTGGGGAGGGAAAGGTTAATTCAACTTACACTTCCACACCATAGTCCATCATTGGAGGAAGTCAGGACAGGAACCCAAGCAGGGCTGAATCTGGAGGCAGGAGCTGATGCAGAGGCCACGGAGGGATGCTGCTAACTGACTTGCTTACCTTGGCTTGCTCAGCTTGCTTTCTTGTAGAACCCATGACCATCAGCCCAGGGATCAGACCACCACCATGGGCTGGGTTCTCCCCTATTGATCACTAATTGAGAAAATGCCTTTACTCAACTGAGGCTTCTTCCTCTCTCATGACCAATTTGTGTCCAGATGACACAGCTAGTACACAGGACCCAAGGTGACCAATGGCCCGAATGACCTCTATGCTATCTGTATGACTGAGACCAGGCCAGACCCTTAGGGCCTTAAGCTAGAGCAGGTAGTGCATATCTAGAACCCATCTTCTGGGAAGAAATGACATGCACCCTGAGCTGAGGTTCACTGTAATTACACTGCTGTGCACCAGGGACTGTATTAAGCTAGGAAACCTTTTTTCTTTAAGATTGTACTGGGCTTAAGTACACTGAGAACAATCTGCCTGTTATTAGACTCCGTGAAGGCTGATCCAGGTTGGCGGGGACAGTCTGCACTGGGTTTTCATTCTTATCTGTTTTTTCCGTTCCCTTCCCTGCATGACTCCTGCAGGAACCCTCTCATGTGGTGAGGTGGTCGCCATTGCAGGGCAGGCACTGTGGCAGAAGGTGGAGGCCTGGGCAAGGAGGTGGGTGAGGGCAGACAAGATAGCCTTGCGCACCGTGGTGAGGCATCTGGGTTTTCTTCTTAGTTGTTTCGGGTCAGAGAGTGAGAGCAGAGCTGAGACCTCCTGAGTGTGTCCGGGTACAAGAGTGACACTTGTTTGGAGTGTGGGAGAATGAGGGTTGATGGGCGGTGCTCACACAGAACTTGCTGATGGCTGGAGGGAAAGAGAGGACTCAGAAAGATCTGAAGCCCCGAGATCCTAGCAATAGCAGGGTTGTGTTGTGATGTAGGAAATCGAGGAGAGCAGGCTCAGAAAGGGTGAGGGTTCAGGCTCGCTTTTGGAAAATGGAAATGAGTCTGGGGCTCTGGGAAGAATGCCCCCCCCCAGTCGCTTTAGGCTGTGGATCTGAGGAAGGCACAGGCCTGAGGCTGGTGTACTTTCCTGTCAGAGGGGAACCTAGGACAAGCAAGGTGAGCAAGGCAAGGGGTGGGGGCAAGGTGGTAACGACAGAGAATTTGTTTGTGGTTAGAATGGAGTAATAGAATGGTTAGTAATAGCATACAAGCGTGGTTGAAATCAGATAGAAAGGCCACCCTCCAGCCTATCACAGAGCGAGTAAGATGTGCGCTCTGGGACATGGCGGGCACACAGAAACTGTGGAGAGACATAGCTTCACTTTTTGCATTTTCCCATCCCTTAGCAGGTGACTTCCATCTTCTTGTCAACTCAGAGTTCATGATGGCTACTGGAGCTCCAGTCATTTCATTGGAGCTCTCAGCTTGGACAGAAGAACGGCAGAGGAGCAGGAACGGCTCCTGGCACCTGTCGGCCAGTCTTCCTCAGTCTGTTCTCCACTTACAGCTTCTAGGTCTCCTTGGCCACTAGCCTCTGTAGAAAGGAGGGTGCCCGAGACACCTTTCCAGATTCTTACTCTCTGTATCAGCAACAGGAAGTTCCCCCGCTCAGTACCTGACTCACGTATGTTCACTTATTCACGAACCATATCAACGTGAACATGTCAAACATACGTAAAAGCGGAGTGCCTGGACTGAACACAGAGCTTAATGCTCTAAGGCAAGACAGCCAGAGTGGCCAGGTAAGAGGGAGCAACTTCTATCTCTACTTGCTATTCTGCAAGGTTCTCTGATGCAGGATGGGAAGTCGCTGTCCCTGCTTCTCCATCGCTTACCACACTCAGAGTGGAAGTGGTCCCAGGTGGGATTTGGAGACCACAGACTGCAAGCTGGAGTCCTAGAGACTGTCCCACTGCTTGTGGCAGGGGCAGACTGGCGCCCTCCACACCTGTGTGCAGGGTGGTGGCCAACTATGAGGTCCTCCTGACTGGTCTCTGCAGGCCTTGCAGACTGGCTGGCTGGGACAGCTCAGGGCAGGAAACCATCAAACAATGGATGGCTACAGCCTGGAGCTCGGGGCACACCCACTGAGACTTCCCCTGAATGTTCTGGAATGCTCGCTGTGGCTGACCTTGGCACTGATTTATGAAGCACCTTAAAAATAGTTTTTACCTAGAGGTAACACGTGGCCTGATTCTTGAGGGCACAATGACCATTGTCCTGGTCGATGACTTCAGCTACAGTTGGGATCAGTATTATATTCATCCAGAACTCTTAACAAGGCCCAGCTTCTGAGTACAGTTTCCCCCAGAGCTCAGGAAAACTGTCTTCTCTTTCCTTAAGCAGTGATGGATGAAATCATCCCCCCTGCTAAATCCCTTCCGGAGCCTGTGTCTGGGCTTCCGTTGTGGCCATACCCAGGTTTCTGAGGTTGATGTCACTCAGCTGGCCAGCTGGGGATGGCTGCCTGTCTGCTCCTGCAGTCTGTCTTAAGTGGCCTTTGTCCCCAGGTGACAAACACTTTCCTCATTAGCCTACGGAAGGTGCCTCTGTTTCACCAGCCAGAACCCATGTCGCCCTCCCCTTTGCAGGCCCCTTTGAGGGCCAGGCACCCTCAGCTTCCTCACTATCACCAGGTGATTGGCTGCAGTCCCTCAGGTGGGCAGGTTTCCTCCCACCTGCCAGAAGGGCCCAGTGAGGGCCTGCCACATCCTCCTGGCTGCTGTTGTGTTTTCTCCTTTTCCTTCCTTGCTCTCTTCTTCCTCTTCCTACTCTCTTTTCCTCCTCCTCCTCCTCCCCCTCCTCCCCCTCCTCCCCCTCCTCCTCTTCTTCTTCCTCCTCACCCTCTTCTTCCTCCTCCACCTCCTCCTTTTTTTCATCCTTTCCCCCTCCATTTCCTCCTCCTCTTCTAAGAATGTACCTAGAATTTACAGCCAAATTTGAGAACATGAAGTCATGAATTCTAACTGATGTGTACCATGTCATGTCTGTCTCCCAGAGTGAGTATCACACCTGTGAGGGCTGCAGCACAGAGGGGAAGGACCTGGGCTTTCTAGGGAAGCAGATGTGGGTTCCACACATTTCTCAGGCAGGGAAAAGTACCCCAGAGTTTTGCGATGGGTGTCAGGTGAAATGCTGTTTATGAAGTGTCGTGGAGCACACCGGCCACAAGGCATACTGTGTTTTTGCAGAAGGCCATCAAAGATGGCGCAGTTGTCCGGGGTGCTGATTGTGCTGGGAAACTGTCCTCTCCTCCAGGAGTCCTTAGTTTATGCTGAAGTCAATATTGTGGTAGTGGAGCTGGAGCATGAGTTAGGCTAAGGCCCAGTCTGTTGTGTGGCTCCCACTCTGCCCAGTGCCCTGCGTAACTGATGAGGCAGTCACATAAGAAGAGGGGAGAAAGTCCCTTGTGGAACTTGAGACTAGCAGATGGAGTTCCATGAATAAGGGCACGGCTGCTCTTTTCAACCAGGATGCCAACAGCCATTGCATTTTATTAGAGTCTTTATAGCAGGACTTCCCTAGCACATACTTGCTCATGGGCTTCTCACCACAGTCTTAGGGACTAGTGATGGATGGGTTGCCTTCCGTTTTGAAAATCTCAAGGAAGTGATGTTCAGAGCAGTTATTTAAAACTTTAAAAATTTATTCTTTGGAAATTTCATACATGTATGTGAATGAAGTATTTTGATCTTATCAAATTTCTATGACCTTCTACCAACTCCCTCTGGGTTCCACTAACCTACCTCACTCAGGACTTCGCTTTAAAAAAATTATTGTAATTAATTAATAACCCCATCGAGCTCAGTGACTGCTGACCGTATGTGACTGGGGTGAATGGGTGTGGGGTGGAGTTCTCTAACGGGGCATGGGCAATCTACCAGCAGCCACAACCCTTAGAAAAGGTGAATTTCCCATCCTCACCAACGTCAACCACCAACCGTTCTTCAGCTCCAGAGCCCCACCCCCAGCCATGCTGGGATGCTGATCTCAGCCTCAGGCCAGTCTTCCACAGACGGGCACGGCTATCCCAGCCTCCAGCTCCATGTGTGAGTGTGAATGTACACTCCAGCTGGCACTCACACTCACCAGGTCTCAGCAACTTGACAAGATTCTTGTGTACTAACTAGGACCTTTGTTAGAGTTTCTATTTCTGTGATCGAGACCATGACCAAAAGCAACTTGGGGAGGAAAGGGTTTATTTTACACTTCCAGGTAAGCATAATAGTCCAAATTGGGACGATGGGGCAGGAATCCCTGGTGTAGTGCCACTTACTGGCTTGCTCAGCCTGCTTTCTTATAGCATCTAGGACTAGCTGAAAGTCCTGGAGTGCCCCTGAAAACACAGACACACACAAACAGACACACACACAGACACACATAGATGCGCACGCACACACACACACACACACACACACACACACTGTATTAGTGGCCAGGGGTGGCACCACCCACAGTGGACTGGGCCCTCCTGCATTAACCACTACTTAAGAAGTACACCACAGGCTTGTCCACAGCTCAGTCAGGTGGGGTCTTTTCTCAACTGAGGGACCCTCTTCCTAAATGACTCTGAAAACCATCCAGCACACTGCTAAAAAGAGAATCTTTCTGAGTCAGCCTGAACAGTAGCACAAATCTGAGTGTAAACACAAGGGTTATAAGGAGCTGGTTCGACAGCATGACCAATGCAGCAGCAGAACATCAGTGAGTTCCCCTTACGGCCTGTGATCTCCCCAGTTTTAGGATTTTGACTGGGTTCACAGGACCAGGCATCAAATTTACCTCCTGTGCAACAGGCCTCAGATCCAATCCGAAAATAGTTGCTTGCCCACATACTCACCATGCCACTCTTTCGTGAGTGGCCACAGCTTGTAGAATACAGGGCCCTACATGCTGCTAAGTAAGACCATCGACGTCTGCCTTAACAAGCCGCTCGCATATCTTCTTCCAGCACCATGAAACGCAGGGAGAATTTTCTATCAGCTTGAGATTGATTTCTCCATGTCTTGTAGTAAAAGTGGAAAAGGTTTTTTAGCAGTAGGTCTTACCATTTAGTTATGGTGAGCAACCAAGAGCAATAAACTGTGTCTTTTGGGTGCTTTGGAACTTCTCTAACTAATATCTCATACATATTAACTATCTTTAACTATATTAACTTTCATTAATTAACCCATGTCTACTGGGAGTAGCATTGTCCTCCTATGCAGAGTGCCCCTGAAAACACAGACAGACACACACAGACACACATAGATGGGCACACACACACACACACACACACACACACACACACACACACACACACTGTATTAGTCAAGGTTTTACTGCTGTGAACAGACATAGTGACCAAGGCAACTCTTTTTTTTTAATCTTTATTAACTTGAGTATTTCTTATTTACATTTCGATTGTTATTCCCTTTCCCGGTTTCCAGGCCAACATCCCCCTAACCCCTCCCCCTCTCCATCCTCCCCCCATTACCACTCTCCCCCCAACAATCCTGTTCACTGGGGGTTCAGTCTTGGCAGGACCCAGGGCTTCCCCTTCCACTGATGCTCTTACTAGGATATTCATTGCTACCTATGAGGTCAGAGTCCAGGGTCAGTCCATGTATAGTCTTTAGGTAGTGGCTTAGTCCCTGGAAGCTCTGGTTGGTTGGCATTGTTGTTCATATGGGGTCTCGAGGCCCTTCAAGCTCTTCCAGTCCTTTCTCTGATTCCAAGGCAACTCTTACAAAGACAACATTTAATTGGGGCTGGCTTAGAGGTTCAGAGGTTCAGTCCATTATCATCAATGTGGGAACATGGCAGTGTCCAGGCAGACATGGTGCAGGAGGAGCTGGGAGTTCTACATCTTCATGTGAAGGCTGCTAGGAGAAGACCGACTTCCAGGCATTTAGGATGAGGGTCTTAAAGCCCATACCTGCAGTGACACACAACAAGGTCACACATCCTAATAGTGCCACTCCCTGGGTCAAGCAAATACAAACTCTTATATTCCACTCCCTGGCCCACATAGGCTTTTCAGACACATTAGCCTATGTGGGCCATACCCAAACACAAAGCAAAATACAATCAGTCCAAGTCCCTATAGTCTATAGCAGCCTCAATAATGTTATTTCTAATTGGATAGTTTATGTATTTACATCTAAAATGTTATCTCCTTTCCCAGTCCCCCCCCCAATCCCTCCACCCTGCTTCTATGAGGATGTTCCCCCTCCCACCCACCCACTCCCACCTCAACACTCTGGGATTCCCCTACACTGGGGAAATGAGCCTTCACAGGACCAAGGGCTTCTCCTCCTATTGATGCCAGACAATGCCATCCTCTGCTACATATGTGGCTGGAGCCATGGGTTCCCCCATGTGCACTCTTAGGTTGGAGGTTTAATCCCTGGGTGCTCTGGTGGGTCTGGTTGATTGATATTGTTGTTCTTCCTATGGAGTTGCAAACCCCTTTAGCTCCTTCACTCCTTTCTCTAAGTCCTCCAATAGGGGCCCCTATACTCAGTCTAATGATTGGCTGCAAGCATCTTAGTCGGTATCAGTAAGGTCTGGCAGAGCCTCTCAGGAGACATCTGTATCAGGCTCCTGTCGGCAAGCACTTCTTGGCATCAGCAATAGTGACTGGTTTAGTGGCCACATGTGGAATGGATCCCCAGGCAGTGTCTGGATGGCCTTTTCTTCAGTCTCTGCTCCACTCTTTGTCTCTTTATTTCCTTCCATGAGTATTTTGTTCCCCCTTCTTTTTTTTTAAAATTTTATTAGACATATTTTCTTCACTTTTGTTCCCCCTTCTAAGAAGGACTGAGGCATCCACATTTTAGTCATCCTTCTTCTTGAGCTTCATGTGGTTTGTGGATTGTATTGGGTAATTTGAGCTTTTGGGCTAATATCCACTTATCAGTGAGTGCATATCATGTGATAGAAAATATCACTCAGAATGATATTTTCTAGTTCTATCCATTTGCCTAAGAATTTCATGAAGTCATTGTTTTTAATAGCTGAGTAGTACTCCATTGTGTAAATGTACCACATTTTCTGTATCCATTTCTCTGTAGTCTTAACAATATTAAAAGCCCAAGTTCAAAGTCTTTTCTGAGAATCATTCAACCACCTAAATGTAATCCCCAAAGCAAGACAGGAAACCAGCTGGGCAAACTCCAAACTCTGCCTTTCCATGTCTGATGTCAACGTGGTCTTTAGATCTCCAAACCTTTTTCATCTTTGTTGACTGAAACAAACTTCTTTCTCCTGCGCTGGTTCCACTTCCTGGTGACAGGTGAGGGGAACAAGCTGAGAAAAGAACTGAAAAGGAAAATGAAGACTGAGGTGTACACAGGGGCCTTTATAAGGCTCTGGCACATTCTGTGGAACCTACTTGCACATACAAGACTGTGCACATGCTCAAAGATGTGTGCATCTTTTAGACAGACCTGGGGAATTCCTAATCCTTTGCTTCTGGTTGATCTTGAGGTTCTGGGGACCCAAAAGGGAAGGCTATGGCAAAGCTGTCAATCACTCGGCTGAGATTTGAAGGCTGCCTTTGAGATGCACACGGAGCCAAGACTGACAGCCTTGGTGTTCCAGGCGGTGAAGGACGTTGGTGGAGGGGCATTGGTTGCTCACCCAGCTCACCAGACAGTGTTCTGTGGTCACAGACAGAGCTCAGAAAAGTCACCAAAAGAGCAAACAGTAGCACCGTCTTCAACAAATAATACAACAAGGTTTCTTTTCAGAGCTACGGACTGTATTGTTTCAAATAGCCAGCTTCATCATGAAGAAACAGCAGATTATCATTTTTGTAGTAAGCCCTCTCCCCCGCCATGAAAACTGTTCTGGGGGAGGGCCATAATTGTACCTATGACTAAGACTTAAGGCAGCTATGTCAAATATGTTCATAAAACTAAGGAGACCACACAGGACATCTAAGGGGAGAGCATGGGAATGTGTCTCACGAGATAGAGTGTCACAGTAGAAAGCAGCCCATAGGAGTCCTTGAGTTGAGAGTGACAAAATGAAATCAAAAGTCCACAGGAGAGGCTCAGTAGCTGACCCAGGGCGTGACAGGCAGATGTCCCCTGAGAATGTGTCCTCTAAGGGGTGGAGAAAGAAATAAGAAATAAATATGAACTGAACTCAAAAACCCAAGAGATGTCACCAAGCCTTCAAAATATGCATAAAGGGAGTCCTGGGAGGAGAGCAGGGAAAGGACCGAAAGAATAATCGTAATACTGCCTGAAAATGTCCCAAGTTTGATGAAAGATATTTGTTCATATTAAAGCAACGCAAGAGACTTTGTATCACAACTGCAGAAGACCCTCCCCCTCCCCGCACACAAACCACACACACACACGCACACTGCCAAACCAAAGACAATTTAAGGGCAGCATTAGGAAGTGGCTGATCCTGTACCTGCAGAGTCTGGCTAACGGCTGCTGTCTGTCTTATCAGATGGGGCAGAGACTGTGAGATGACATGTTCAGGTTGTAGAAGGAAAAAAAGCCCCAAGCGAACATTTCCTGTTGGGAAAATCTGCACTTACAAATGGAGGTGAGAGGTCCACATGATAACTACGCTGTGACTTGATGTCCCAGGGCAGGGTGGGTACCTGAGGGGGGCTTTTCTTTCTCTGAGGAGAAGGAGGGTAGTGGGGGGAAGGATTTGTGAGGGTGGGATTGAGAGGAGAGGAGGGAGGGGGACTGCTACCAGGATGCAAAGTGAATAAATAAATAAATAAATACATGAAAAAAAATTGACCACTACATTTTTTAAAAAATAAAAATGGAAGTAGGGTTAGGACAGCTCTGGATAAACAGAAGCTGCTGGGACTTATCAGGAAAGGGAGTCTTTGGGATGGAAGGAAAGACCTGTAGGTGGCAGCTTAACTTCTCAGGGAGATAAAGAACACCTTGGGTGTAGCCTGGCTTTTGCTTCTGTCGCCCTCTGTCTCTTCTGTGTCCTGGCCTGGATCTCTGGGCACTTACTTGCCCTGCTCTGTTTGAATCCCTTCTGAGCTGTGTGCTCACAGAACACCAATTTCTAGGTAGAGGAGGCTTGCCCATTTGTCAAGGGTGTGTCGTGGCTTCTGTGTGATAGCCTCTAGATCCAACACTCCTGGCCCATTTGGAGGACAGATTGCAAGACTCCGGACACATGTGAATGAGGTACCATACACGGAAGCCTGTTTGTCACAGAAAATGAAGAGTTTCTCACAGCCTCACAAAGAAAACAAAACATTATATAAACAACATAACAAAACACACAAACATATGTACACAAACATATGAAAAACAACACACTAGTGCACATACAAAACACAAGCACACAGACACACATAAATGTACAGAGAGAAATGTAAATAAAAAGGCCCACGTGTTGTGTTTCTCCTGTTGTTCTCATTTAGAAGACAGTGGAAAGCAGTAACTATAGAAGTAGGTCATTTCCATGACAACAAAGACGCCCAAAAGGAGATGGAAACAGTGAAGCAGCAAGGAAGCTGATTTCTATGTAGTACTAAAATTAAGTTGGCATTAGTCTGAACTAAATTCTTACATTACAATGTTGGTTATAGGGGCTGGGGTGATGGCTCAGTGGTTTAGGGCACTGGCCGCTCTTCCAGAGGACTCGGCTTCAATTCCCAGCACCTACATGGCAGCTCACAATTGACTGAACTCCAGTTCCAGGGGATCCATCACCCTCACACAGATGTGCATGCAGGAAAACCACCAATGCACATAAAAATAAATCTGTTAAAAATGCTGGTTATAATCCACCCACATCTGCTAAGGCAACATTTAGGAAACGAGAGTTAAAGCGGTTCATGGGAAAGCATCTATTTAACATATAAAAGAAGCCTTACATATACAGGAAATCATGACATAACAGTCAAATCCAGCTGTTCTTTTCTCCCCCTCCCACTTCTGGGGAAGCGGCGAGGAAGCCTGCATTCTCCTGGTGGTGGACCCTTAAAGGCTGGAGGTCAAGCTCCAGGAAGGAAGTCTTACTTACCTGACCATTCTTTTTCCAGCTTTTCTAAGCCACTTTTGGCTGCTGTGAGGTGTTCTTGGAGAGTGCGCTGTGTGTTTTTGCATTTTGCGTCAGAGGGTGTGTGGAGCCATCTGTCTCCGCATCTGAGCCAGGTTTCTGGTGAGCTTCATGCTTCCACCTGGGCTGGCTGTAGTGTCTTGAGGCAACTTTTGTTGACAAATGCCTTGCCAGGGAAGATTGCTTACACTTCACTTGGATTGGTAAACTCATGGCGTCAAGGGCTGTGGTACATTATGTCTGCAATATCATGCAAGGACAGCCCTCTGTAGACAGGCTATACAGGCAGATATTCAGATCAGTAGGGAGCTATGCAGAACAAGAAAGTTCAAGTAACTCACAGCAATCCTAAAGAGAGCAGAGTGGAAGGAAAAGCAGACAGCAGTGAGTGGGACAGCAGCTGGAAGCCCTGACACACTAGTGATGACATCATCAAACCCAAGTACTGCTAGTGATGACATCATCAAACCCAAGTACTGCTAGTGATGACATCATCAAACTCAACTGGCCCCACCCCTCACCACCAGCCCTTCACGGGAGACAGCATCTTTCTGTGTAGCCTGGCTGTCCTAGAGCTCACTCTGTAGACCTCGGCCTCAGAGATCTGCTGCTGGTATCAAAGGCATGCGCCGCCATCACCTCTTGGCTTGGGGCTCCCCTCTTAACAGATAAAGAACCAGCATGCTTGTAAAGGAATAAGGCCATCAGTCAATTGCACCGAGCACAATTACAGAAAATGCTACACCTGCAAACACAGGCCCCACAATTATGTACCTAGATAGGCCCTAACCCAAGCCACCAAGTTACCTCGACAAATTTAAAGGAATTAAATTAATATGTCCTACTTCCTGTTATATCAGAATCAAACCAGAAATCCATTCAGAAAAGCTGCAGGAAGAAGATTTCAAACACGAGGGAGCTCACACACATACTTGGAAGAACGTATGGGTCAATGAGGACTCTCAAAGGGGCTCAGGCCAACACTGGATGAAGTGAAAATACAGTACATTAGAATTTGTGGGAACACTCACTAACACACAGCAGTGATGGGGTCTTCACACCTTCCCATGCATAGGCGAGAAGCGGGGAGTCAGACACCAGTAACCAAAGCCTTTGGCTGGGAACTTGGGCAGCTTCTGAAAGCAAGCTGAAGTAAGGAAGTAAGGCAAGCAGCCAGAAACAAAACCAGTAAAAACAGTCTGTGAAAGAAACTATGTCTTCACTGCATGGTGGTGCCTTTGATCCCAGCACTTGGAAGGCAGAGGCAGGAGGATCTCTGTGAGTTTGAAGCCAGCCTGGTCTACAAAGTGAATTCCAGGATAGCCAGGGCTACAGAGAAACCTTGTCTTAAAAAACAAAACAAAAGTAAAACAAAACAGATCAGACTGAACCAACCAACCTACCTACCAGCCAACCAAATAATCTAGATCTTTGATGTTAGTAAAGTTAATTGGAATTCTAATAGGACAGAAAAAATTAATGGATACAATTATTACCAATATCAGGAGTGAAGCTGGTATATTCATCCCACTAGACCTGCAGACCCCGATATGATCCAAACCTCTCTACACACATAAGTTTGATAAATTCTTTAAAATCAAAACTTCTACATGTCATTATACATGAAATAGATAATTTGGTTGGCCCTGTAACTCAAAAGAAAATTGAACTTGTAATTAAACCACTCTTCAAAGAAACCCCCAAGCCAGGAGTTTGGTTGGGTACGTCTTCGAAAAATTTAAGAATGGTACCTGTCAATAATAAATCTGATGGCCTCAATATTAATTCTACACAGTCACTCCCAGGAAATGTAAGCAACACTTGGCAGTGTCTTTGTGAAGCTGGTGGCACAAACCCACGCTGGCCTGATACCCAGACCAGACGTGGTATAAAATGACCTCAGCAGTTGCAAAAGCAAGAAACTATTTATCGTGGTTTGAATGTGAAAGTTGAAGGCCTGTGGATCCGAATCTGGGTCTCCAGATGGTAGTGATGTTTGGGAACGCTGTAAAGCCTTTAGGAGGTGGGGCCTTCCTGGCAGAAGTGGGTAACTAGGGATGGACTTGGAGTTTTTCTGTAGCCCGGATCCCCTTCCTGTCTGCTCTCAGAATCTTAGCTGACGTGTAATGTGATGTCTTATACTCCAGGCCATGATGAGCTGTCATCTCCTCCAGCTGGGAGCCAAAACAAATCCTTCCCCTCGTATGCTGCCTTTTGTAGAGCATGTCAGGTATGTGGCGGATATACTATGCTGGGTATGATTCCAGCTCTCCTGCCTCCCCCTTTTGTGGGTACAATCCTAGTTTAGCATTCAAAACCAATTTATGTCATTTTCTTGGTTGTAGAAGTTATGCCTGGTGCTTCCTCCCAGCCCCATGCTCCCAGAAATAAGACTCAGACTCAAAGTATATCTACAAATACCTTGGCTCTTAGCTACACATAGCTAGGCTCTTCTTTGACTAGATCATAACTTAACCCACTTATTTTAACCTGCATTCTGCCATGTGGTTAGTTACCTGTGCTCAGGTGCCATTCATCCCTCTCCTCACACTCCCTGGCCGTATCTCCCATGCCTCGCTCTGTCCCACAATCCTTTCTGCCTTCCAGATGTTCCTCATTCTATTTCCTGCCTAAGCCATAGGCCATCAGATTTATTATCGACAGGTACCACATCCCTGCAGACCTAAGATATTCTCTCTACACTTGCTAACATGCTAAGGTTGAAAAATTGCATCGCTACATCAAGCGAAACAGAAAGAAAACCATGCACAGATCTAGTGTTGCTTCACAACAAAACTATCAGGAGAGCAGAAACAGAAGAGAAACATCCTTGGTTTGGCAGAGAGAGGAAGAGTATCAGTGAGCCGGGACAAGCAAGAGCACTCTCCAGAGTCTCCTCTAGAGGGAAGGACATGTGTTTTGGTCATGATTCAACTCTGTGCTAGAAGTTCTAGCACAGAACAACAAACAACGAGGGATAAGAAAGACACGTGGATTGTTAAGAAAACGAAAGATCTAAGTGACTTGGAAACGACCCCTCCTGGAAACCTGCAAGGGTTCAGTGAACTAGAAGAGCCCGATATGGATGGTTGTGGGCATGGCTTCTGCACTGGTTGGCTTGCACATGAAGACCACACACACCTCATATGTTTGATATCCACAGGACCTGGCTAACCCTGGGATGGGCAGTCCTCTGGGGTCAGCAGGACTCCAGATGGCAAAGCTTCAGAACACAGAACATAAAAGATGTGATTAATATTCATGGGCTCATAACTCCTGTGTGTTCTGAAGTCTAGAGCAGGCTCCCCTCACGGCTGGCTCTCTTGGCTTCTTGTCATCTAGCACGTCTCAGCACAATAGTGACTTTTTAAGTAGTACCGTCAAAGACCAAAGGGGGGGGGAGCCAGTATATTTTTAGACTTTTGGTCTGGACAGTTCCCATTCTGAGGCAGAACCTGTGATATGGAAGGGTGACAGCACCGTTGTGTCTTCCCTAAGAGCAGGACCACACCTACCTTGTCTACTGCTGTTACCCTGGGATTGGCAAAAGAACTCACCAATAAAGGGCATTCAAATTGATTGATCAATCAACCAATCATCAAATCCCTTTTTTATTTTATTGTTTTTCATTTTATTTTGTGTGTATAAGTATCTTACCTAAAAGTATGTCACACCATGTGTGTTCCTGGTGCCTATGGAGGCCAAAAGAGGGCTCAGTTCTCTTGTGACTAGATGTTTGCAGTTGTGAGCAACCATGTGGGTGCCAGGAATTGAATCCTGTTCCTTTGGGGGAACATCCAGTGCTCTTAACCACAGAGTCATGTCTCTAGTCCTCTGTATTTCTTTTTTTCATTATTTTTCAAAATTTATTTCATGAATTTTACTGTTTATGTGTGTGTAGTCTGTGTGCATGTGTGTGCAAGTGCAAATATGAGACTATGCACTCACAGGCCAAAGGTCAATATCAGGTGTCTTTATAGGTCCACGTTGTTTAATTTTAAATATTTATTTATATTATTGTGACGTATGTATGTCTGTGTGTGTGTATATGTGTGTGTGTCTGTATGCAAGCACGCACGTGTGTGCGTGTGTATGTGTATGCATGTGTGTGTGTATGTGTGTGTGCATGTGTGCATGTGTGTGTATGCATGTATGTATGTGTATGTGTGTGTATGTGCGTGTGTGTGTATGTGTGCATGTGTGTGTGTATGGGTATGTGTGCATGTGTGTGCATGTGTGTGCATGTGTGTGTGCGTGCCTGTGCATGTGTATGTGCTTCTTTGCCTGCACAGGAGCATGTACATGTGGAACTCAGAGACAACTCTCAAGATTCAGTTGTTCCCTACTTTCACAGTGGGTTCTGAGGGCTGGACTCAGGCCACAGGCTTGATGATCAGTGCTGTCCCCACTGAGTCATTTTGCCAGCCTTTATTTTCAGAGACAGCCTCTTACTGGAGACTTGCTCATCCAGAGCCTATAGAATGGATAGTCTGTTTGTCCATCAGGCTTCAGGGATCCCCCTGTTTCACCTGTCCCTTAGGGTTGCATGTGTGGGCCATCCGCTCTGGCTTTTCTGTGGGGTCTCGGGATCTGAACCCAGGTCCTTCTGCTTGTACAGCAGGCACTTTATTACAGAGCCATCTCCCAAGCCCCAGCAAACATTTCCTTAGTGAAGAAAATAAACGCGGGATCATGGGGCTCAAGGGTGGCTTTCCAAGTTTATGCAGACAGTGAGTGCGGGAGGCAGCAGGCGAACTTAGTTCTTTGACTTTAACTTTGTTTATTTTAATTCTGACATGACACGGTACTCCTCAAGGTCACAAAACAGATAGGGAGTCAGCTTGCCTGGCAGCCCGGTCCCATGCAAAGGTTTGGTAGTGGTGCCAACTGATGCCACTGGTACCAAGTTCTGAGTCTGAGGGCACATGTGGCTGGTCAGCGTGTCTGGATTATGACTGCTGTCCCTTTGCCAGCATCCCCAGCCCCTGCTGATGACCAAAATCACCTGAGAACTGACTTGATTGAGTTCATCCTGGCAGTTTGTTGTTGTTGTTGTTGTTACTACTACTACTACTCCTACTCCTACTCCTCCTCCTACTACTACTACTCCTACTAAGGTGTAGACCTCGTTGGAGTTGGAAGATTTGGTGACTAGAAGCACAGGATGTGGGATGGCTGGAGAGCCTGTCCTGAGTGATCCTGCCGTTGCCGAGTGGGATGTCAGTGGGGTTATCACCCGCAGAAGGAACGATGGCAGAGGAATGACACACTGGGCCATCCCATGCTCTCCCTTGGGTGGGAAGACAATGGTGCTACTGGTAGTACTGGAAACAGACCAGGGAGGTTGGGGGAAGAAAAAATCATAGTAAGTTCATTTCTGGGAGTCATTCATATATCTTTTTGGACACATACGTCCCATATGGAGAAATTTGCCAGGCTGTTGGGTCTTTAGGCTTGGTATTTGAGACCATGATCTGTGTGAGGGACACAGGAGACAGGACTGTGAATGCAGGGGACAAGCACAGTCATAAGGAGAACATGTAAACAGCTGCTCCCTTCCTGTTTGTGTGGGTCTTTCTCCATTCCGAGCAGACCCCATAGAATCAGCTATGTCTACCAATCCTCTTGCAGAGATGGTGCCCCTTGCTGGCCCACATTGTATAGTCCCAGAGACCTAGGTTTGATAACCCTGGTCACTGCAGGTCACGCTGCTGGTGCTGTGATCTGTGAGACAGGTTCACACTGAAACCAGTGGTAGTCATGCGCTCAGAGCAGTAACCTTTTTATTATACAAATAGAAAGGTCATAGTTAGAAGGTAGTAAAAAACTGGTCTTCAAGAAAAACCCATGGGAAGGACAATGAAGTGGGGTTGTATTGCAACCTCTATAATGCTGGGTAGGTTAATCTCACCCCAATATTCTGCATACTTATCTGCAATGGTATAACTGAGATGCTTTCTTAGACAGTTATCCCTAGGGTTATATGAGCACAGTGTTATATACATACATACCTACATACATACACACACATATATTTGCATATATATGCACATACATATAAATACATAATACTTGGAACAAGGTCTGACATACACAGAAGTACTTAATAGCTAATTCCTTTTGATCAAAGTCATGGGCTGTTTTATGGCCTGTGAAGAGCCACTCAACCTGCGGTCCAACTTCTGTTCCTCGGAAGTGTGACTGCCACCTGCCATTCCTGAGACCCTGTCTCTACACAGATCTCAGAGAGTTCTGCGAATCCCACCAGAAAAGGTGTCATGATACTTAGTACCCAGCAAGGTTCCTGGATACATGACCTAAAGCTGGATATTAAAGATGGGCCATTCGGATGAGTGATGAAGGCCACATCACTAGGCAGGTGGGCATTGACAGATTTGGTGTGAAACTGAGCCTTGAAAAGTGATGGCATAGTGTGCTGGGAGGAGGCATGCTGGCAGGTGTGCTGGCAGGTGTGCTGGGAGGAGCATGCTGGCAGGTGTGCTGGCAGGTGTGCTGGCAGGTGTGCTGGCAGGTGTCCTAGTAGGTGTGCTGGCAGGTGTGCTGGGAGGAGCATGCTGGCAGGTGCAGGCTCCTAGGGCCAGAGATGGTCATATGAGGCCTTTGGAATCAGGTGACTGCTGCTGGGGACATCAGTGCTTTGGAGAGGAGAAAAACAGAAGTTGGAGGATGACTGATGGTTCACCCCTGTGAGGTTGAATGGTGTGAGAACTGGGAGAAATCTTGCCTTTTAGCACGATCAGTCTGCCACACCAAGATTAGGGCTTCGCCTGGAAAGCAGAGACACGCCATGTGTGGTGGCATCAGTTTCCTTTGCAGTGGGCCATAGGGCAGGCCTAGGTTTACTATTTAAGGAACCTTCAAATTGATCTCCAGAGTGGCCAGCTGTTTTCATCCCAGCCAGCACCGTGTGAGAGGTCCAGGTGCTTGCCAGGGGCTTCTGGTGTTCATCTGCAGTTGAGGCCATCTCCGCTCCTGTGTAGCATCATCCCGCTGTGGGTTCCCTGTGCTCATCACCACTGATTAAAGCTGTGGGGACTGCATCACGTCTGCTACGCTATGATTGTTTCTGGTGAAATATCTGTTCAAGTAACTTGCTCATTTTAAAATTGGAGTTTGGATGCTAGCGAGATGGCTCAGTGATGAAGATCACTGGCTGCCTTTCCAGAGGACCTAGATTTGATTTCCAGCACCCACATGGTGGCTCACAACCATCTCCAGTTCCAGGAGATCTGTAGCCCTCTTTTGGTCTCCTGGTGCACAGGCATAGATGCTGGCGAAACACCTATACACGTAAAACATTTTGGATTTCCCCCCTCTGTATTGAACTGTAGGGGCTCTTCGGTATTCGAGTTCTTTGTGAGCAGTGTGAGTTGAGGGCTGGCCAGGTTGTTCAGCAGGGAGGTCTGCTTGCCACTGGCGTTGCAAGGCTGCCTTAAGCAGTGTGTTCAAGTCAGTCTCTCTCCACAGTTTCCTTCCCCCACTGTGCTCACCGCTTTCTAACTCGGTGCTCACTCACTGTTCGTGATTTACTGAATTCTCTGGTACCTGTGGAACTGTCGGTTCACACATCCGTTAACAAAAGTCAAACACTCAGAGAAAGGTGCCATGGAGTGGTTCTGTCCTGCTGATGTCATGGAGCACACTTACCCCCAAGTCATGTGGTAGACTGAGGTTCTTCAATGGGAGGGTTCTTAGGAGTTCTCTTAGCTGCCTCGAAATCTCCCAGAACCACTATGCGTGCAGGGCACTGCTAACTGTGCTGTGCATGGCAGTCTTTGTTGTTTGCTGGTGTGATTAAGCATTTAGAACTGTTCCTGACACCCAGATGATGCTTATTTGATATTTGCTGAACGAATGAACAGGCCAGCAAGTCTCCCCGGAGTGCTCTGGGCCCCTTCACACTAGCATCAGACTGTTAGGATAGTGGACCAGCTGCCCTGCTGGCCCCTTGCTCTCCTGTCACGCATTTTAGGCTATCTGTGCTGTAAGCACCACACTACCTTGTCACTGTTTATTAATACTAATAAAATCTTATATACGACTATGATTTTTGGATCCTCTTCATCCGTTTGAGAGGAGCCAGATCTCTGTGTGATGTCAGTTTCTTTCTACCTCCTGAATTCCTTTCATGGCTGACAAAGTGCAGGGAGATTAGTTCCAGAGAGAAAGGTTGGATGCACAGAGATGAGATGATGATGTGTAAAGTACACTGGGCGTGATTAGCAGCAGGCAGGATGCTGCCTATGAAAAGATTGGTGACAATGGATATATAGAGATAATCCAAATACAAGAAAAAGAAAATATACATATGGGACAAAGAATGGGGCAATACAATATTTTGAAAATAATTGACTGAAATTTCCCAACTTGAGCAAAACTATAAATCTATATATTGAAGAAGCTCAACAAACTTTGAGCTCAGGAACTGTGAAACCATTTCTCCATGTGACTTTTGAAAATGTATAATGTAGTTGTAGTGTTAGTGTCTGTTTGGAATGGTTTGGAAAGTGAGCTATGAGAGCCATAATTTTGATTTTGAATGAGTTTATTAAGTATACATAAAGCCAAAGTAAAAGAATAAGTAGCAGGTATCAGGTAGACAGTCAGACAGACAGATAGATATAGGGGGGAGACCTGATGCTAAGGTCTTATTTCTCTATTGGTTCTTCATCTGTCAGTAAAGAAAGCCATTGTCCAATTGCTGGGTGGAAAGTTCAGTCAAGATTTTGGGGTCCTTGGAGGAGGCAGGGAGATGAGAGGAGGAGAACAGAATTTTTGCCATGCCTTGGAGGGAGAAGAACGCAGCAGCTATGTGAGGTTTAGGAATTGCTTGGGCCTGTGGCTACTACTACAGGCAGGTGGCCAGAGACGTTTGGCAGGGGCTGGATAGGACAAGTCACTGAAGTGGGAGGAACGCAGCTAAGGGAATTGATAAGGACATGCTTTTCCCGGTGGGAGAGAGTAGTGCCCAGCAAATGTGCCAAGAAGGCAAGTTGAAAATGAACAACTCTGTGTGTGTGTGTGTGTGTGTGTGTGTGTGTGTGTGTGTCTTTTATCCAAGGATTCAAGGGAAGCTGGGTGGGGGTGGGGTAGTGCAGCTGATCCTGGAGCAAAGGTGGGTAGGGCCAACAAACAAACAAACAACCTAACCCCCCAAACCAAACCAAACCAAACCAAAACAACGACTCCCCCCAACCTACATGCAACAGATTGCTATCAAAACACCACCAAGAGTGCTGCTCCGGTACCGAGTCGCGCTCACGTTTGTCCTTAAGACTCCCTTCGGTGTCTCCAGGACCCTCTTTCCTTCCTCCGCAGCGATCCTACTGCCAGAACTTCACCATGTCCATTCTCAAGATCCATGCCAGAGAGATCTTTGACTCCCGCAGGAATCCCACCGTTGAGGTGGATCTCTACACTGCAAAAGGTCTCTTCCGTGCTGCAGTGCCCAGCGGTGCGTCCACTGGCATCTACGAGGCCCTAGAACTCCGAGACAATGATAAGACCCGCTTCATGGGGAAGGGTGTCTCAAAGGCTGTTGAGCACATCAATAAAACTATTGCACCTGCTCTGGTTAGCAAGAAACTGAATGTTGTGGAGCAGGAGAAGATTGACCAGCTGATGATCGAGGTGGACGGCACAGAGAATAAATCTAAGTTTGGTGCAAATGCCATCCTGGGAGTGTCCCTGGCTGTCTGCAAGGCTGGTGCCGTGGAGAAGGGGGTGCCCCTTTACCGTCACATTGCCGACTTGGCCGGCAACCCTGAAGTCATCCTGCCGGTCCCAGCTTTCAATGTGATCAACGGCGGTTCTCATGCTGGCCACAAGCTGGCCATGCAAGAGTTCATGATCCTGCCTGTGGGGGCATCCTCTTTCCGGGAAGCCATGCGCATTGGAGCAGAGGTTTACCACAACCTGAAGAACGTCATCAAGGAGAAGTACGGGAAAGACGCCACCAATGTGGGTGACGAGGGTGGATTCGCACCTAACAATCTGGAGAACAAAGACGCACTGGAGCTGCTCAAGTCTGCCATTGCAAAGGCCGGCTCCACTGACCAGGTTGTCATCGGCATGGATGTGGCTGCCTCCGAGTTCTACAGGGCTGGCAAGTATGACCTGGACTTCAAGTCTCCAGATGATGCCAGCTGGTACATCACACCCGACCAGCTGGCCGACCTGTACAAGTCCTTCATCAAGGACTACCCAGTGGTGTCCATTGAAGATCCCTTTGACCAGGACGACTGGGATGCCTGACAGAAGCTCACAGCTACTGCAGGCATCCAGGTGGTGGGGGATGACCTCACAGTGACCAGCCCTAAGCGGATCGCCAAGGCTGCAGGCGAGAAGTCCTGCAACTGCCTCCTGCTCAAAGTGAACCAGATTGGCTCTGTGACCGAGTCTCTGCAGGCGTGTAAGCTGGCCCAGTCCAATGGCTGGGGTGTCATGGTGTCCCATCGATCTGGGGAGACTGAGGACACTTTCATTGCCGACCTGGTGGTGGGGCTCTGCACTGGGCAGATCAAGACTGGTGCCCCCTGCCGATCTGAGCGCCTGGCCAAGTACAATCAGATCCTTAGAATCGAGGAGGAGCTGGGCAGCAAAGCCAAGTTTGCCGGCAGGTCCTTCAGGAACCCCCTGGCCAAGTAAGGCATGGACCGGAGATCCCTGGAGCTACCAGATCCTCTGTCTCTGATGTCATCCAGGCGGCTCAAGGCTGGCCCAGTGCTTGCCCCTCCCATGTCACTGCTTCCTTAGACGTCCACCCCGACCACCTGGAGCCCTGCTGGAGCCCCCAGCTTTGTAATCATGTGATCGGTCTGAATCATTGTTTCTGTCACCTGACTTTCCAGCTAGTGTCTGGAGCCCTCTGAACTCCAGCGTAATCTCTAGGGTGCCCACACCATCAAGACTCCCCCCAGTGGTTTACTTGCAAAAATAAAAGCTGCAGAAGCCCATGGGAAAAAAAAAAAAACACCACCAAATCAAGCAATCAAAATGTCCAGCAAACCAATTGGGAAGCTCTTTTAGGGCAGCTAGCTCTCAACAGAGAGAGTGCCAAGCAGAACAGGCGTCTCCTGTGATGAAGTTTGAGGCAAAGAACAAAGAACAAAGAACAAAGAGGGATATATAGAGATATCATATTCCAATTGGGCACTCACAGCGCCCAACTGAAACCAACTGGGGAATTGGAGGTAAACAGCTCAGTCTGTGGCTGAGCTCCTCATGGTTGATCTTCTGCATCTCTTTCTACTTGATACATTTATATCACGGGATGAACACCAGATACATTTATATCACAGGATGAACACCAGATACATTTATATCACGGGATGAACACCAGATACATTTATATCACGGGATGAACACCAGTAACATCTGTCGGAAATGGTTCATCTTCTAGCTGTTCTAAAGGATACTGTGTCTACTGTTGGGAAATTTTTTGTCTTCTGTATCAAGGAGTTGGGCCAGCATCCCAGACAAGGGGCCTTGGAAGAGACTTTGAGACAGATATGCTTGGGTCTGAAATGAGGAGGGGCTGCAGCCCTGTATCTAGAATCGGTTTCTTCCTGAGCTCAAATAACACATGGCAATTTACCAATAAAAATTTACAGCATCTTTGTTTTTTGTCAATTCTGGGTCCATGCTTGTCTTAGTTCGGGTTTTATCTCTGTGAAGAGACAACATGATCAAGGCAACGCTTATAAAAAAAAAGAACATTTAGTTGGAGATGGCTTATAGTTTCAGATGCTCTGTCCATTATCACCACGGTGGGAGGCATGGCAGTCGGCAGGCAGACATGGTGCTAGAGGAGCCAAGAGTTCTACATCTCGATCCAAAGGCAGCCAGGAGACACTCTCACACAGGAAGCCGGGAGGAGTCTTACTCTTCCACACTGGGCAGAACTTGAGCATAGGACCTCAAAACCCAGCCTCACAGTGACTTACTTCCTCCAACAAGACCACACCTCCAGTGGTGCCACTTTCCATGGGCCAAGCATATTCAAACCACCACAATTCTGATTGGCTGATTTTTCTCTTCATTATTGTGTGCTTCTTTGTTCTGTTGGTAATTTTCAACTGGATGGCAGGCACTGTGAATTTCGTTCTACTTCATGCTATGTGTCTTTGCATTTCTGTCATTTTTTTTGTAAGTCTTATTTTACTATGTTTTTAATTTTCAGTGGTCCTAAGATTTGAACTTAGTGCTCTCCCACAGAACTATAGCTTTACCCTGTCTTATTTACTTTTTATCACATTTATGTATGTACATGTATCACAGTTATGTATGTGTGCTTGAGTATGTGTGCCATGGTGTGAGTGTGGAGGTCAGAGGAGAACTTGTGGGTTTTGGGAATTGCACACAAGTTGCTATCTTAGCAACTCCCCCCCCCCCACCCCCAGTTTGTTTAATCTTTGCTCAAGGAGCAATTAAACCACTTGGAAACAGTGTGATTCTCTTATGCTTTGCTTTGTAATATTTGTAATATTGGGACAGAGCTGGTTTTAATGTTGGGCTAATATAATCCACCACTATGGAAGGGAGTCTATGAGTGCTCTATCAACTTTCCTGAACCCAGAACTGAGAGACTGTTCAGTCTGTATTCAGAGCTGTCTTGGTTAGATTTTCCATTGCTGTGATAAAACATGGTGACCAGAGGCAACTTGAGAGGAAAGGGTTTGCATTATCTTAAACTCTCAGGTTTCACTGCACCATTAAACGAAGCCAGGACAGGAACTCAGGACAAGAACTTGGAACAGGAATTTGGAGGCAGAAACTGAAGCAGAGGCCAAGTATGGAGGAGTGCTGCTTACTGACTTGCTCTCTATGGCTTGCTTAGTCTGTTTCTTATACCACTCAGGATCACCTTCCCAGGGATGGCCTTACCCACAGCGGGCTGTACCCTCTCACATCAATCATTATTCAGAAAATGACCTATAGATTTACTTGTAGGATAGGTTACCAGTCTGGTGGGGGCATTTTCTTAACTGAGGTTGCCTCTCCTCAGATAACTCTGGCTTATGTCTACTTGATATATAACTGACCAACACAGGGCAAGCTGCTGCTCCTGGTGGTGTGTGAACACATACGCCATATGTCTTCTCACATGTATGCTGGAGCTTCAACAGTTCATATTTTGGCTGGAGAGGCACCATAGAAGTATGGACTCTCTGTGGCTGGAGTGGCCCCACAGAAGTCACTTGCTACCACACGTATAAGGATCACTGTCTTGAAACTACTTATTTAATATATTTGACCCATTACTTTTTTTGTTCTAGACAAGATGGTAGCCCCTAATCTTCATATTTGGTTAGAAGCAGGAGTCCACCTCCAGTAGGTAGATGATGTGAGAGATTATTTCGTAGAGACAGACATGTACTAATGGCTGTGAAATGCTTAACCTAGAGCCCAATAGAAACTACGTGCTCCGTGGGCTAGAGAGATAGATTAGCAGTTAACAGCACTGGCTGTTCTTCCAGAGGCCCTGAGTTCAACTCCCAGCTGCCACATGGTGGCTCACAACCATGTGTATTGGAATCTGATGCCCTCTTCTGTCATGCAGGAATACATGCAAATTGAATATTCATTTATATAAATAAAGAAATCTTAAAAAAAGAAATGTGTGCACTACTAACTTGAGGTGTTGCTACTCAGGCCATACGCTTCATTTCTGCCACATGACTGCTGCCAGCAATCATCTTAGAGGTGAGCTGTGTTGGCCAACACGAGCTAACGGTTAGCCAGGTCTCCAAGTATGAGTGCTCTCAGCCTGCGTTTCTTCTCCTCTCTGTGTTCTGTGACCACCACACTGAAACAGTGGATAGTGTCACAACCCAATTAGCAACACTGGCCTAAGACAATCTCCTCTAAGTCAACTAAGAACTGACTAGGGAATCACTGGTCCATGTGGTTGTGACCCCGTGTTGGCTTGGGGGGATGCTTTTCTCTGAAACCTGGGGAACAATGTTGAGAATTCAGCATCTCTGTTCCCTGCTCTCCTGTATACAAGGTTCTCTTTCCTTCCTTTCCATTTGGCTCAGGGCTTCTTAGAGGTTAGAGGGAAGTTATAGGGAAGGGAGCCAGCTTCTGCTGAGACCCCCATGGCATAGAAAACTGCTTCATGCTTCATGGTAATCTTAAACCTTAATTCCATCGCTAAAAATGGTGACAAAAGCTTTCATCTTTGCAGTGTTCTTATGAAAGTGACTTTGAGACGTGGTAAGTTCCTTGAATACTATTCAGAATGGTGTGTATTTCATAAAGCTTCCCAATGTCATCTTCTTCACGGAGTTCTTATGTTGTGGCGTGTATCATTAGTTTTACAGACACGTTGGAGGACTGATGGAGCCAAATCAGATCTACAGAGACTGACAAAGGTTCAATATCAATTTTTTTTCTTTCACTGGAGATTTACTGAGACCTTTCTGTGATCTAGGTATAGGGAATACAGGTCTCTTACAAAACACAAGGCACGCACAGACAAATTTATAAGTGCAGTAAAAGAAAATCACAAGAATATCAATAAAACTTTATGTGGGAGGGACTAATTTCTTGTGCTTCTGAGAGAGAACATTGGCACTAAACACTTTTCTTAGACTGAATGGTGAACAATGTTTGCCCAAAGTATTGTAGGCAGAGGAAAAAGCATGGATCCAGGCCAGAATGCATTAGAAGGGAATGCAGAAGAGCAGTAGCTGGAGAAAATGGCCAGCAGTAGAAGGCCAACACAAACAAACACACCGTGTGGTCACAATTAAAAGAGCGTGCGTTTGGGTGTGAGGGAGCTTGTGGTTCAGTGTGGGTGGCAGCACTGGCAGGTGGATTTGTCCTAGATGGAATTTGCTGGGGAGCCAGCGTCACTTCCGGATGTGAAGGGGAGACGCTCGTGCCTGGATCTATGTCCTCAAGTTCCTGACTGAGGAGAGGATGGACATGTAGACCCCCCCATCCCCTTTTCTTGCATTAGAAATACCCATGTGTGAGGGTACAGCTTCAGGGCTAGCTTCAGATCTGTTTTTGTTCTCTCTCATCTTGGTTGCTTGCTCAGTGTTATCTTGTAGAACTCAGTCTGCCAAACATCTCCCTCCCCATTTCCTCTAGCTCCCGGAAACCGCCATTCCTGCAGATGCGACTACTCTGTGGACCTCATAGACGTGTCGTCACACAGCCTTTGTCCTACTGCAGCAGGCTTGTGTTACCCAGCACACTGTCCTAGGGGTTCACCATAATGGAGCGCATGCCAGAATCTTGTCTTTGTAGTTCTGAATACTATTCCACTGCACACACACTCCCTGTGTTTGTCCATTCACCTGCTGGTGAACACGTCCACGCTGATGCTGTGTCGTACCTGGTCACGCTACTTTCACGTTAAGTTTTTCGGGAGGCAGACATCATGTGTTTCCTATAGTGCCTACCCCTCAGTGTTCTCATCACTTGTTGGCTCTGTCCTGAAGCTTCCATTTATCCACACTATGACATCTGAGGGAGAGCGGGCGTTCTTCCAAGCACTCCCAGCAGTGGTGAGCACATAGCTTGGCCAGTGACTGTGGCAGAGGCTGAGAGGAGGGTGAAAGCTTACCCAGGCTGCTTTGGGGCTGTCAATGGGTTTGGTCAATGTCATTATTAAGTACCATTGCTGTATAAAGCAGGGATTGTCAGGAGAGGGGGATTAGAGGGTCATGACTACTGGTGGCCAGGAACCTGCACTCAGAATGCTAAATCAGAGATATAATAAACTGCCTGCTTTTAAAGCACAGTCTGTTTAGCGTCGATGGACAGGAGTATGGAAGCCATTTGACTGGCTATCAGTTTAAAGCATGACTCAATGCTTCTTCAAGTATGCTTGTAAGTCTCCCCTGCACATCTGCATCTCTTTACGGTGTATTGCATGATGCTGCCTGATATCCACACACTCACTTTATTACACTCCTCTTCGAGGGGAACATCCTCCTGGTTTACACATTAGGAAGCTGGGCTAGAGGATGCTGCCCCGGGCAGAAGAAATCCATCCTGTGAAAAGTGGCTCTGGGGTCCCAGCCAGGGGCTTCTTTCTCCATCGGTGGCTTAGGAAGACCGTTTCATTCCTCGGTTGGGGTCCACATCCAGAGCTTTGGCCCCGTTAACTCAGTTCTCTTGTCTGAGGCTGACCAGGCCACCATCCTGGCCGGGATACCTAGCGGTCTGGCAGGCTGTCACACTCATACACCGAGTAATAAGACTAGAGCATGTGCAGGCCCGGAATGGAGGAGTCTGTGACCAGCATCCAGAGCCTCTGCTGACAGCCTCGGACATCAGGGATCCACAGGAGAAACGCATTTACAACTGGGTCTCTATGGCCAGAGTCAGCCTCCTGGACACCCTTAAGGGAGTCACAGAATGGGAGACTGTTATGGTAAGGTAAGCTCAGAGGAGAAAGTTTGAACTTAATGCAGCATCGGTGACCTAAGGAAGTATGAACAGGCGCCTGCTCCCACATCTCCATGCTTCCCCCATGTCCCCGAGGCGCTCCCCCAGCCTTCATTCTCTTTGCCCTTCTCACCCCCCTTGCCCCAGATTGGGTTTAATTGGTCTGGATGGGACCCAGGCACCTGGACTCTAGGTGCTTCTGGCTTCCTGTGAGGACTCCTGGCACAAAGGCTCTGGGCCTTGATTATCTAGGTAAAATGAGATTTTTACTTATTTATAAGTGGGGAGACCATTTCCACGAATTCAGAAGTCTCTGTCTTCCCTGCTGAGTTTGTCTCCTGGCTCATCTACGTCTTGGAGCAGTTCATTCAGAACTGTTCGGACAAGAGCCATCTTGTTGAAACACATGGCTTTCTCTTATTAACTGTACAACAAAGGCACCGGTTTCCAGATGTCGAGACTTTTCTTCACAGCTTTTCATCTGTCATGAAAGAAGACATCTTGGCCAGATGCCTCTGGCCTCTGAGAAGGATTTGTACTTCAGCCCTGGCGAGGCTGCTTGCCCAGGACTGAAGCCTTGGCCTTGGGACTGTAGAGCCGAAACCTTTCTGGGAAAGCCCTGGCCGGACGCCATGGACACCTTTCTATGGCTGTGTGGATGATTCAGATACTGGTGACAAAGAACATGGATGCTGGGTCGAAGGTCTGTGCACAGACAGATGGGACAGGAAAGGCCTGGCTCTTTCAGATGCAGAATGGACAGGGCAGCCCCTCAGGCCCCTTCCCTGTGTCAACACAGCTCTTTGGGAAATGTCAAGGCCTTAATTTAGGCATTAATAGCCACTCTGCAGCCCTACAACCCAAATATGGATAAGGATCAGGTAGGTCTGACTGAGGTCCCTGTCCCCCAGTTAATGACACCAAGGATCTGTTAGCAGCTTGATGCTGTGGTGGTGTGAATAGATATGGCTCCCATAGACTCACATGTTTAAATGCCTGGCCCATCAGGAATGGCACTATTAGGGGGTGTGGCTTTATTGGAGTAGGTGTGGCCTTGTTGGAGGAAGTGTGTCACTGTGGAGGCGTGCTCTGAGGTCTCCTATGCTCAAGGTACACCCAGTCATGATCTCCTTCTGCTGCTTGCGGATTAAGATGTAGAACTCTCAGCTCCTCCAGCACCATATCTGCCTGTACGCTGCCATGCTTCCTGTCATGATGAGAATGGACTGGACCTCTGAAACTATGAGCTGTCTCTAGTTAAATATTTTCCTGTATTAGAGTTGCCCTGGACATGGTAGCTCTTCACAGTGATGGAACCCTTAGGCAGCACTTCTCTGCCTGTATCTTGATTCCTCCAATGGTGGACTTCACAGCCATCTCATGGAGGTGCAGATCTCCCTTTTCTCCACTTCTGGGTTAGGTGGGTGGATCTCTCACTCTCAGTGCCCTTGGCAATCAGTTACCCTTTTCTACCTTCTTCCGTTTCCTTCCCTCTTTCATCCTTTCCCCCTTCCTCCCCCTTTTCCTCCTTCCTCATCCTTTTTTGTTTTCTGACACAGATCTCATTATTTATCCCAGGCTGGCCTCAGATCTGTGGTCCTCCTCCCTTGACTTCCCCAGTGCCGGGGTCACAAGAGTGCACCACCACACCTGGCCAGGCGTGTGCCACCAGCTCTCGTTGTTCCCTTTGAGAATGAGAAGTCCTTGGCCTGGAGATGACCAGGCGCCTTCAGGAGCCTCCTCAGCCTCTCCTACTGTTTGAATAAGAAACTCATCCCGGTAGACAGAGTCTGACAGGGGCCAGGGAAGGCGTTGTCTTCTGCGTCACTTTTCCTTTATTCCCGGACTTCCTGAACATTGGCTACAAATAGTGACAGGCATTACATAACCCAGTGTGAAGGTGGTGTGCCTGTCACAGCAGTCTGGGCCTGGTCAACCCGACTCAGGTCTCAGAGGGTGACTCCCTGTCTGCAGGGGACCTAGGAGACCCTGACCTCCAAGCTGCTGGTGCAGTGACCTTAGCTTTAAATGGCTCAGGGCAGTTTTCCCTAGGCCACAGAGAAAGAGTCTCCATCCCGTTTCCCACCCTCAACAGCAGGGGCTTTGGCTTCCTTGGCTGTTTCAGGCTGTTCTTGTTTCTGCTGGAGAGCCTTGAGTGTTTGATCTCCAACTGGTCTCCTGCTGCAGAGACCCAAACAACCCAAGTCAAAACTATCAACAGGAAAAGTGTCTTAGGTCAAGAATGCAGCCGGAATAGCTTCAAGCCGGTCATTCTGCTCCAAGCCTACGGGGGAGGCCTTTACCTGAGTGGGACAATGAGTGTAGGGCCGTCCCCAGATACTCTGCCTTCTTCTGCTCCCTCTGCACGACCCTGCTAGTGAAGGGACCTCCAGGGCCAAAAGGCACGTAGGCTGGTGGTGACAGCTGACTGACATCCAAGTCCTGAGACCTAGGGATTCCAGCTGCAATTCCACCATGCCACCTGATAACCCTGCAATAAAAAGACATGCTTTGATCAAACAAGTTGCCATGTTTTGTGAACATTATTGGGAATTCCAAGAGAAATATACTTTCTGGTAGTTAAAATTATTTTTATTTTATGTATGAGTTTTTGCATATGTATGTATATGTATGTATGTATATGTATGTGCACATGTGCTATGAACATGCCTAGTGTGCAGGAAGGACAGGACAGGACGTCAGATCACCTGGGACTGGAGTTATTGATGGTTGTATGTTGCCATGTGGTTGCTGAGAATTGAACCCAAGTTCCCTGGAAGAGCAGCCAGTGCTCTTAACTGTTGAGCCATCCCTCCAGGTCCTAGTTTCTGGCATTTACAAGTATTTGAATATTAGGTTCGGGATATAGCTCACTGGTAAAGCACTTACTGTGCTCGAGGTCCTGGATGTATTCCCCTTGGGGATTGCCATAGGAAATGGAACCTTTTCTTTATGTGGCTTGTCTGTCATTCTGCTCTCTGTGCTGAGGTCCTCCCCTTGACTCCGACTCCCCATGCTGAGAGAAGTTCTCCCTCTGTGCCGAGACCTCCTCTGTGCCCTCACCCCTGGCTCTCTGTGTTGAGAGAGGTGTCCCTCTTTTTTGCTCCCTCCTGCCTGTCCCCTCTTTGATCAGGTTTGATTTGGAACAATTCCTTGTGACTTCTTTACTTTGCCTGATGCCAGAAGCTGAAGAGCGATGCATAAAACAGAATCTTTTCCCTTTCCCACCCCAGTCTCAAAGGTGCTTTCCCTTAAATCCCACAAAACCACACAGGTCCTTCATTCAATTATTTTCTGACTTACTCCCTGTCCACTGACCAAGCTAGTTCAGTGTGGCCACTGGTCTGTGCGTCCAGCTCCCTCAGGGGGTGAAATAGCAATGACTCCTGCATTCTGATCCATGTCACCAGGCTGGCCTTGAATTTAGAGAACTGACTGTCTCTGCCTCCCAAGTGCTGGGTTTAAAGGCACGTGCCACTCTCCTTGGCGTGGGAGGATGCCTTTCATGACGAGGTTTTGAAGATCTGTAGCTGCAGGTGCTCTTGCAGAGAGCATCAGCCTGGTGCAATAGGAGGATATAGGATAGGGTATAGGACAGGAGAGCCGATATAAAGGATATAGGATAGGGTATAGGACAGGAAAGCCGATGTAAAGCACCTATAAGGATATGAACATGGTGGGAGGAAACAGGGAGGCCAAGTTTAGAACAGAGGCAGAAGGAACACCCATTCAGAGCCTGCCCCACATGTGGCCCACACATATACAGCCACCCAATTAGACAAGATGGATGAAGCAAAGAAGTGCAGGCCGACAGTTACCGGATGTAGATCTCTCCTGAGAGACACAGCCAGAATACAGCAAATACAGAGGCGAATGCCAGCAGCAAACCACTGAACTGAGAACAGGACCCACGTTGAAGGAATCAGAGAAAGAAGTGAAAGAGCTTGAAGGGACTTGAGACCCCATATGAACAACAATGCCAAGCAACCAGAGCTTCCAGGGACTAAGCCAGTACCCAAAGACTATACATGGACTGACCCTGGGCTCTGACCTCATAGGTAGCAATGAATATCCTAGTAAGAGCACCAGTGGAAGGGGAAGCCCTGGGTCCTGCTAAGACTGAAGAACCCCCAGTGAACTAGATTGTTGGGGGGAGGGTGATAATGGGGGGAGGATGGGGAGGTGAACACCCATATAGAAGGGGAGGGGGGGTTAGGGGGATGTTGGCCAGGAAACCGGGAAGGGGAATAACAATTGAAATGTAAATAAGAAATACTCAAGTTAATAAAGATGGAGGAAAAAAAGGATATGAACATGGTCATTACCGGTCAACATGTATGTATTTAATTTCCATGCTGTACCCCACTATCCTGTTAGAGGAAGTGTGTCACTGTGGGCATGGGCCTTGAGGTTTCAAAAGCTTATGCCAGCCCAGTGGCTCTCTCTGCCTGCCTGCCCATGGATTACGATGTAAAGCTCTCAGCTATTACCCCAGCACCACGCATGCCACCATTCTCCCGGCCATGATGGTAATGGACCAAACCTCTGAATTGAAAGCCAGCCCCAGTTAAATTCTTTTCTTTATAAGAGTTGCCTTATGGTGTCTCTTTACAGCAATAGAACTCTCTAAACAGTGACCCAGCATCCAGGAGGCAGAGGCAAGTGGATCTCTGTGAGTTTGAGGTAAGCCTGGTCTAAGGAGTAAATTCCAGGACAGCCAGGGCTACATAGAAAGAGCCTGTCTCAATAACCAATTACCCCAAAAAGAACAAACAAGCCTCCCACCCCCGGCAACAACGATATGACAGAAGAACAAGTCTATGGGTGTTGTTATCGATCAGACCATGTTTAGGCAGCTGAGTTGGAGAAGCTTCATGTAGCTTACCTTTATTTGCATTCGACACACATATTTAATCTGTGTTTGGAACGTCCTCTTGATCTGTAATCACTGTTTGGCAATACATTCCCAGGAGTATAAATATCAATGCTATATTGGCAGAAATCACAGCTATTAGCATTATAGATCCCTTTTCTTAGTCTTGCTTTTTGATGAGAATTCTACTGTGACATCAGAATTTGCCTCGTTTGATTTTGGATCATTTTTATCAGCCTCCCTCTTTGGATATTTTTGCTTAGTATTGTCTTTTATACAATAGAGTGGATTTTTTTTGTTGCTAGTACATTTGATACTTACCAACCTCAAGTGATATCCTTGCACTCTCATCTAATAGCAAGAAGCAACCAGTAGCCGTCTCTGTAACCTGTCCTTTTCTCTTCATCCAGTAGAGCATCTGCTGAACTGTCTACTGTCTTTTAACATGAAGCAGTTGGCAAACCGAGTTTGAGAGTTGTGGGTACTCCCCTCTGAAACTGACTTTCGACAGTCTCTCATCTGCGTTTTATGCTTTCTTTCTCTTTTTTCTTGAAAAAGAGGAAATTACTTTTAATATCAGAGGTTATAAAGAGACTCATTATTCTCACATTCACACAAGCTCAATTAGCTACGGAGCAGGTTGCAAGCCTACTTACTCCCTAACACTTCTTAGTTAGCACCAAGCGACCCAGAGACGGAAGCAGTCAGTGCCTTAGGACCAGTGTCAGCACTTAGGAAGGTGACCCAGCAGGTTTGCCTAGCTCCAAGCCAGCCTGGGTTACATAGTGGATTCCAGATTAGCCAGAGTAAGAAAGAAAGCTCTCTCCATATATGACGTAACACGTGCTACGTGCATAGAAAGGAACGGCAAACGTCAGAAAGAAGGCCCTTTAGAGAAGAAAGCGAAACAAAAGCTGCTGTGCCATTTGGGATAATTTGATGAGATTGCTTGACAAATTCACGTGTGGTCCCCTTGCCTGCTGCCCTCGAGGTTAGGACTGAGGCCTGGGCACAAATGCACCCAAGGCTGGCTGAATGCAGTAGGCATCTCAGAAGACATGGGGCGGGGGAGGAGTGGGGGTTGGGGGAGGGGGTTGCGGAAGGCGCTGCCAAGGAGTCACATCCTCAAGGGCTTGTCCTCCCACCCCCTTTAAAAAGTAATTAATTAATTAGTGTTATGTGCGTCTGCTCATGCTCACACGAACCCTGGTGGATGCGTGGAGACCTGAAAACAACTTTGGGGTGTCAGTTTATGCCACTGTGTGGGACTCAGGGATTGACCTCGGGAGAGTCAGGCGTGGCAGCGTTCCACTGGTCCCCTTTGCTTCCATTTTATCCAGAGTCTCTTCTGTGCGCCTTGGTTGAAATTGTAAGTGCACACACATGCACGGATCATTTTCTGGCCCCCTCTCTTGGGTTCTGCTGCTCTGTGTGGGTGTTTATGCCAGTTCAATACCGCCTTGATTATTTATTGTAAGTTGTGAATTGGCTTAATTTATTTTGGCTGCTCTTTCCTTGCATTTGTTAAATATGAAGATTGTTTTCAGCCTTTATGTTTAACAGTTGGTTTTGGTATGTGTAAGGTCTTTGGCTTCCTTCCTGCCTTCGGGCATCTTAAGTCACTCAACAGAGTGTTGCTGTCTAAATGTCTGACACCTGATCTTTTCCCTTCAAATGACCTGGTGTTTTCACTTAAATAATAACCAAAACCTAAGATTGTATCAGTGTCCATTTTCATCTCCTGTTCTCTGATTGGCTGCAGACACGTCCTGCTCGGTACTGTTTCATTGGTTGCTGGTGTTGTAGGTGTCTCATGCAGGCTATGTTGTGCAGGTACCTTGTTCTTGTGCATTTATAATTTGGGGTTCATGAAAATATGCTACTGTCTGACTGTCTCGGTAGATACTGCCTGTGCGATTTTGGTTTTCCTACTCTGGGTGCTCTGTCTCTAAGGGAGGAGCCCCGGGGAGGATTCACATCTGTGCACGGGTCACTATAGCTGTATTCCCAGAACTCTTCTAGTAGGCTTAGCCAATTTCACATAGGACTTTTGCTGTTTTTTTCTTTCTCTTCCTTGTTTAGCAGCTTGTGAGGCATCCCTCTGATGTGTCTAATGAGAGTCCTTTGCTGCGAATACAGCCAAGACAGCCATGTACGCCCCCGACCCCCACTCAGGGGTGTGGAGGGTCAGCTATTGCTTCATTTGCTGAGGGTGTTTACCTTTCCCGCTCTCCTGTTCATTTTGTTTAATTGAGAGAGTCTGGGAGAGCTGAATGTAATTCAGCTGATGTATTCTGTCACGCCACCGAATGCTCCTGGCTTAAAGAAAAATTTACAAGGCTTATCCCTTAAATAGCATTATGTTGCTATGGGATTTCACTTAGAAGCATAACCATGTTTATATATCAAGCATATACGCCTACAGAGCTTTGCAATTTCTGCATAACATTTCCTCTTTCATCGATGTGTTTCTTAATTTACGTATTTCACCGAGTTTTTGCTATGAGGAGTTTTTCACTACAACAAAAAAGACACAGTAAAAATTCTGACGTATTTTAGTTGGGGTTAATGTATAAATTTACACATTTATAAAGCTGTAACTAGAATGTCATATACAAATTCTTTCCTTTGGATTGTAGGCACCTGACATTATTTATTTATTTTTACAGCTTGGGGCTAGAGAGATGGATCGCTCAGTAGTTAAGGGCCCCGGCTGCTCTTGCAGAGAATCAGGGTTCGAGTCCAAGCAGCTTACACAGTGCTGGATAACCATTTGCAGCTCCAGGTCCTGGGAATCCACTGTTGTCTCCTGTCTCTGTGGGCACCAAGCTCTCACGTGGTACACAGACACAACATGCAGGGAAAACGCTCATCTGTTGCAGTAAATCTCTAACCCCAATAAGCCCATGCAGAAACCACACAACTCAGTTACAATATTTATAAGCTGCATGCCTAGACTGGGCAGTCTGCACTACTGTATTTCCCAGCTATGAGATCGTTTGTTACTGTGCCTTCTCCAGGCCACGTGGATCTGCCCCACCTTCCTTCTACCCCCTCTTCCCCTGTCTTCTTCCTCTCTCCTCTTTCTGTTGCTTATCTTGACCTGTAAAATCCTGAACCTTTAGTTCTAGTATTTTGCTCCCTATATTTTCAGGTAATATTTAAGTTGTTCTTTGATTTCTGACGGGATTTGAGATTGGTTGCAGTCTCATAGTTTTGAGAGGACGTTTTTCAGATGGTATCCAAGCTAAAACCAGGACACGCACGATTCAGGTATAGAACTGTAGCAAGCCTTTGAAGTTAGGATAGATGGGAGAGTGCCTTATCTAAATTGACAATATGATGGACTGGGTGTTAAGTGTATCTTATACTTTATAATTTGCATAACTGTAAAGTTGTACTCAATTTATATCTGAGAGAAGAGAGTCTTTTAATTAGACAAAAAGGGGGGAAATGTTGTGGGTGGCCCTGGTGCTGTTTGTATTCTGAGGCTAATTCTGCTTCCCCAGGAGGGGCTGCCCTGATGAGGAATGGATCACTACTCAGTGATTTCATGCGAACCCTCTCCTCATTTTAACTGGTCAAATAAAGGCTAGACACTGTGATTGGGCAGTGGAAGGGACAGATGGGGCTAGAGGTTTTAGAGAGTGGGGGAAAGGAGGGAAGGAGAGAGGGGGAAGATGGAGGAAGAGGAAGGACGGTGGAGCAGAACCACGTGACCTGGAGAAGCCACAAGTAGCATGGGATCTCATAGCTGGGGAACAGAGTCAGGTAGTGGTCGATCTGCCCAGTCTAGGTGTACAGCTTGTAAATATTGTAACAGGCTTATTGGGGTTGGAGATTTACCGCAACACTCATATGCATAAAATAAATTAATCTAAAATATTTAAAAGTTTTAGTTTGTCAAATAAACATTCCTTCTTGTCTTGACAAACTCCTTAAATGTATTAACTTTCTCTTTAGTTACTCAGTATTCCAGTTGCATAAGGAAACACACACACACACACACATATATACATACATTCGTTGAAGGATTAGGAGCCTCATGTCTTTTTTTAGGTTTATTTAATTTAATTTAATTTTATATATGTCTCCATGTTGATATTTGCCCCTGAGTGCAGGTTCTTGCTATGAACATCCTGGCATGGATCCTGGGATCTGAACTTGGATTCTCTGCAAGAGCAGTGCATGCTCCCTCCAGCCTGATCTTAGTTTTTTTGTACATTATCTAGGGAGCCATGACTACTCCAAATGAGGGTAAGTGACATTTCCATCTCACTGCAGTTCCTGATTGACTGTTTTACATTGGTTTGCTCATTCTTTTGAGAGCTTTCTTAAGCACCTGCTGAGTGCCAGTCATGGTAGGAAGCAGAGATGCATTGAGCAGGCTGCTGATGGAGAAGACCAGATGCACAGGTGCTGTGCACAGGTGTGTCCGTTCCTATGGCAGCTGGGGTGTTCAGCAAGTGCTGTGCACAGGTGTGTCCTTTCTTGTGGCAGCTGGGGTGTTCGGCAGGTGCTGCTCACAGGTGTGTCCTTTCCTATGGCAGCTGGGATGTTCATGTCTAAATGGTTAGTTCCACTCCTCATTCACGTCTATGTCATGTCACAATGTTTGCAATACATGTGTGTTTACTCTTTTCATCTTCACCATACTCCTGTATGGTTGGCAATATTCTCCATGCTCCCATTTCCAGATGCAGACAAGGGCACATAAATGTTTAGGTGGGCTTCTCAAAGTGTTAGCAGCAGGTAAATCTGGGGGTCTATCCTAGGCAACCTGCCTTCAGAGACCACACTTTTCTCATCGGCCTCAGAGGTCTCAAGAAGCGTCACATGCAAATAAACCAACCATACAATGTAGTAAGGGAAAAAAAGAGTCCAAGTTTGGTGCGGTGGTGGTGCACACCTTTAACCCTGGCTCTTGGGAGACAGAGGCAGAGGCAGGTGGATCTCCACAACTTTGAGGCTAGTCTGGTCTACAAAATAAGTTCTATTATAGCCAAGGCTATGTTTAGAGACCCTGTTTTGTTTTGTTTTTTTGGTTGTTGTTGTTGTTTTTAAAGTCAATGGACTGGAGAGATGGCTCAGTGGTTAAGAGCACTGACTGCTCTTCCAGAGGTCCTGAGTTCAAATCCCAGCAACCACATTGTGGCTCACAACCGTCTGTAATGAGATCTAATGCCCTCTTCTGGTGTGTCTGAAGACAGCTACAGTGTACTTTAGTTCTTTTTTTTTTTTTTTTTTTTTGGTTCTTTTTTTCGGAGCTGGGGACCGAACCCAGGGCCTTGCGCTTCCTAGGTAAGCGCTCTACCACTGAGCTAAATCCCCAGCCCCTACAGTGTACTTTAAATAAATAAGTAAACAAACAAATAAATCCATGAAGATGAGGGGTTAACTTATTTCTACTGGTAAGGTTCAGTTTGCCAGGGACAACATCTTGTTTTGCGGAGACGAAGGCTTGGATAATCAGCGGTAACCCTTGGAAGAAGTCTCGTGCACTATGGACACTGGTGGAGCAGGCTGATAACATGAGACCGTGTGGGCGGGGTGGTCCAGGGCCAAGGGGGCTGCTTCTATACTGAGTTCAGTCTGGGTCAGAAGTTCAGTCTCCACACCCTCAAGTCTTACAGCCGCTGGGCAACCACTTAGCTCCCCCTACGTGGTCCTTGCTTAACAATCTCACACGCTGGTGTCCGGCTCAAAGGGAGTAATTAGTGTAGAATGCTGAGAGCTAGGCAATGTGAAAGCTGTTGCTATTCCTAAGAAAGAACAATGGCATCCAGTGTGTCTGATGGGGGCAATACGGAAACACAACTGTGCTGCCTCACTCTACTGATTGCCTAATAAAATTGAATTTAATGTCTGGGTTCAAACCCTGAGCTCCTAGGAAGAGTGTCAAGTGCCAAATGCCAGGTTCCACTGCAAATTCTAAGCTGTGCAGTGTTGACTGACAGGCTGAGTCCTGACAGGGGATGACTGTATGACTCTCCACACCACTCTACTCTGGTGGTCTTTTTTTCCACCTCAAGGAAAATATCAATATGCATCCCTGTACTACAGTTAGAACAAGTGTTGCTGCCGATACGGCCAGTAAAGTGGCCCCAGCCACCACAGTTACTGTTAGGGAGCTCCATGAACGGAAGCAGACGTTTTCCTGAGATCAGTCCTCAGAAGCTGTGGCTGGGGTTTGCTGTGGGAGAAGTCAGCAGAAGGGCTGCCTTGCTAAGACGGGCATGCCAATCTAAAGTCCCAAGAACCCTCTCTCTAGCAGTGTTTCCTCCAACAGCAAACAGCCTGAGAGAGATGTGAGAATATGCAATCAGTGTGGTAATGGAGATAAAATATTACTATTACAAATTGGACTTAGTTGGTTATCAAAAAAAGACATGAAGTTAGGAAAATGTGTTGGGAAAATATGGGAGGTTTGAGGGGGAGAAATGGGGTACATGTGATTATATTTCAAATGATCATTCTTATACATGTGAAATTATCGATAAAACAAGTATAATAAGGATAAGTAATACATATATATTTGTATATATGACATGAAAGAAAGGGGGATTGGGGATTATTTGAGTGGAGGAGGGGAACAGTGACTGGGATGTAGGGACAAAGGAGAATGGAGGTGCTGAGCACAGTATAATGTATGTTCATGTATGTATGAACATGTCAAACAGTATAATGTATGTTCATGTATGTGTGAACATGGCAAGCAGTATAATGTATGTTCATGTATGTATGAACATGTCAAACAGTATAATGTATGTTCATATGTATGAACATGTCAAACAGTATAATGTCTGTTCATGAAGGTGTGAATATGTCGAACAGTATAATGTATGTTCATGGATGTATGAACATGTCAAACAGTATAATGTATGTTCATGTATGTATGAACATGTCAAATGAAATTCCTTCTTTTGTATGCCAACTAGTAAAGATTTAAAGAGCAAAACTTTACAAAAGAATGCAGAGTTTGTGAAAGTATAGAGAAAAACATGGGGTTTTGAAACAATTACATTATGTGGATTTCTCTAGGTCCTGGGTCCTTTCCTTGAATAACACTGTTCTATTCTCCAGGCCATAAACACTACATTTAAACGATCCCTTGGTTGAGGTCTTCAGCATCCAGTAGCTGGCCAGGCCAGGCCAGAAGAACCTTGCATTGGATGGAAAGTTCCCTCCCACCCAGCTTCGAGTCATTCCTGAGCAGGCCTGTGGTCCTCGTGTTCTCCTGGGGTTGCAGATGGTGTCCTTCCTTGGTGTGTATCACTGTGAGAAAGACACCAGGCCCAACTTGTCGAGAGCTTCATCTGACCTAATGGAAGGTTTGTTTACCACAATATACCACTGAAGAAAGTAGGGGAAAGGCTTATCTTTGGGATGAGTTGCCGTGTTCCGCATGGTTTGTGGGTCTTTCTTGGGAACTGGTTTGTGGGAGGAACATGAGAGAGTTGGGACTTGGGGCTAGAAAAGCCTTAGAATGCTCTAATCAGGGATTAATGCAGCATTACTGTGGGAGTTTGGAAGACCAGAATCCTGACAGAAATGTGGACAATGGAGGTGTGTCTCCTGAGGCTTCAGAGGGAAAGAGGGACTCCATTGAGAAGCAGGCTAGAGGCCATTTGGTATATTGGCAGAGGATCTGTCTTTATTCTGCTTATGTCCTGAGAACTCAGCGGAGCTCAATTCAAAAGCAATAGAGTGATTTGTTTGGTGGAGGAAGTTCCATGTCAGGGTAACATTATTTAGATCCAGAAGTGGGGGGGGAGAAGACAGAGAGACAGAGAATCAGGGAAGATGAGAGGAGAAAGAGAGAGGGGGGAGAGAGAGAGGGAGAGAGGGAGAGAGGGGGAAAGAAAGAGAGGGAGAGAGGGAGAGAGGGAGAAAGAGAGGGAGAGAGAGAAAGGGAGGGAGAAAGAGGGAGAGAGAGAGAGAGGGAGAAAGGGAGAGAGAGAGAGGGAGAGAGAGGGAGAGAGAGAGAGGGAGAGAGAGAGAGAGGTAGAGAGAGAGGGAGAGAGGGAGAAAGGGAGAGAGATTATCAGTTTTTACCTTCTATTTTATTTAGCTAAGACTTAAGGGCATGGTTTGGTGCCTGTCACATTCAGGGCCAGTGTTTTCTTCCAATTCAAATCCCTCCCAGATGACACAGAAACCGTCTTCTTCAGTGATTTAAAACCCAGTCAAGTTGACCCTAAAGATTAACTATTGCACACACTAAGACCCGAAAGTGGTTTCCTACTGTTCAGTATATCAGTCTCACAGCCTAGTCAGATTCAAAGGGGAGCAGATTCAAAGGTGCAACTCCCATAGACCTCAGCGCAGTGCAGATCCCAGACCATAGACGAGACCTATTAGTGCTGCAGCTCACACAGGGGACTTGCTTCTAAGTGTGGAGGGACCTCTCAGGCACTCCGGCTCAGCATCGCAGTCTCTGGGTCCGGGCCACAGTGAGAGTTCCTATCCTGCAGATACCCCAGCGTTCTCTCTGGACCTGGGTGTTGCGCGTAGTTTTAAAAGCTACTGCCTTTGTCCAGGATCCGCTGTGCTACCAGCCCCTCATGGTTTCCCTTTTGTTTACCTGCCTTTGCTCCAGGAGGTAATTGTGCTATGAGCTCCCACCCAGGACCCTTGAATCAGAGGATAAAAGACACACACACACACACACACACACACACACACACACACACACACAGTTAATTCCTTTACAATTTGCCTTTTTTTTTTCTTTTTCTTTTTTCTTTTTTTTGGAGCTGGGGACTGAACCCTGGGCCTTGCGCTTGCTAGGCAAGCGCTCTACCACTGAGCTAAATCCCCAACCCACAATTTGCCTTCTTGACACAATTGTTGGGTGTTACTGTCTCCCACCTGGAAAAGCACGACCTCACCAATTTCTTGTCTTTGTTTCTACACCTGCCCTAACCTTCAGTGGCTAGTCCCACCTAGCTCATGCTGAACATCCTTGGCCACCCGCCTATAGTGGAGACCTCACATGACTGCTGCATTCTTCCTCCCCCAAAGCTCCTCTCTCCTTTTCTGCATCTCCCTTCCCTCCTGGGACCGGGAAGTCCCACCTGTACCTTCCGCCCAGCAATTGGCCCATCGGCCTTCTTTACTGACAAATCAAGAACCAATTGGGGAACAGGATTTTAACATCAGGACCTACCTGTACACCTGGAAAGACTATTTCCCTAGGTAGATGCGCTTTCTCCTCTACTTTGCTGCCTCTGTCCTTTGCCAACAGGCTTCCCTCAGCCCTTCTGCACCAGCGACTTGAACCTTGAGTTAACCTGCTTCTACTTGAGCAAACTGGTCCAAGGAGCTCATGCACAAGCACGGGCACCTCTCTGCAAGTGCATCTGACAGCTCACAGGGATTCTCAGTTCGATTGAAGGAGCTCGGCTGCTTTGTTCATAGCATCGCATCCTCTGCACCACTGACCTGCCTCCCAGAGCCATCCAATCAGATAAGCTGTCCAAGACCAGGCTCCTGGTAAACTGGCAAGAGACCTGAATTTTAGAAAACACTTTTTATCAAATTAAAAAAATAATTAAGCCCCCTTCCCCTCCAGTTCCATGGGAGCATATAGCTTTGGTAAAGGTGAGCATGCCTGTATCTGCTGGGCCTCAGAGGTTGTAGAGCTCCTGCCAGAAGCAACTTAGAAGTCCCATTGGTTGCATGATCTTGGTCAGATGAAATGTCTTCTGGCTAGCATGTGTTCTATTTGTTGGCTGTTCCACCCCATTGCAACCCACTTTCAGCCCAGATTTTCTGTGTCAGGAGGGATGGATAGTTGAAAAGGCTTGTCACTCCCCAGCCAAAGCTCACAGGGTGTCTGGAGCCAAAGCTCACAGGGTTGGGGTGGGAGAAGTGGGCTTGGATTTGCTGCAGTTGACAAGGAAATGTTCTCGCTGCAGCACCATCAGACCACTTGCCCTCTGGAGTGAATTCTCGGTGGGAGGGGTGTCAACGAAACTCAGCGTTTTCACCTTAACCTTGTGGATCTTGAATCTGGACACCTCAAGTCCCCCCACTGCCTCATGGGTCCTTGCAGAGCCTAGCAACTACATTCTATAAGGCTCTGGATATGTAAATCCGACCTCTGTTTCTGTAAGAGGAAAATCCACCTGGGCCTGTGTATACTCTGAAGACAAAAGGCCTCTCTTCCACACTAAACAGGACTCAGTTCTTTATATTGTGAAGTGTGAGGAATTCACCCTCAGCTGGGGTTCAGAGGGCTTCCTGGCTGTCAGGCGTCTCCATCACAGGACTGAAGCACACTGCAGATTCACACCTCCGACAATCTCAACCAGATGGGGAAAGGCCTTTCGGGGGGATTTAGCTTCTAGCCTTTCTGCTGTAGCTATACTGTGAAATGCATGCTCTGGGAGCTATTTTAAGGCATAGGGAAATATTCATAGGGCAACACTAAGTTTAAACAGAGAGCCGAGTACCAAACTGCTTTTTCAGGAGGATCTCAGCTTTTGTGGTCTAGATGCATCTGGAATGTTGATGATGGCAAGTTTGCACTGAGTCTTTGTCATCGCCTTTCAAACGTCTGCAATGAGTGTAATTATTGTGTGTAGTCAATATGTAGTCGGTGTCAATGTGTGTGTGAGCGTGCACATGCATGCATATGTGTGTGTGTGCACGTGTGTGTGTGCACATGTGTGTGTGCACATGTGTGTGTGTGTGTGAGGTGAGAGGGTGAGAGAGAGAGGGAGAGAGAGAGAGGAGAGAAATAGACACAGAGACAGACACAGAGTCAAAGATATAGAGAGTCAGAGAGACAGACACAGCGACACAGGAAGAGAGAAGAGCCGGAGCCGGAGCCAGAGCCAGAGCCGGAGCCAGAGCCAGAGCCAGAGCCAGAGCCAGAGTCAGAGCCAGAGCCAGAGCCAGAGCCAGAGTCAGAGCCAGAGCCAGAGCCAGAGCCAGAGCCAGAGTCAGAGCCAGAGCCAGAGCCAGAGCCAGAGCCAGAGCCAAAGGAGTCCATATGGAGGTGAAAACATGTCAGAGCAGGCAGCGGGAACAGAAAACTGGCTCCTTCACACCCAAGGCTGGGCAAACAAATTAGACATGACTGGAGGCTACAGACTTCCAAAGACCTTGTGACGTACTTCCTCTGTTAGGTATCCATGTTCCAGGGCCTGCGAGGGGGCGGGGTTTCCTGGGGCAGTGCTCTCAGGCATCGACTGACGCAGAGTGGACAATCGTCATGTGACACGGAAGTGACTCCGAACAGGAAGAGGTCTAGAAAAATAACTGTCCACGACACCGAGTGGAAGTGGACTTGGAGTCACCATGAACAGCAAAAGGTCAATATCCAACACAGCCTACCTACCCTGTGCAGCCTCCTGAGAATCCAGTATCTCCTCAGACCTCACATCTTCCTCAGACTCCACTCTATACCTGCATACTCAGAGCTCTATCTAAGCTTTGTCTTAAGCTTTGTTCATTCAGGGACTGCCACAGACCCTACCAAGTCAGCTGCAGTTCCTGGCGCCTCATTGTATCTGCCTATGGCCCAGTCCGTGGCTGTTGGGCGTTTAGGCTGTGCGATCCCCATGGCCCATTATCCAGTTGGTCCCATCTATCCACCTGGCTTAGCAGTGCTGGTGGAGGGAGGGTGTGATGCAGGTGCCAGATTTAGAGCTGGTACCACCGCCGGTGACATTCCTCCTCCACCTCCGGAATGCCCTCCCAACGCTGCCCAGCTTGCAGTCATGCAGGGAGACAGTCATGACTCCTTGTAACTCAGCGCAAGGGAAACTTCTTCATGGGTGGCTCAGAGGGTGGCTACACCCTTTGGTGAGGAGCCGTGGCCACGCCTGTGCTGGGGAAGACATCACATACCTTCAGTTCTTCTTACAATGTAACTGCTTTAGTCATATGAACCTGAAGTTGCAGTTTAGACACATGTTTTTGGGGTGTCTTTCTGGTGTCGAAACTTTGAGGCATTTTTCAAATTTAATAAGGAACCATGTAAGGGTAGCAGCCCCTCCATAAAGCATTCTAAGAAGGGAGGTGTCCATTCTTCAGATGAATGTGGGTGAAGCAGCCCCAAAACTTAATCTCCTTTAAGTCTCTGGTTTATCTTACTTGTTAATGAAACACATTAGCTGTCTGCCTTTTCCTTCCCATCCTCTGCCTCCACTTGTCCTGCCCCAGTCCTCCACCCCTCCCATCGGTGTCCATGGAATCAGTGGTGCAGGACCGAGAGCCAGTCAGACTCAGTCCCCTGTCTCCCTGCGCCTGTCCTACCTGACATTTTTTAACTCGTCTTTCATAAGGATCCTCTGATGCACCCTGTGCCAGAAGCCTGAACCCAACTGTTCTCAGTGTAAACTGTCCTAGGAAAATTTAAAAAATGACAGGCAGGGAAGAAGATGCGTATCAAAAGCTTGGCTTTAAAACCTAATTGAGGGAGTTTTAGATAAAAAACTAGCTATCACTTCCTGAGTGTCGCATGCAGCCACTTGGGCTCCCAGGAGTTTCCTGAGGTGGATCAGTAGGGTCACATGAACGCCTCATTATGACATAACTTGAGTTCGGCAAGAGCGCTTTAGGATTAATACTTCAGTGATCCTTAATGTATTGATTTGTTTTCCAAGATTGGATTTTATTTTATCTGAGATTTCCGTTCATCTAAATCTTGTGTTCTGTACATGCGATGTTTGACTGTACCATCGACTGTTATGGAAGTTCAGCGTTGTATGTCTCTCTACACTGTGGTGCTCTTAATGTGTGGATTTTTTTATACTAAAAGTGTAGAATAAAGACTATTTTGAAGATTTGAATCAAGTGATGAAGTTGCATTAAAAAAAGTATTCATGTTCCCTAACTTCCACAATCAGCGCCATCAATAGGGAACAAGTGTTCAAATACCCAAGCCTAAGAGGAACAGTGGGCATGGAAACCACCGTAGTAACCCTTCCTCGCAACTTGTTACAATGTTGCATAGTCGGTATGGTGTTGTTATGTTATATGTTATATACATGTTGTTACTATATTTGTTGGTATGTTATTACTAGGTACAGTTCCTGGCTTGCAGTGTGGGTTACTCTGTTCTGTGCTGATCTTTGATAACAAGCTTTTTATTGCACAGTTTACAAAGTGGATTATCTCAGAGACTGCAAATTCCTGAATTAAATTACACATTTTAAGCCTGTAAATCCAGGGTAGCCAAGGACCTAGGAAGGCGATGAAAAGCCCTTTTGCAAAATCTGAAGGAAAGAAAGAAAGAAAGAAAGAACCTATGGAGTTGAGAAGACAGCTGGTCATATTGAAATCCCCGCCAATCTTTGTTTCACAAAGAGACTGAAGTGCTGGCAGGTGGGCAGGGGTGGGTGGGGCTTGAATGGGGCTCGCAGGTGGAATCCTTTTCCCAGAGGTGTAGTGTCAGCTAAAGCAGAGGGGGCTGGACTGGAGCCAGAGTCTACAGAGGTTTTAAAAAGAAAAACAGGTAATTCTGGCAAGTCAATTAACAGAGGAATGGAGGAGGGGTGCTATGTGGCCACTGTGACCTCAGCTGGCCCAAAGTCCTTTCCTGATGCCCTCCAGATGCCAATTAACCCTGTTCCCCAGAGCAGGGAGCCAGGTGGTCATGTGCTAGAGGTCATTTCCCCTGAACATTTGCAACAGGTTTGTTTAATGCCTGACCTTTCCACCAAGCACTAGACTTCTGCGTCTGCATGTTATGAGGGTATCAGTAATTGTCACAGCTAGCTGACAGGGTCCCTCAATCTATCATGGCAGTTGTAGAGACCACCTTGAGAGGTTGGTGTTCATCAGTGTCATCAGACATTTACTGAACACGTGTGAGTACTGGCAAGGCAGTGCCAGGCTTGGTGTGTTTACCTCCCACTGTGGGACCATAAAGGCGCTGAGGATAGATAATGGGGTCTACTTCATCCATCCCGTGCGTGATCAAAGGGACACCTTTGTTCACATTACAGGTATTCACGGTATCAGAGAGTCCAGTAGAATGAAAACGGAATTCAATCAAATATTTAAATCATGGCGATGTGTGGCCAACCTTTCCCGGGTTGGCAGAAGTCACAGAGGGCTGGAGTGGGGTTCATGGTTTTCTTCTAGCTTCATTCGGGGATGTATGCATGCAGTATCACTCCTCGTCACTGGGTTGTCAAGCCTGCCAATCAGAAGCATTAACCCATGCAGGACAGGACAACTCCAACTCTAAGAGGCACTTAGGTTAATTTGCACAACGTGAGAACCATCTTAAAAACTTCAGGAAGCTAGAAAGGGTTAGTGCTACGATAAACTGCATTTTAGTTTTCATTAAAAAAAGGGGGTATCTGGTAAGAATTTAAGATCCAGCCTCGCCTTTCTCCCATAATTATCTCTGGGGCAAACTTTGTACAAATAGCAGGGGCTCACACTGAGTGTGTGCTCTGAGCATGTGCTCTGTTAGGCATGTCCAACAACTCACTGAGGTCACCAAAGGAACTGTTATGCGCATCCCCTTGGAAACCTGGTGACTTTCAGGTTCCAGTCAGCAAGGGGCATTATGTCAGTCCAGCTCTTCCTGGATCTTTGACATGTCACTACTGTGGGCACTAAATTGGTCTTTGGAGTCATGGAGAGATTTTCACAAATATGAAGACCCCAGGAGCTGGACTGTGAGTCTTGTGCAGAGCCCTGTAAGAGTCTGAGCCCAAAATGGGTTTGGAGGGACAGTGGCTGGGGTCTACAGGACTGTCACTTCTCCATACATGGAAGTTGGCTGCTGGCAGAGCTTAAGGTAGCTATGTCTGAGCAGTAGTTGATTCTTAGAGAGTCTCAAGTGGATATCAACGACTGACTGACTTTTCCTTCAACCAGAGACAGAGAAACTATGCTAGACCTGTTCAAGGGAGACATTGCCTTCTCTCTGGGCTCCAAATCCCAGGGTACAACACAGAACTACATCCCATATGTAAATTGCTCTCTAAGTCTATTAGAGAATTATTTCTCTTCCAGTTCCCTAGATAGTCTCTACAGATTCACTCAGGAGAATGATGTCTTCAGATTGCAGACCTACACCAGGCCAACATCAACATCAGAGATGCTTGGCCTCCTCCCTCTTCTCTTGTTTCTTTCTTCCTCTACTGGTAACTACAGTCAGACCTTAGAATGTGTCAGAGCATAAAAATCCTGCCCAAGCCCCTCCAGGGCTATCTCTCCCATGTGCACTAACCCCTGATGATGGTGCATTTGGTCTTTAATATACCAGGAGAGCTCCACTTTAGAGTCTTGGCCTTCACAGTGGCCCTCCTCATAGAATGCTCTCGTTCCAGGTGCCTGTGTGCTCCATCACACCAACTATCACTCTGAACCAGATGAGTTCTGTTTTTTTCCAACCCGAAGACCTTGATTCTGGAATGGTAGTAATTTTGAACTTTGGTTTGAACTTGAGCAGTTGGGCTCATCCAACTTTAGGGAGTCTCTCAGGAGTGCTTTGAAGTAAATCAAGGCAATGTGAGCTGACTTTCCCTTCCAGGTCATCACAGAGGACAGCAAAGGGAATTCAGAATCTTCAGGAACAAAGTCATCTTCTATTCAGTAATAGACACCTTCTAGGCACTGACTGAGGCAATGAACAAGTGGTCAGGACACCACACAGAATTCTCACCCTCAGTGGGCTCACAGACTATTCAAGGTGTCAGTCAGTAAGCAGGTGGCCATGTAAGGAATACTAAAATTATATGTGAGTGTGTACAGTCATGGTGAGGTGACTAGTCTGAGGTGTTTTTCAGGGAAGGCTCCCCTCACAAGGGACATTGATCACTGGGTTGTAGGGACCTTTGTGTGTGCTTCAGTAGAAGTAAGGGATGGCTGCAACCTTATCCTCATTTCAAGACTGATTGTTATAAGTGGGGACTAGTTGGGACACGCCTGTGGCCCTTGTAAAAGTAAGTGAAGAGAAGTTTTACTAATAGAAGAAATGAACAAGGGTCAACTGTCTTCTGCGCCAGGGGTCAGGGTGGTTGATTTTTTCCCCCTTCTCCAACTTGCAATCTAAACTTCCCTTAATTTGGGGCAGATAAGAATGATTTTGGGCAGATAAAACTAATTTTGGGCAGATAAGGACTTCTGGGAAGTTAACATTCCCTGGGGCTTGGCAATGATTCTGCTTGAAATGATTACCTCAGATTTTTCTTTTAATCTACTTGGAATTATTAAAGCACGTGAGCGCACGCGCACACACATTCACACTAGCACACACACTCACAGAACTGTCAGATTTCATAATAGACGAACATCTTCTGGAACTATTGAAATTCCCAGAGCAAGCCTCGTTGTCACTCGAGAAACTGCCCAGAGGCCCAGGCTTTGGCAGATGCAATGCTTCATCATTTTTGGCTTCGTTAGCCTCCGTGGTTACACATGACAGAAACAGCAGAGAGCGTGGGGTTGTGTGTCACAGAGAGGAATCAAAGAGAAAACTTTCATGTGTTAGGTTAGTGGCTTGGCGGGAAAGTCGAGTGCTCTCCTGGGAGGATTTACTGAAGTGGTCCCCGGGAGGGTTTACTTCACAGAGAGGCAATTTGACCAGGTTCACTTCTGGCCGAATGGAGAAATCTCAGCCCTTGAGGCCGCACCTCATTCTTCATTCTGCCTCAGCTACCAGTGGGAGATTCAGGTGACTGAACAGAGTAACGTGTAGATAGGGTACGTGATTGGCCCTCTTCTCTGGACTGGAGGGCCTTGTTGATAGTGTAGGCTGTGAGCAGGCCGAGGACAGCCATCCTGGCTGCCTCTCCTGAGGCTTCCTTGCCGCTGGGTGTCGCATACACAACTTCTCTGCCTGGCCTGCACTGTGTGTGACCTATGCTAGGCAGAGAGGGAGTCCTTCTACTATCTGGGATTCTAGAATCCCAGACCCACAAGGGCTCACTGGCCTAAGGCCCAGCCAGGAAGGTAAAAAGTGAGGAAGAGGATGAGTGAGTGTGGCCTCCATACTACAGAGAAGGAACGGTGATGGCATCGAAGTGACAGGCAGGCTTTCAGACTCCAGAAAGCACCACGGTAAGTGCTTACACAACCTTGCATCCTCTCAGATGGTATTTGCTACATCCAGACGATAAAGGAAGGATTTGGGAGACACAGGTGACCTTCTACTGGCTGATGGCTTGGTAGTCAGCCTGAGGGTGGTCGCTCTGTGGGGCCCTGGCCAAGGCCGTTGTCATTGGAACCCTCCGGAGCAGAGGACCCAGAGAGGCTAAAGGCAGCCCTCACTTCTCCAATGCTACACTTGTTTGTGTTTGCACCCAAGGGAGTTCCAGCCTGCGGCGAGATGTTCCTGACTATAAGGACACAGTCCTCTAGCAGTCAAGGTGGATGGGTATAGCAGTGAATTAAATGCCTATGGATGGCACTGGCTCATTAACTGTTGGTAATGCTACATCTTGAGGATGACTGTCTTGGCTAGTTTTATGTCAACTTGACAGAGGCTACAGTTGTCTGAGAGGAGGGAACCTCAATTGAGAAAATGCCTCCATAAGATCTAGCTGTAGATCTGGCAAGCCTGTAGGGCTGGTGGTCCTGGGTTCTATAAGAAAGCAGGCTGAGCAAGCCATGGGGAGCAAGCCAGTAAGCAGTATTCCTCTCTGTGACCTCTGCATCGGCTCCTGCCTCCAGGTTCCTGCTTTGCTTGGGTTCCTGTCCTGACTTCCTTTGATGACGAACAGTGCTGTGAAAACATAAGCCAAACCAACCCTTTCCTCCCCAACTTGCTTTGGTCACGGTGTTTCATTGCAGCAATAGTAACTCTGAGACAGGGTCTTCTGTTCATTTGCGAAGGCATTCAAGAAGTGTCCAGGGACACAGACTCCTCCTCAGTTCATGGTCCCCTTAGGCTTCTTGACTGAAGACAACAGAGAGATAAGAGTGATGTCTCTCAGGAGCAATCACAGGCTTGAGAAGTCAGACTGAAACCACAGTTCTGCCAAGCGTAGTGTCAGGAGCAAGACTGGAATTATAGCTTTTCCTGAGCTGTATTTAGGGTACAGAAAAATCCTGTAATGAACAATAAGTGGACCCCTTCATATCCTTAGAACTGGTCAGTAATTTTAGTACACGCTAGTCTAGACTTACGGCATTGTATCACACAGAAACTTTATGTTCCTTTTAATTGCTTTTTATTGTTACTGGCATTTAGGGGCAGAGGCCCTGGGTATGGGGCCCTAACAGTCCAGGCCGAGCCACCTGTCCGCACCTGTACAACAAAGATTAGGGAGAGGGAGGGGCCAACAATATGAGGCATTATGAAGATTAGGAGGTCCAATAACCCCAAAGCCCATTTTCAGAGCAACAGGGGCGGGGATAAGAGGTCTGTGTAATTGAGCAGTCCCAGTCAGAGTGTGGTCTAGTTCATCACCGTGTTAGCCATGAGTCTACAAGATGCTTCAAAGAAGTCCTCCCTGCCTGAGGGGAGCAACCTGGTTCTCATTAGATGATTGCTTCTGCATGGGGGTGCTCTCGTGATGGAGTGATGGTCTCTCCATAGCCTCTGCTGTTTCTGGAATCTGAGGTGACTTCAGGCTCAGGACAGTGACTGAAGATCTCTCACTGCCTATGGAGGTTTGGAGGGAGACTGTGAAAGCTGATGTCAAGATGCCTCAGTTTCTCTTATCTGTTTGCCTCAGCCTTGTAGGGGGATAAGAGGGGTTGGTGGCCACTAGGTTTTACACAGACACCTTGAGTGGTCAGCATTTTCACATACAGGGGCAACCAGCCCCAAGTAAAGAGTACAGATACAAAATGAAGGCAGATGCCAGGCTAACATCTGCTTGTGGGCTGGAGACCAGTCAATGTTTCTTCAGCAAACACAGTTTTTAAATGCCTGTAACAAAGTCTTAGCAGGCATGGTTTTTGTACAGTAGTTTCGAAAGTGGATTTGACCTTTTCTTATTTTTGGTGAATCCAAAAATAAGCCTATGAATTCATCTTTTAAGTTTCAGAAAAGACATTACACATGCACACACCCAGACACATAGTGCACACATAAACTCACACACATATACATATGCATGTATACATGCACGCACACACATGCACACACAATGCATGCACATCCATACATCATGCACATGCATACATGCACACACACATGCACACTCTGAAATCTAACACAAGTGGACATCTGGAATATTCCATAAAACCCGAGATGCCTCCTGTACTCTTCTTAGGTTCCATCCCTTCCTTCCACAGAATCCTAATTTTTGAATATATTTCACTTGTAACTTTCCATGTGTGTAATATCTTCATTTATGCTCTTTAACGTCTACAGTTGCTGGTTGCATTGAGGGGTGTAACATATAGCTGGCTGTCATGGACGGTGGTTCTGGAATCAAATAGATCGTGCTGAAATAGAGAATGGAGCATTTGCTAGTTATGCGACCCTGAGTGCATGGTTTGCCCTTTCTGAAGATCAGTTTGTTCAGCTCCAAATGGCCTTAACCCTGCATTTCACTCCCTACAGTGGCTCTGAGGATTTGGAGGAAGAGGAAATGTCAAGGGCCTTGTAATTTCTTTTAAAAAATTCTTATTTTATCATTTTATTTTATATGTATGCATGTGTACCTGAATGTAGGTATAGGCACCATGCATAGGCAGGTTCCTGCAGAGGCCAGGTCACTGGTTGGTTTGTGGGCTGCCATGTGGGTGCTAGGAACTGAACTCAGATCCTCTGCAAAAGCAGCGAGTTCCTTCTGACACATCCCTTAAGACTCCCTTGTACATTTATTTTCTTCTGGTCCATAACTGACTCTTTTGTAACATCACTTCCCCCTGTTCCTATGTCCCAGATGTCCCCAGGATGCTTGTGGCACGCACTGACCCTTCCCCACTAGCATTTCCTCCAGGCCCCCGGACTGTAAGGGAGCAGCTAGGAAGGAACCCGTGCACTGAGCAAGATCTCCAGAATTTAATGGATCTCCACAGGGAAGACAAATGAGTCGGGCAGCAGACTGCAGATGACAATACTAGATTGCTAATTAGCAAGTTTCTTGGCCCGAGCAGGAAGTCATTCATCAATTTCAGATGAGTAGAGATTGCAGAGCCACCCAGCTGTCCTCCCTCCTTCTGCACCAGTGTGGCAGCTGCGGTTGCCCCCTCTGGAGTTGTCCCTCCCACGATGTCTTACTGAGGGAAGTGACCAGGATTCTAGATAAATGTAAGCGTCCCGAACTTGGAAAGAGCTCGGGCCAAAGGTTCCCAGAGCTGGAGATCCAAGCCAGAAACCCCCAAATAGATGCAAAGACCTCTGGAAGGAGATGAGAAGATGGACGGACTATTTACATGGACACAATGTTCCAAACGGTCCACTTCTCCTGCCAAAGTCACCCCTTGAAATTCATGAGGAGCCTCTCTTGGGCTTGGTGGTAGGGGCCAGCACACGGAGGAAGAGTGTGAGGCCCAGAAAGTGAAAGTTAATACTCACATTAAAATATCTAGAAAGAAGCTGGTTTGGGTTCCAGCCAACATCTGTCTGGTTTTCTGGTTCAGGCCCACTCTGTTACACCATCTTACGTCCCTCACATGACGGTCACTTAACACTAAAGCTGTGTTCTAGAGGGTCTTGGTCACTGATCCCCTTTCACACCCTCAGGGTGCACAGCTGGACAACTGAGGTGTCTGATATGGCTGCCCTACCTCCAGCAGCCGATCATCTCTGGTTGCATCGAACTCAGATTGGCTGAGCTCCGTGGGCCCTGGCCATTGACACATTTGTTAGATGTTCATGGAAACCACGTTATCCCTCATGCTGAGAATGTAGAGAGGTCACCACAACCTGCTCATCGAGGCAGCAAAGGCTGTGGATGACTTTTCTCTAAGGAGAGACAGAGAGGGCTTGTCAGGAATGTGTCTTCATCGACTCTGCAGTGTGAGCAGGTAGGAACAGTCTGGAGGGTATCAGGAAATGGGGCGGAAAACAAGCCAGGAACCCTAACGGTTTGCCTGGAAACAGAGGCCATGATCTTGGAGATGGGCTAGCAGGTGATTGTGTGCCTTCACATGAGAAGTCTGTGCAACTGCAGTGCCTGGCCCTGGCCAAGGGTGCGAACAAGGGAGGCACCCTCATTGCGACTACCACCGAGTTACTTTCCCAGCAAGAGACACAGCGCGGAGGAGGGGCGCTGGCTTTGCCAATCTGTTACAGTTGGGCTGAGTGACAGTTTTAGGAGGTATTTTATAGTCTTAAATATAAAAAAAAATTACAAAGAAACCCGTGTGTGATTCTTATTCTCTGATAGAGTTAAGAGCTAATTTATTTATTATTTATTGGTTCACAAAGGCTTTATTTCTGGATGTCTATATACTTTTTAAACTTTGATTCTTTGTGAGTTTCACATCATGCACCCCATCCCACTCCTCTCCCCATCTGTTCATATCTGCTTCTGTCCTTGCAAACTCTTCCCATAGAAGAATAAAAAATAAAAATAAAAAACAACCACTCCCTAAAAAATCCATCTTGTCATGGAAGCTGTAATTGTCAAGGGTGTCCACACTACACCCTTTTGTCCACACATCTTTGTGTGCACAATGATGCACACGGCTCGTTGGTCAGGTTCAAGGCCTCTGGCTTCTGCTACACTATCACTACTGCGTCCTCACTGGGAGTCCTCATCGCTTATCCTGTTGTTGCTCAGTGTCACAGAGATCCTGTAGTTTTGGATCTGTAAGGCTGTCCATTTTTTTTTCTTTTTTTTTTTTTTTCCAGGGCTGGGGACTGAACCCAGGGCCTTGCGCTCGCTAGGCAAGCGCTCTACCGCTGAGCTAAATCCCCAACCCCTAAGGCTGTCCATTTTATGTGCTCCAGCATTTCCTAGATGGGGTAGATGTTGGGATGGTCAGCTCAAAGCCCTGGATCTGGGCCTGGATGATAGCTGAGTTAGCCAGCCGGCTAGCTCTCCTGCGCCCTCACCACCAGGGGGAGCTCTCCGACACTGCCCCAGCTAGCTCATCCAGTGCCACAGCTGGCAAGGGGAGCAGCCAGGTTTCTTGCTCTCATGCCATTGGGGCTGACTTACCTGCACCCACGGCACCAGGGCCAGCTCTCTTGTGCTGTCCAAGTGAGGTGTTGCTGCTCTCCCTAGTGCTACAGATGGTGAGGAGCAGGGCGAGCTGTCCTGCTATCAAGACACCAGGGCCAACTCTCCTGCCTGCTGCAGGTGGTGAGGTGGGACTCTCGTTTGCCACCGAGCTGCGGAGGAGGGATCCAATGTTCATGCCCTTGGGGCTGGCTCACCTGTGTACCCCTCTTCTGCCACTAGGGCCAGCTCTACTGTGCTACCCAGGCCTGGTACCACCGGGCCTGTTCTCCTGAGTGCTGCACCCAAGAACTACTTTATTAGTACCTATAGAGAAGAAATATTTAGATTGGGGAAACCTGAGCCTCAGGTTTAGCTACAACTTTTTCTTGCTTTAGCTACAAAAATATCCCCTTCATTTCTACTGTAATGCTCCAAATAAATAATGCACAAGAAAGTCAGTCTTATACTAGTTTATTTATAATTTCTTAACTATGAATTTGTAAGAGAAATGGACTACTGAAAAAGATAAGTCATTTTATCATTATCCACAGTAGAGGTTCAAAGTAATTCCTTCGTATCACCCAACGACCAGTCAGTGACCAGAATTCCCTGCTTCTTGTCACAGTTAGTTAATAACAGGAAATGAAAGAACGTGCACGTGTTTGTCATACACACAGCCACGCTCACCCCATTTCGCCTTGTGGTTCACTTGGAGAAACTTGATGAAGTATCTTATGTAAATTTCCACGAGCTGGCTTTGGGCTGACTGTATTCCATGACACGCCGTCTGTTTCTCGTGAACTGATAACTGATTGGCTTGGGTTTTAATTCACAGGAATGTTTACTATGTGTTTCTGGGCTCCAGAGAGCTGGGAGCCTGGTATCTCTCCTTTTTGGATCTATAGTTCTGTAAGTGGGGATTTTCTTCTCAGTTTTCCAAGTATTGGATTTGCTGGTCATTGCGCATCCATGGTTTTTTGAGGGGTTCAGATAGTGATATTTCAAGACAGCCAATCTTTCTTCGTCTGTTGGTTGGACTTTTTCTACAGACGAGGACTTCCAGACATTTACTGATCAGCTCCCCCACAGAGAGCATGTGTACAAAGTCCACAGAAGTCACTTTTCCCTTTTCAATTACCAGTTTTTGGAATAGCGATTTGGTGTGACCCACACAGGTGGTTTATCGCTGCTATTTTACCCAGGGACTTTAACTTGTTTCATGTAATTTATCCCGCTGGTCTCTCTGATGCTTAACTTATCTTGTTCTCGGCTAGTGGGAATCCTTCCAGCCCGGTCCCTGGATATTTTAGAGATTTCTCAGATAACTTGGTTCGCTTTCTTGTTTTCCATTAAGATGAAATCTAGAGTTAAGCGCATCGGATTTCTGCTGAGAGATGAGTCAAACTCCTCTTCTGTGCAATGAAGCCCTAAAAAGCACACTTAGACACAGAGAGCAGATGCTGGGGGGTCATCGTAACCGACATGATGCTCCCTGCTTCTGGACATTTTTCTTGGAAATCAAAGAAATCTGAATTGCTACTGCACTAGAAAATATGCGCTCCCCCTTTTATTTTTGAAAAGAAAAGTGTGCTGTGAGTTCATGTTTATATTTCTAAGGAAAATTCAAGACTTCAAGGGATTTTAGCTTTTTTTGATCTTTATATTGTTTTCCCTTTGTCTTGGTGTTTAGGCATTTTGTTTGAGAGTGCACGTGCGGAACTTTAAAACAGCACCAATCGCACCATGAAACAAGACAACCAAAGGCTACTGAGAGTGTCCTTGCATTCGTTGTCCGTAATTACCAGCCACGTCTGAGTAACCCCCGTCCTATGGCTTAGGTTTATTTAAAAATGTTGCTTCTCTGTGTAGTTAAACACTGCACCAGCAGGTTCCTTTATTTTGTTTTGATTTGTGAGAATTTTCCTCCGAGTTTGGTTTAATTTTATCTTCTAACTTCATGATAAGGTTCTAAAGCTGAACTGCCCAGCAAGTCATAGAGAGCTGCTCCCGGTCCCTTCTTTACCTATTTTAAATTAAATGTTGTATTCTTCATGTTTTAAACAAGAGAGAGCAGGCATCTGCATAGCATACTGCCTCTTTCCATAGATAGAAGGTATCATACTGTACTCGCTATCAAGCACACTGCAGGTGTGAGAACTAAGCCATTTTTTAGCCTCTTAACAGTGCAGGGTCCACCATCAGGGCATGCGTCAGTTCGCTCAGTGTGGAAGCCGCTGAGGAACACCGGGAAGAGCATTTCATTTCTTTCTTTTAAAAATAAATAGCTTTCGTGCCACGTCCTTTTGCTTTTTGGCTAAGAGACTGAATTTAGTAGGTATTAGTATTAATTTTGTATTTCTTGGGGTAGGGACACAGCCATTCTCACTTTGTATACAGGTTTTTCTTGGTGCTTATTATATACCAAAAGTCTGTCCTAATTTTTGGGCAAAGGGCTGAGCAAAGTCTTGGGCAAAGAAGGATGATTATTGTCCTTGTGGAACTTCCAACCACGTAACTAATCTTGGAAATAAGTGTTAATCTTACACCCATCTAATGGATAGAAGCCAAGGACCCCTGCAGTTGAATTAGGGAAAGCCTGGAAGAAGTTGAGGAGGAGGGCGACCCCATGGGAAGACCAGCAGTCTCAATTAACCTGAATCTCCGAGATCTCTCAGACACTGAGCCACCAACCAGGCAGTATATAAAAGCCGGTACAAGGCACCCGACACGTATACAGCAGCGGCCTCAGTGAGAGAAGACACAACTAACCATTGAGAGACTTGAGGCCCCAGGGAGAGGGGAGGCCTGTCGGGTGGAGTTGGGTGGTGGGGCAGAGTGGGCTGGTGAGGACATCCTCTCGGAGACAGGGGAGGAGGAATGGGATGAGGAACTGTTGGAGAGAGGACAGGGAGGGGGATAACGACTGGACTGTAAAGGATTAAAGATAATTAAAAAAAAAGTGTGAAACCTGAAGGATATCTCAGTGGGTAAAGTCACTGGTTACCCAAGTGTGGAGGCCTGAGTTCAATCCCTGGAACCCACATAAAGGTGGATCGGGAGAGCTGACTCAACCAGGCTGCCCTCTGCCCTCTGCACAAATATGTGTGCATATGCACACAAGCATATACACTAATAATCGGTAATTAAAAACAGTGTTTTAAATGATGTGGGGAAAATAGACAGGTCAGTTGAAAGGGGCCCAAGGAGACAGCAACTAGCCAGGGATGGCCTCTGAAGAGAAAAAACTGTTAGCTGAATACGCTGGGAGGACACAGGCCGGACAAAGGAGGAGAGGAAAGGCAGGCCTGGCAGAGGGACAGGATGGGGCAGAGGCAGAAGAAAGATTCACACGGTAAGGTGGGTAGACAGTCAGGGTGCTGTGAACAAGAGGAGAAAGGCAGGTGCCATGATGAAGTGTGCAAGCTGGCCAGGAACACCATCTTAAACAAAGAGGATTCCATCAAAGAGTTTATACAGGTGACAGGACTCATTTTACTGTTATTGTTCTTCTCTTTCTTCTTTCTTTCTTTCTTTCTTTCTTTCTTTCTTTCTTTCTTTCTTTCTTTTTTTTTTGATACAGAATTTTACTCTATAGTTCAGACTAGTTTCAAACTCACTGTGTTTTGAAGCTGGAGCTAATCTCCCAAGGGCCAAGTTTATAAATGTGTGGCACAATACCCACCTTCAATTTGTGCTTTAACGTAATAAACATTCCCTTAAAAATCATGTCCTAGGAGGACTGGAGAGGAGTGAGAGCCAAAGCACAAAGACAAGTGAGGAGCGATCGCACAGAGAACTGGACACAGCTGCACGGTGTGGGTAAGGCAGAGGGGAGCGTGGGCTGGACCCTCCGGAGGTAAGATGGGCCATGATTACTGCATGGGCAGGAAGAGAGGGAGAGTGTGGGGGAAGGGGAGAGGGAGAGGGAAAAAGAAAGAGAAGGGGGAGAGAGAAACAGAGAGGGGGTGAACGGGAAAGGGAAGGGGAGGGGGAGGGGAAGGGGAAGGAGAAGGGGAAGGTGGAGGGAGAAGGGAAGGGGGATGGGGATGGGAGGGAGAGGGGAAGAAGGAGTGGGAGACTTATTAGAAAAAGTGCTTGGTTTTCATCATGGGTAGGGGTGGTTGTTTCCTGAGGTAGATGACCTTCATGGAACAGAAGGGAAGACAATTTAATTTGGGACATTTACGGGGAAGGCAGGTGAGGTGCAGGGGAACAGACTGGAAGTGTCTGTCTGGAATTCTAAAGGTGTCATTGGAGGTCATGGGTGCTTACAGGAGATGGTGTCTCCCCAGGGAAAAGATTCTGGGTGAGCAAAGGGGCCTCAGAGTACATATGTGTATATACACACATACACACACATGCATTCACACTGGCATACACCTACATGCACACATGCATTCACACACATGCACACACATACACATACACACGCTCATGTTCATAAGGGTCCAGGGAGAATGAAATGCCAACTGAGAAGACAGGATTATTTGTTTTAAGTATAACAGCAGTGAAAACTGATTTTCCTTAATAATTTATATTTACAACGTTTTCCAACAAAGATTTAGTGATATGTAGCTTGGCTCCTTCACGTAATTGAGAAGAAAACAAGCCGGGGAACTATTCCCTGCCAGCCAGCAAATCTGCCCTGTGCAGATGACTGAGTCTAAGACAGGTACTGATTTTCTCACAGCAGGAAATGTCATCTTGGTTCTGCCCAGAGTTCACTAGTCATTTAGTCAAGGCACAGTCCATGATTGTGCTACTCTTGAAGCTAATTTCATGAGCTAAGTACAACCCAGGTAGATGAGTTAGATTTCAAACACAGGAAAAAGGGAAAGGAAAATTAAAACCATAAGAGAAGAAGCCTTCTCCATGCCTAGACATGGCTTCCCCTCTCACATGGGCCTTGGCTCCTAATTGTGTCACAGTCGTCTGGGAGACTGGGCTGCTTGTCAATCACATGGATCTTGGCATCACTGACTGTCATAGGCTGAGGTAGGTAGAACTTACAAGTTGTTTGCCACATTTTCCCTTTCTACAAGCACACAGTAGGGCTATACCTCTCTGTTTGTGGTTGGGTAGAGGCGTGAGATCATTTCTGGGGAATGGATTATGAATGGAAGAGTTGACGCACCTCTGTGCAGAATTTTGAACTGTCAGCATCTGAATCTTCCCGGTGCTCCTGCCTTCTTGCCTAGTGACCAGAATCCTTGAAATAGCAGCTGCCATAAATGAATGAGCAGTTGATGTATTCATTTTTCCAAGGCCAGGTATATATATCTCCATGTTCCCACACTCCAGAACTTTACCCATAGATGAATTTCATGCTAAAAGGAAGAAACTTGTGGGGAATATCATGGCTTATTTTAGTGTTTTATTATTTTTTTTTCTGTCAGGGATATGAAGACCAATAGGGCCTTCCTACTGGAGTGGTCTAAGGGGGATGGAATGTGCAAACAGTGAAAAGCAAACAAGTTAGCAGACATGTTGGTTAATAAACAGTAAACAAACAAAAGCCAGGAAAGGAAGAGGGGGGTGTCTTAGTTAGGGTTTTACTGCTATGAACAGACACCATGACCAATGCAAGTCTTATAAAAGGCAACAGTTGGGGATGGCTTACAGGTTCAGAGGTTCAGTCTATCGTCATCAAGGAGGGAGCATGGCAGTGTCCAAGCAGGCATAGTGCAGGCAGAGGTGAGAGTTCTCTATCACATCTGAAGGCTGCTAGCATAATACTGATTTCCAGGCAGCTAGGATAAGGTCTTAAGGCCCACACTCTCCGTAATACACCTACTCCAACAGGGCCATATCTCCTAATAGTGCCACTCTCAGCCCAGCATATACAAAACATCACAGAGGGTAATCAGAGCTCAGGAATAATGACTGTGAATTTCCTTTGTACCCATAAACCTGTTTCTTGCTACTTTTTGACTCTGCGCCCCCCTCCCACCAAGGGCATGGAAAAACAATATCCCATTTGTGAAGGTTAATACTAATTGTAAACTTGATGAGATCTAGAATTATTTAAGAAGCAAATTCTAGGCACATCAGTGGGGGAATTTCTAGATTGTACTGGCTGAGAGAGGATGACTCAGTCTTGATGTGATTGGCATCTTCCTTGATTTGGATTCCCAGACTGGGCCAAGAAGAGAGAGCAAATGACGTCTTAACATTATTCTCACCCTGCTTCCCGACTGTGGTGTGTCATCACAGCTGCCTCATGCAGAGCCATCTCTGATATGATGGACTGTGTCCCTCAAACTGTGAGCCAAACAAACTCTTCCTCCAGTTATTTCCCTGGTATATCACTGGTATGATAAACCTGGCCATGTGGTTTATCTTTAGAGTTGGTTTGTGGGAACAATGTGGGTGGAATGTTTGGAGCTTGAGACCAGAAGAACCTTAGAGCAGAGCCTAATAGGTTGCTCTAATGGGAGTTTGGAAAATTCAAACCCTAAGAGAACTGTGGGCAGTGGAAACTCAGCTCAGGAACTTTCAGAGAAGAACAAGGATTCTATTTGGAACTTGGACAGGGGCCACTGGAGTTACAGTTTGGCAAAGAATTTGGTTGTATTCTGTTCATATCCTGAAAAATTTGATTGGGGTTAAACTGAAAAGTAATAATTTGGTTAAAGGAGGAAATATCAAACCAGGATAGAATTTAGGTTGCGGAATGGTCATTGCTTACTGATCTTGCCCAGATCTATAGTGAGAAAGAGCAACATGTGGAACAGCCTGTGTTCCTTTCAAGGAGGCACTTGGAGGCCCCTGTATGATGCTTTGAAGGTGAAGTGTTAGTTTCAGTGGAAACCCTGGGATGTTGAAAATGCCAGGACCATAGGCTACCCACCAAGGAAAGCTGAAGACACACAGTGGAGCTGGCCCAAGAAAGGGGCTATGTGTGTAAGTGGCAGAATTGGTGAGGCAGTGCTACACCAAACCTTTTGGATCCCAGGTGATTTCATCATGAGTCTTCTGTGCTGGACATGGAGCTATAGGACTTAACATTTGCTGTGTTTACTTTGTTCCCATCATTCCCTGCTCTTTACTCATTTAGTTATGAGGATTTTATGTGTAATGTATATTGGAAATAAATAATTTATTTTTAGATTTTTTTTCCAGAGGTTCATAGAGTTAAGAGATTGCCTCAATGAGTTTGAAGAGACTCTGCATTTCCCTATTTGAACAGTGTGGGACTCTTAAAGACAACTGGGACTTTTGAAGTTGGACTGGATACATTTACATTACGAGATGGCGATGAACCTAAGGGGATAAAAGGTAGAAGGCTATGGCTTAAAAGTGATGCAATCACATACCATACTGACAAGGGATGGACTTGTGGTTAGTATCAATTATCAACCTCATGGGATTCGGGGTTGGCTGTGAAGGCATTTCTAGAGTGGTCAACTGACATGGGAAGACTCACCCTAAATGAGTGAGGTGAAGTTACATGGGTGGGGTCCCAGACGGAACAAAGGGAAAAAGCCAGTGGAACATCAGCATTTCTGTTTTCTGGTGTCAGGCACAGTGTGGTCAGTCACCCCAAGCTCCTGCTGCCCTGTTGTGTTAGCTTGAATAGGATTCTTGGGTTTGAATGCTTGGCCCCTGGGGAATGGCAATATTAAAGGTGTGGCCTTGTTGGGGTAGGTGTGGCCTTGTTGGAGTAGGTGTGGCCTTGTTGGAGTAGGTGTGGCCTTGTTGGATTAGGTGTGGCCTTGTTGGAGTAGGTGTGGCCTTGTTGGAGTAGGTGTGGCCTTGTTGGAGTAGGTGTGGCCTTGTTGGAGAAGGTGTGTCACTGTGGAGGCAGGCTTTGAGGTCTCCTTTGCTCAAGCTACACCCATTCACGGTCCCTTCTGCTGCCTGTGGATCAAGATGTAGAACTCTCAGCTCCTTCAGCACCATGTCCGCCTGCATGCTGCCCTGCTTCCCACCATGACGACAATGGACTAAACCTCTGAAACTGTCAGCCAGTTCCCAACTAAATGTTTTCCTTTATAAAAGTTGCCACGGTCATGGTGTCTCTTCACAGAAATAAAACCCAAGCTGAAGTGGAAACTTCTAGTTCTTTGGAAAGTTAGTGATGTCAAATGATGTTTTGCTGGGGGCACACAGGTGAAAGGATGTTTTGATATAACAAACATGTGAAAGGACCTGTGATAAATGAGTATAAACATGATCCCACAGACAGTGGGGCGTGAGCACTGAGCATTGGTTTACTTCGCCTTGTTGTTCTAAACACACACATGTATTGGTTCACCTTGTTGAGCATTGTTGAGCTCAACTTGTGGTAACGCTGCCACTGAGAGAAACTTGCTAAAGAACTGCTTATGAGGTCCTGCAGCAGCTTGCTGCTTCTGTGGCCTCACCTCAGGCTGGTTGGTGAGCCTAGAGGTTTCTTCAGGATTGAACTACAGCTGCCGGTTCATGCCTGGTGTCTGCCTGCCTGGAGGACAGGTCTGCAGCTGCTGAGTTGTATTTGGTGTTTGCTACTAGACTGAACTGCTGCCAAAGAAGATCGAGCTCGCCCTCAAGAACTACTGCTGAATACATCCACTTCCCCCACATCCTAATAACTTTTCTCTTCTACTCCCTCTGCTGGGTGGTGGGCTAGAGGAGAGACTGAACCCTAATTAAAAGTAGGTTGTAAAAATTTATACCTATACCAAACTAAGACACCCACTTCCCCTGTGACAATGGACTGTACCCTCAAACGAAGCCAAAATAAACCCTGGTTTTTGTTCTTTTATCAGGTATTATGACTACAGTCTTGACTTGCCCATCCATTCTTGGGCAGAAAGGCCCTGGTGAAGGGCACGCTATATCCCAGATTGTTGTCTCCTTCAGAAGAGGCTGATAACTGTCAATAGAATGGAATTCCATCTTTAAAGTCTGTGTGGTCTCTGCTAAGTCATCGTATCTGAGCTCAGTTCTGCCATCCATAAAGTCAGCTTCGTAAGAACAGCACTTCACTCCACTCTGTGGAGCTGCCGTGAAGATGAAGGGAATAATGCACACAGAGTTCTCCTCACTGTGCTTCCCTCAGCTTCCCACGAGGATAGCATGGTTCTGACTTTCATTTATAAAAAGAGAACTCAAGAGGAGAAAGGAGAGATACCGTCTATTTGCTTGCTGTAACAAAAGCCCATAGATGGAGTAGCTTATAAACACTAGGAATTTATTTCTGAGTTTTGGAGGCCAGAAGTTCATGATCAAAGCACCAGCAGATTTGCTGCCTGGTGAGGCAAGATGACATGTCTCACTGTGCTCTCTCATGGCGGGAGGGGAGGGCGCTTTCTGATGCCTCTCTTACAAGGGTTCCGATTGCCTCCACAGGCCTCCACCCTCATGAACTAGTCAATGTCTAAAAGCATAGGCTCCTAATCCATCACTTGCAGTCTCATCACAGAGGTGGGGTTAGGCAGTGGTGTATGAAGTGGTGGGCAGATTTTATTTGTTACAGATCCTTAATGGGGTCTGGCATACACAGGAGACACCATCATCACAGCACTGAGATCTGTGACCAGTTCTTCCCGGGAGACTGCTCGAAAGGAAGATGGGGCCAAGGGCTCTATTAATTCTTTGGACAGTTGTTGGATGGGGCTGCTGACCTCCCCTGGGAGAGCGAAGAGTGAATGGCCCAAGACAATCTACATCCTGTGCTTGTCTGAAGATGCCAAGCTTGGAGACATGGCTTTGCTGTTTTCTAAGAGGGGCAGAGATTAAAATGAAGTTGTCTTGAGATCACTCTGAAGCTCCAGAAAACAGAGCTGACTAAAGGACTTGGACAAAGAACAGATCTCTAAACCCGGTCTCTACAGGAAACAGAAGGATGTTTTTAAAAAAAAAGTCTGCTTTGTGTCTACAGAAAACAGGGGCAGGAGAACCCAGATTCTATAACACAGCAAAAAACCACAAAGAAAACATGGGAGTTCTGTGGGGAAGCGTCGGTCAGCAAGTGACATTAGAGGTAGAGCCAGGGTGCTTTTTTCTCAGGGTACCTTTGTCTCTGGGAGCAGAAGCCCAAGTGTAACACAGGCAGCTCTGTGGGCAGTCCGTTCAGCTCAGCAAGAGCTTGGACTGCAGTACACAAGCCATTCAGTATGGGCCCTGTCACTCTGGATCCCATTCCTGCCTCCCAGACCTTCCCAGAAGATTGCCTGAAAACAGGGTGCTGCTAATTCTGTCTTCTCTACTCTTCAGTCTTTGCAGGGGAGACTTTACCTTGGAGCCAACTTTCCATGACAGTTCCTCCTGAGGTTACGTGGGCCTCCTTTTATAAAGATGTATAGGCAAAAGCATAAAGAGCCCAAATATTCTAAAATCCAGACAAAATTGAAAAAGAACAACAAATCCACCATATTGATTTCAATTTGTAGTAAGGGCCAGTGTTCCTTCAGGAAATGGATCCATTCCCAGAAAAAGGACAAATCATTTGAAAATCCAGATTTGGAGTCTCAGGATAATGTCAGAGCAGTGTAAGTTTACGAAAGACAGCAATATGTGATGAAAAAAAATTTAAATTGATAAACATGGTTGCCCCCAATATAACTATGCAGAAACAGCAAAGAGGGACCAGGCAGAGAAGCCAGCATGCGCAGTAGGTGGGAATTAGCGGGCGTCTGTAAAAGCACAGCACCAAAGGCTTTCCTCAGGAAAGGAAAACTACAGAGCCCTAAAGAGGATGCCAACCAATCTGAGAACCAACTAGAGACCCAGGAGAGACTCCACAGGGACAGAATTGTGGACTTGTGCTGCATGCAGTGCTCAGGGCTCTTAACCGAACAAACCCAGAAGTGGCAAAAGGCTGGGCAGGCACAGCTGGAAACACTAAAGGACCCTAAGGCAGTTCTTCCTGTCACAGAAAAAAACGTGTACTCGTTACAGATGCTTTAGCAGTGACTGCAGAGACGACACGGCTGTCTAGTAAGAATGATCGTCTGCTACCGAAGATGTTCCCGATCCTGCTGCGGGAAGGAGTACAAATGCATTTGTGGGCTCCCTTAAATGAGATGGCTCAGACCCGATAAGAAGCACAATAAAACAGTGATTAAAACATAAAACTACGAAGTCTCCAGGATGAAAACACAGAGTGGTGTGGCCTCAGTTCTTCCCGGTGACAGACAGACAGACAGACAGACAGACAGTTCCACCAGGGCTTCTTTTTAGAACTTAACCAAAAGGTTTTAAGGCTTATCCAGGACTCTAAAGAAAACCAAGAAAGTTCTGGGGGGGAAATACCCTGGGTAATTGTCTGGTAATTGCTCGAGCTATTAAGGCACATAGCTGCGTTTCAGTGATCAGAATACCCTTGCACTGACCTCAGGGGAGGTGGGCAGAAACACGTGCCCAGAAACGTGGACAGACATAGGAAGATTTCCTGAGCAGTCAGAGTGACATTAAATCACGTTTGGAGGAGGGTTTTTACCCGGTAAAATATATTAGCGCAACTCATTATGCATTTGGCAAAACACTGCCACAAAATTACAGCAGCAATAAACTGAGATCTTTATCAAGTTAATTAAATGTGCGATAGAAAGCCACAGAGAGTTAGAGGAAAGTACAGGGCTACAGTGTAATCTTGAGCCAGAATCTCAAAGCTTGAGGGGATTGGATAGAATCAACTGTGCAAACAAACGAGTCAGCAGCACCACAGCCACCAAAACATCTTCAGGATGGAAACGTGATAATGAACATTAAAATAAAGCAGAATCGAATCGCTTGTGTGTGTGTGTGTGTGTGTGTGTGTGTGTGTGTCTATGAATGTGTGGTGCTGTCTGTGAGTGTGTGTGGTACTGTGTGAATATGTGTGTGTGTTGCTGTGTGTGGCACCCAGCCTGTGTAAGTGTGTGTGTGTGTGTGTGTGTGTGTGTGTGTGTGTGTCTATGAATGTGTGGTGCTGTCTGTGAGTGTGTGTGGTACTGTGTGAATATGTGTGTGTGTGTGTGTGTGTGTGTGTGTGTGTGTGTTGCACCCAGACTCATGCATCACAGAAAAATATGCCTCTGCTCCTACAGCTGAGCTGGGAACATTTGATAGGAAGATGAATTTGATTGTATACAGAGGTTTTTCAAACAATTATGTAAAATCCTAGTGCCTTGATTGCTACCACCCACGCCTACACCCTTTCTGCAGGGCTGCATCCATCCCTTCCTCCACTGACAAGAGTGCTGGCTCTCCAGGACCTTCCCAAGAGTTGCCCTCTGCAGAGAAAGCTGTGCTCCAAACGCTGCAGCTCCTTCTAGTGGCAGTGCGCCTGCACGGGTCAGCTCCCCAAGGCTGCCCAGAATCAGGTGCCCATGCAAAAGCAATCTGAGGATTAGGCGATGTCACAGCTGAGCTTGTCCTGTCCTGCTGCCCCGTCTCCCTCCAGGAGTTGCTCGGAAAGCCTGCTCTATCCGTTACTTTTCTATGCTGTGATAAAGCGTCATGGACAAGGCCACTTATAACATGAAGGGCTTATTTAGGGCTTCCAGCTCCACAGGTATAAGGGCCTGTCGCTATCATGTCAGGGAAATGTGGCAGCAGGCAGGTGTGGTGGCTGGAGCTGGGAGCTGAGAGCCGAGGGCTCACATCTCGAAGTACAAACAGGAGGCAGAGAAAATGAGCTGGGAATTGCGCGAGTCTTTTGAAAGGTCAACGCCTGACCTCAGCGACGTATTTCCTGTAGCAAGGAAATATGTTGGTGCATGTGAGTATATGTATGTACATATATATGTATGTATATATATATATGTATGTATCTGTGTATGTGTGTCTGTGTATTTGTGTGTATGTATGTGATATATGTTTGTATGTATGTTTGCATGTGTATGTTTATGTGTGGTGTATATATGTTTGTGTATGTGCATATGTATGTTTGTGTATATGTTTATGTGTATGTGTCTAGGTATGTGTATGTATATGGATGCATGTGTATGTATGTGTGTGTGTATGTATGCATGTGTATATGTTTGTGAATGTGTGTATATGTATGTGCATGTGTATGCATGTCTATGTATGTATGTGTGTGTGTGTATATGCCTATATGTATGTGTATGTTTGTATATAATTACATGTATGTGTGTGTAAGTTTGTGTATGTATGTTTATTTGTGGTGTATGTATACATTTGTGTGTATATATGTATAAGTTTGTGCATGCATGTGTATGTTTGTGTGTATAAGAGACTTATTGACTCATATGATACAAAGGCTGAAACGTCTACAGCTGCAGGTTCTGCATGCTTAACTGTTTCCTGTTTGGAGATTGATGGCTTGGATGTGGTCACTCCATGCCGAGGACGATGTGGTCTACTTAGTCTATCAGTTCAGATTTAGTCTTGTCCTTTCACATTCTTACACATACACAGTACAGTCTGACCAAGTGTCAAGGCACCCATGGCCTAGTCAAATTGGAGCGGCATGCTAACATTCACAGCAGCTGTGCACACTCTCTAGTTAGCTTTTGCTAACCAACCATTGGACCCAGCCAGAGCCATAGCTAACCAACAATTGCACACAGCCAGAGCCATAGCTAACCAACAATTGCACACAGCCAGAGCCATAGCTAACCAACAATTGCACACAGCCAGAGCCATAGCTAACCAACAATTGCACACAGCCAGAGCCATAGCTAACCAACAATTGCACACAGCCAGAGCCATAGCTAACCAACAATTGCACACAGCCAGAGCCATAGCTAACCAACAATTGCACACAGCCAGAGCCATAGCTAACCAACAATTGCACACAGCCAGAGCCATAGCCATAGGCTGAGAGTGCGGCAAAGCCACAGGAAGGCACAGCCCAAGGGAATCGTGCCTTCTTTCAGGTCTGAGGCACTTGGAACCCAGCTTTCTACCTCAGGAATATCCCAGGGTACCTCACACTTTTGGCTTCTGTGCTACGCAGGGTGGGTGCCTCTCTCTCTCTCCTCCCAGGCCTTTAAGTGCTGGAAGGGGAAGAAAAGCCACAGGAGCGGTCCTTTGATTCTTCCTAATCTCAACCCCAGCTCTGAGTGCACTCCAGTCCCCGGGGTCACCACCCACTCCATTTCCATTTATCAGTGGCTCTTAGTTTTCAATTTAATGTACCCTCAGACTCAATTTTGAGGCTTCTTTGGACATTAAACACTTAATTGTGCATTTCCTGTGTTCTTTGTAAAATCTTGTTCTAACCCAAGTTACCCAGGATTCTTGCCAGCTGCGCAGTGAGGGGAATTTGGCCCAAGAGAGTGCTTCAGCTAGGGAGAAGCATTTACTGTGTTGGGCTCTCTCGCCTGCCTGCCTTCCTTCCTTCCTTCCTTCCTTCCTTCCTTCATTCCTTCCTTCCTTCCTCTTTTTCTTTCTTCCTTTCGCTTTTTCTAGACAGTGTCTCACTATGAAGCTCTAGTTGTCCTGAAATTCAATTTGTAGACCAGGCTAGCCTCCAACTCAGATGTGCCCTGTGTGTGCTGGAATTACAGCCTCTGCTCTGTCTTGGGCTTGACATGATCTCAGTCTTGAGGTGGCCCTAGGAATTTGTACCAACATATTCTGTCTGGCATGCTTAGCACCTTTGACACTGTCCCCGGAGGGAAGGAAGGAAGGAAGGAAGGAAGGAAGGAAGGAAGGAAGGAAGGAAGGACTCTAGACAGGGGCCAGGGATGTACTTTGGGATGGGTAACACAGATTCTCTCCCTTCCCCCAGTTCTCCTCCCCCTCCCTCCCTTCTCATATTTCAAAGTGAAGGCACCATCAGGCTAACAAGATAATAATTAGCTCCTGGGCCTTCCCTGGGCACTAAATAAATCTAACAGCTTAGCGATCTCTTTGGGAAGTATAAGGAGTCAGACTGTTTTTCTTGTGGGACTTCTAACATTTCATAAGGTGTCAGGATTTTCAATGGGTTTCTGCTCCATTTTGAGAACCAGCTCACCAAACGCCCAGCTCTCAGTATCTCTCAATCCTCTCCTGCTTCTGAAAACTACATACAAAGACATGTTAGGAAGTTTTATTTACTTGTTTCCTGCATGCATGTCTGAGAACCATGTGCGGGCCTGTTACCCAGGGAGGCCGGAGGAGGTGTCAGACCCTCTGGGACTGCCATATGGGGGCTGGGAATGGCGCTAACTAACCATTGAGCAATCCTTCTGTCTCCTACAAAACATTTTTCAAAAGCAATACCTGCCCAAAGTAGCAGCTTCTGCCAGCATAGCGCAGTACACCACGAGGAAAGTGTCACTGTTTTCAGACACGTGTGCTCTCTCCAGCGCCACCCTCCACACATACTGTTATCTTTTTTCTAGAACGTCCCCTGCACACACAGAGAAATATGGGTTGATGCGATTGTTAGTAAAGACGTTGAAGCAGTGATGAGTCAAGGCTCGCTCCCTGCGCTTGGACAGATCATCCTCATTCGGGTACTTCTGGCCTTCGCAGCAGCCAGTGCCCTTTTCAGGTGTGTGCTTTGTTCTGTGACAGCAGCTGCTGTCATTTACCAGCCAACATCGCCACCCATGGGCACACAGATTAGATCACAGATTTTAACAATACACGTTCTAATAAATGGTCTTTTATACGTGTATCTCAGAAGAACGGGATGAGTGTATTACTAACGGGGAGAAAGTTAAACGTCTTTGAGCTTTCTCTTTCACTGAAATAAAAAGTTAATAACCCTCGAATCAAGAGCATGTTTTTAAAAGTTTCGCTCTGTTTGAGTTTTTTCTTATTATCAAATGACATTTTTTGGGGGGGGTTCTGTAACCTCCCCCTACGCTGTGACAAAATTAATCTTAAAATAAAATCTATGTTGACCCACTGTATCCATAATTTTTTTTCGTAGGTCATTTAAACAATTATGTCTTGGACAGCTCCGGGCTGGCCTTTTAGTACCAACTCCTCCCCTGCCTCCGTGAACCAGGCATTCCTCCGCCTGGCTTGTGACCTTCCCTGATTTTACTTGGAGCTATTATCCCAATTGCCTGAGCCTCGGCTGACATCTGGATGTATTTTATAACAGACTGTTTTCATAATTCCGCAGAAAAGTTCTCAGGATTAATACTTGTTTATTTTCATCTTCCATTGGACCTTAAATAAATCGGCAGTGCTCCTTACTGGAAGCCATTTTACACAGACTGGACGGAAAATCCATTAGACTTCAGGTTCTGCTGCTTCAAAACCTCTTGGCCACCGGACATTACTCCGGGATGGCAGTAAAGTCAACGCAGAGCTCCGTGCTACGGAGCGGTGGCGGTAGCCCGTACAGTGCCGCCAGATGTGCTATGGGGTCACCTTCCCCGTGTGAATGGGGGCTGACAGGACGCCAGGCCCCTAAGAGCATGAACACAGTGATAAGATATTTTGGGGTGCTATAATTTTTGTTCTCTCTGTTGTGTTTTTCTTGCTTCAAGTGTTAAGATTTTTCTCCTTGCCCCTGTGCCAGAGCGCTTGCCCAGCTTCTGCGAGGCACGGCTCCAATTCCCAGTACAGAGGCATCTTCATCCAGAAAGGGGCTTTTTGGGTTTTGAAGAACTAAGATGACCGAAGGGGTTCACTTAGACCTTTCTGTTAGTAACACAAGTGACTGCCTTGGAAAGGAATGAGAGTGTTTTTTGTTGGTTTGTCCTTAAAGCCAAGATAAAAACCAACAACTTAAGATAAATCCTACGTTAGCTAGGAATGGTGGCAGGTGCCTGCCATCTTAGAACTAGGAAAGTAGAGGCAGAGGGATCCAGTATTCAGCCATGTAGTGAGTTTGGGGTGAACCTGGGCATGTAAGATATTGATAACATCATCTATCATCATCATCACCATTGTCGCCATCGCCGCCGCCGCCACCGGGAGTGGTTAAGCATGGTGCCTCTTGTCAAAGAAAAGTTTCCAGCATGCACGAGGAAGCTAAGGTAGGAAGATTATCAGAATTTCTAAGTAAGCATGGACTATAGGGTTAAGAGCTTATTTTAAAGAAATCAAGGAAGGAAGGAAGGAAAAGGAAGGAAGGAAGGAAGGAAGGAAGGAAGGAAGGAAGAACCGGACAAGACAAAAATAACAGAAGTATACTGTGTCGGTTTGTGTCTGAGAATTCTATTGCTATGAAGTATGAACTTTGACCCTTTTTTCAAACCTTACTTTTAATATGGGTTCTTAAATGCTTTAACCTCCTTTCTAGCCCACCACCCACCGGAGGTAGTAGAGATACTGAGGTATTGGGATATGAGGAAAGTGGATCTGCTTAGAAATTTTTCTTTAGAGCAAATCCTATCTGCACTGTCAGGAAATCAGCAGTTCGGTTTACAGCATTCATCAGCGGCAGCTCGAGCAGCTCGATCCACTCCCGAATACCTCGTGAACACACCAGCAGTCCAGCTCAGTACTGTTGGGATAGCAGGCATGAATCGGCATGATCTAGTAGAGGCAGCCAGGCCTCAGCCAAATCGGCACGAGTCAGCAGGAGCAACCAAGACCACCAGGGACACCAGGGGACATTCTCTGCTGTGCCGCTCAACAAAGCAAGATCAGCGAAGATGCGAGACCAAGGAGCGGTGCAAAGCTAGCTATGCAAGTTGGCCCCTGTCACTGTCCACCGAGTCCTATTTAAACTCCCTTCCAACATCACATGCCCTCCACGTGTCTTGCCTCACCATGTGAGTCTGTCTTAGCAAAACTCCACATGAGTCTGTATCGGCTGACATCTTTCTGTCAATCAGCCCGAGTCTGAGGAAGCAGCAGGAAGCCACCAGAACACCATCAGAAGTTTTTTGATGCATTTCTCTCTATTGAGTCACGACATATGGAGCTCAGCTATGCAAGGTAAGGCGAACCAATACATGTGTGTCTTTAGCGAAGAATCCTTTATCACGTGTCCCTTCACATGCTTGCTTTAGTAAAATGCCCTTTCACTTGTGTCTGCTTCAGGACAACACTCCTTCACATGTTTGCTCCAACGAAACACCATCCGATACAACTGACTTTCCAAAGAACCTATGTTTGCATTTCAGTGAGGAGACACCATGACCAAGGGAAGGAAACTCTGATAACAGGTACCCAAGGACCACAAGAGGACATCTGATCTCCTGGAACCACCCTACTTGGGTTCAAGAAGCCAAATTAGGGTGTTTTGGAATAGCAGGGTGTGTTCTTAATGCTTATCCAAGTCTTTAACCTCCTTAGCTTTTACTTTTTATTCTTTGACAGTTTCATACATATGTATAATGAATTTTGTTCCTTCTCACCTCTGAGTTCCCTGTCTCATTCCTCCATCTTCTCCCACTGAAATCCTTCCTACTTCAGGTCTTCAGGATGTCTGTGACCCACTGAGTAGGCTTGCCTGTGTGAGCACGGGGTCGGGAGGGGGGATTTACTGGAGCGTGGACAACTTCTCAGTGAATACATCACCGAGAAAAGTGATGTGCCTTCCAGCTACCATTAACTGCCAAGAATCCCTCAAGGAGAGGAAAAGGCTGGTGAGCTCTTCTGCTTCCCTAATGAAACGTCGATGGCTCAGTCTTGTACATGTAACCACAGCTGTAGTGAGTTCAGGAGTGCAGCGGCTGTCATGTGTCTAGAAAACTTAGTTTCCCAGAATTCCTCAACTTCTGGCTCTTGTGTCTTTCTTCCCACTCTTCCTAGGAGTTCCCTAAGCTCTGGGTGTGTGCGAATGTGTGATAGAGAATATGCTGCAGCCACTATATTCTCTTTGACCAGTTGTCTCTGTATTAACTGCCTTGCATGGAAAAGAAGCTTCTTAAATGAAACAAAGCAGCAGGCGTAAGTTCCTCTCCCTCTGAGGGCCTATGCCCTCCTCAGCCATGGGTTCTTGACCAGCTTACAATACAGTGGAAACTCTTATTAAGATGGTCCAATGAGCTCCACTTACAGTGTTCAGCCACATTTCTGGTCCAAAGTTTCAGTCTTTTACATTCTCCAAAACAAACAACGAATGAGCAAACCCCATCAAAAAGCAGGCAAGCAAACAATCAAAAATAAAAAAAAATACAATAAAACCACAAAAAACCCACTCTCCAGCATGGTTAGCTCTGCCACTAGAAAAGCCCATTTCCTGGCATCAATTACTGTCGTAGTTACTCTTCTACTGTTGTGACAAGATGGCATGACCAACTTCTGGAAGAAGGTTTTCTTTGGACATATAGTTCCTGGGAGATAGGAGTCAATCACCATAAAGGGGATGCAGCAGGCACAGTGGCTGGATAAGCGAGATGAGGGGTTACATCTGGAACCTCAGAACCAAGGCAGAATAATGAATCTTTAAAGTCTTGAAGCGCCCCTGGTGCCACACTTGCTGTGACAAGGCTGTACCCCCAAAAGCTCCCCAGACAGAACCACCAGCTGGGAAGTATTCAAATATTCAAGTATTCAAATGCCTGGGACTGAGAGGAAGGTATCATTCAGATTACCATAGTTCCCAACATCAGTACCCAGATAGATAAACATTAAAATATATGATCTGCATATAAGGGAACATGTGAAATATTTATTTTTCTGAGTCTGGCTTACATCACTTGACATAATCATCTTCACCCCCCACCCCATTTGCCTCTAAACGCACAACTTCACTGTTCTTTATGGCCGGGTGACATTGCACCAGTCGTGTGCACCACACGGTCTTCTTGCACTCGTCTTCTGATGGACGTCTTGTCTGTGCACATTACTTAGCTGCTGTAAACAGTTTATACAATGAACACAGCGGGTACCTCTGAGGTAGGACTTAGGGTCCCTTTATCTTTAAGTGATACAGCTGCATTGGGTGACAGTTACAGTTTTAGTTTCTCCAGAAACCTCCATACTTCTTTCCACAGTGGCTGTAACAACTCACACTCCCAATAGTGACGAACAAGTGTCCTTTCCCTACATTCTCATCGACTTCCATTGTAATCCTATTTATTTCTTTTGAGAATTTCATATGAGGACCTTATTTATGTCATTTCTATTCCCTCCCTCCCTCCTCCAACTCTTCTGTGTTCTTTCTCCCCCTCCCAAACCCAAGATATCTTCTTTGGCTATTATTGTCCCATGCACACATGTCATGTGCATAATCTACTAAGTCTCTAAGAACTGGAGGAGGAGGAGGGAGGAGGGGAGGAGAGGGAGGAGGAAGAAGAGGGGGAGGAGGGGAAGAAGAAGGGGGAGAAGGAAGAGGAGGAAGAGGAGGAAGAGGAGGAGGAGGAGGGAGAGGAGGGGGAGGAGGGGGAGGAGGGGGAGGAGGGGGAGGAGGGGGAGGAGGGGGAGGAGGGAGAGGAGGGGGAGGAGGGGGAGGAGGAGGAGACCAGGGTCATATAATTCTCTTTAAGGACACACACACAATGAGTTAAAGACTTCCCCTAGATTCTGCCTTTTAAAGTTCCCACATTGCCCAGCAGTGCCACTCTGTCATAGCTTTACAAATTGTATTCTAGGGGAAAGCCAAGACCTAACCCACAGTAATAAAGGAAAGAAACTGGGAATTCCTCTCTCAAACAAACTTGTCCTATTTTAGTCTTCAGGCATATTTCCTGAGAGTGTGTAGGACTTAAGGAATTAAGCAATGTGAAATGCAGGAATTGTAACAGAAAACACCAATGAATATGAGTGTACACAAACAAGATTAAAGTCTACCAACGGGAAAAATGATGGAACTGAAGTTACAGCGTGAAGCTGGAAAAATATTTGCCAAATATGTCAGATGAGGAAAAGCCAGGAATGATATAAATCCATTTCTAAAACCCAGAAACTCAGTGGACAGATGGCGAAAGAAAATGCCCAGGCAATCTGCTGCAAAAGGAAAGATCAGGAAGACAAAGTGTGGGGTGCTGACATTGTTTCCTGTCAGCCAGGAGAGAGTGCGTAAGCCAGTTTAGTAAACCAAGGGTGACAGCCGCTTGTGCTTTGGTGGGAGTGCAAACTTAGGCAATGTTCGTAGAGCACAATTTAGTAGTTTGCAGTAGATGGATAAAGGATCTTGAGGTCACCCCTCTAAGGGTGTGTCACACAGGCACGCTCACATATGTGCAGAGCTCACACACGCACAGGTGTGGCATTTTCTGCAGTCGAAAGCAGAAGGCACCTAAGTGCCAATCTGCAGGAGTTTGGGGAGATACGCTCTCATTTTTCTATATAGTGAAACAGCACAGTTAAAAAGGACTGAGTGCTCCTGAACATGCAGAGAGAAATACATTACAATGGGCACTGGATGCTCTATTTCTGTCAAGAGACTGTGAATGCACTGAATGGAGGGCACCAGGGCTTACATCTGCAAGGACCTTTGTGGAGGCATATAGATACCACTCATAATGGCTCCCTTATGCAGGGAGCCTGGGGCCATGATTTGTGAGGGGGAATTTGCTATGCATTTTTTAATCTTTTTTTTTATACGATTTGAATTTTTTCCCAAACACATGGCTTGGTCTTACTTTTCAATGCATAAATGAGAGAGGATTAGATCAGAGCCTGAAAGTGAATCTGGGATCCGAATTGTCACTGTTCCTTAAACAAATATGTGAACTGTCTTTCTGGATTGTGATTTTCAGAAGTGGCACAGTTGTAAGTCTTTGGGTTTTGTAAAGACTGGAGTTCAGTCCCGATCTGCTTTTACAGTGTAGAAGCAGATGGCTTGAGCTCCAGATGTGAGGAGAGCTGCATGCCAGGGCTCCTGTTCATGTTTAAAGACAGTTTTAGGTCATCAAGATTTATGGAGTAGGGCAGTGAGGTGGGGTGACCAGAGACTATTGTAGTGTCCCATGTTCTGCAGCAGTGTCCCCTGTCCTGCATGCACCAGTGTCCCGTCCTACATGCAGCAGTGTCCCTAGTCCTGCATGTGGCAGTGTCCCCTGTCCTGCATGCAGCAGGGTTCCCTGTCCTGCACACCCTGTTTAACCTTTGCTTTCTTCCTTTACCTACTCAGGGACCTGTGTTACTGTTGTTGCTGTTGTGATTGCAATAGTGTTGCACTATGTAGCTTAGGCTGGCCTAAAACTTGCAATCCTTTTGCTTAGCTTTCCAAATGCTGCTACTGTAAGAGTGTGTCAGCCTCTCAGCAGGCCTGTCCTGTTTCTTTTTTCTTTTTTCTTTTGTTATTGTTAAATTTCTGCCCCCAGGGATTACAGATGTTCCTTGACTCATGATAGGTTGTATTCCTAATAAACGCACCCCAAATTAAAAAAAATTCAAGATGTATTTAATATACCTTGTTCTCATGCCATTAGCCTAGTGTATCTTAAATATGCACAGAACACTTACTCGAGCCTCGTGTTGAGCAGAATCATCAAACATGAAATGTTAACTATCATATGTGATTTTTCTGAGAGTGAAAAACAGATCGGTTGAATGGATACGCCTCTGCCCTTTGACACACTGGCTAAGTCCTAAGTAGATCCACCATAAATCAGGGATGGCCTGGACTTTTTATTTCTATCCTCTCTGGTTTAAGAATTCTAGTTGTTCTTGTTGCCTTTGCTGTGACCAAGGTTGGAGTCAATTACTTCTTACAAGGTCTTAGCAAATTGCTGGCTGCGAGGCTGCCCGTGGGAGTCCTGAAAATAGGGTGCAATCTGTTAATGGGGTGATGGCTCATCTATCCTCTGGTGCTGAGAGCTTGGCGGAGAGGTCTGCAGATAATACCTACCTTGTCCAGGCTCAGTTTTGAGACAAAGCAGATGTGGGGTAATTAGTAGTTGGGTCCAGAATTTTTGAAAGTTTTTGGAAGACATAAGTAATTTTCTTTCCTGGAAAAAAAAAGAAAGAAAAGAGAAAACCACACAAAGCAGACACATTCCACCACAGCCGGATGGGGTGCTGGGCAGAAGTTTACGGGAGAAGGGAGAATGAAAGTGCATAAAGGATGAGGAAAAAAAAATCCCCCGAGGGGAACATAGTCTCAGAAGAGCATCAGAGAAGCAGGGTAAGAAGGCATGGAGAACACCCCTTGACTTAGCCAGGTAAAACATCTTTGAGCCAGAGACCCCCAGAGATGACGGAACTCCCTTGAGATCATGATTTAAAAGCACTGGGGAGTCCTCCTACTTCCACATCACTCCTTTAGAGGCACTGGGCTCTGTGGAATAGTTCCTACAATCAGATGTGTATTAATGCATAAAACGCTCACCCGTGGGCACCTCCGTGTCCCCATCAATGACAGGCGAATATTGGGAACAGTCTCCTGCCATCTTGTGCCCAGCACATCACAGGTGCTCGGCAAGCACCATTTCCTTGTATCCCCTGTGGATCCCTTTCAACCAATCGTTTATCAACTCAGCATTGCGGTTTTGTGTGAATGTGACCTTCTGAAGTCTCTCAAGAGCACTTGACTTTTTTTTATATTATTTTTTTTTTATTAACTTGAGTATTTCTTATATACATTTCGAGTGTTATTCCCTTTCCCGGTTTCCGGGCAAACATCCCCCTAATCCCTTCCCCTCCCCTTCTTTATGGGTGTTCTCCTCCCCACCCTCCCCCCATTGCCGCCCTCCCCCCCACAGTCTAGTTCACTGGGGGTTCAGTCTTAGCAGGACCCAGGGCTTCCCCTTCCACTGGTGCTCTTACTAGGATATTCATTGCTACCTATGAGGTCAGAGTCCAGGGTCAGTCCATGTATAGTCTTTAGGTAGTGGCTTAGTCCCTGGAAGCTCTGGTTGCTTGGCATTGTTGTACATATGGGGTCTCGAGCCCCTTCAAGCTCTTCCAGTTCTTTCTCTGATTCCTTCAACGGGGGTCCTATTCTCAGTTCAGTGGTTTGCTGCTGGCATTCGCCTCTGTATTTGCTGTGTTCTGGCTGTGTCTCTCAGGAGCGATCTACATCCGTCTCCTGTCGGCCTGCACTTCTTTGCTTCATCTATCTTGTCTAATTGGATGGCTGTACATGTGTGGGCCACATGTGGGGCAGACTCTGAATGGGTGTTCCTTCTGTGTCTGTTTTAATCTTTGCCTCTCTATTCCCTGCCCCGGGTATTCTTATTTCCCTTTTAAAGAAGGAGTGAAACATTCACATTTTTATCATCTGTCTTGAGTTTCATTTGTTCTAGGCATCTAGGGTAATTCAAGCATTTGGGCTAATAGCCACTTATCAATGAGTGCATACCATGTGTGTTTTTCTGTGATTGGGTTACCTCACTTAGGATGATATTTTCCAGTTCCAACCATTTGCCTACGAATTTCATAAAGTCATTGTTTTTGATAGCTGAGTAATATTCCATTGTGTAGATGTACCACATTTTCTGTATCCATTCCTCTGTTGAAGGGCATCTGGGTTCTTTCCAGCTTCTGGCTATTATAAATAAGGCTGCAATGAACATAGTGGAGCACGTGTCTTTTTTATATGTTGGGGCATCTTGTGGGTATATGCCCAAGAGAGGTATAGCTGGATCCTCAGGCAGTTCAATGTCCAATTTTCTGAGGAACCTCCAGACTGATTTCCAGAATGGTTATACCAGTCTGCAATCCCACCAACAATGGAGGAGTGTTCCTCTTTCTCTGCATCCTCGCCAGCATCTGCTGTCATCTGAGTTTTTGATCTTAGCCATTCTCACTGGTGTGAGGTGAAATCTCAGGGATGTTTTGATTTGCATTTCCCTTATGACTAAAGATGTTGAACATTTCTTTAGGTGTTTCTCAGCCATTCGGCATTCCTCAGCTGTGAATTCTTTGTTTAGCTCTGAACCCCATTTTTTAATAGGGTTATTTGTTTCCCTGCGGTCTAACTTCTTGAGTTCTTTGTATATTTTGGATATAAGGCCTCTATCTGTTGTAGGGTTGGTAAAGATCTTTTCCCAATCTGTTGGTTGCCGTTTTGTCCTAACCACAGTGTCCTTTGCCTTACAGAAGCTTTGCAGTTTTATGAGATCCCATTTGTCGATTCTTGATCTTAGAGCATAAGCCATTGGTGTTTTGTTCAGGAAATTTTTTCCAGTGCCCATGTGTTCCAGATGCTTCCCTAGTTTTTCTTCTATTAGTTTGAGTGTATCTGGTTTGATGTGGAGGTCCTTGATCCACTTGGACCTCAGCTTTGTACAGGGTGATAAGCATGGATCGATATGCATTCTTCTACATGTTGACCTCCAGTTGAACCAGCACCATTTGCTGAAAATGCTATCTTTTTTCCATTTGATGGTTTTGGCTCCTTTGTCAAAAATCAAGTGCCCATAGGTGTGTGGGTTCATTTCTGGGTCTTCAATTCTGTTCCATTGGTGTATCTGTCTGTCTCTGTACCAATACCACGCAGTTTTTATCACTATTGCTCTGTAATACTGCTTGAGTTCAGGGATAGTGATTCCCCCTGAAGTCCTTTTATTGTTGAGGATAGTTTTAGGTATCCTGGGTTTTTTGTTATTCCAGATGAATTTGCAAATTGTTCTGTCTAATGCTTTGAAGAAATGGATTGGTATTTTGATGGGGATTGCATTGAATCTGTAGATCGCTTTTGGTAAAATGGCCATTTTTACTATATTAATGCTGCCAATCCATGAGCATGGGAGATCTTTCCATCTTCTGAGGTCTTCTTCAATTTCTTTCCTCAGTGTCTTGAAGTTCTTATTGTACAGATCTTTTACTTGCTTGGTTAAAGTCACACCGAGGTACTTTATATTATTTGGGTCTATTATGAAGGGTGTCGTTTCCCTAATTTCTTTCTCGGCTTGTTTCTCTTTTGTATAGAGGAAGGCAACTGATTTATTTGAGTTAATTTTATACCCAGCCACTTTGCTGAAGTTGTTTATCAGCTTTAGTAGTTCTCTGGTGGAACTTTTGGGATCACTTAAATATACTATCATGTCGTCTGCAAATAGTGATATTTTGACCTCTTCTTTTCCGATCTGTATCCCCTTGATCTCCTTTTGTTGTCTGATTGCTCTGGCTAGAACTTCAAGAACTATATTGAATAAGTAGGGAGAGAGTGGGCAGCCTTGTCTAGTCCCTGATTTTAGTGGGATTGCTTCAAGTTTCTCTCCATTTAGTTTAATGTTAGCAACTGGTTTGCTGTATATGGCTTTTACTATGTTTAGGTATGGGCCTTGAATTCCTATTCTTTCCAGGACTTTTATCATGGAGGGGTGTTGAATTTTGTCAAATGCTTTCTCAGCGTCTAATGAAATGATCATGTGGTTCTGTTCTTTCAGTTTGTTTATATAATGGATCACATTGATGGTTTTCCGTGTATTAAACCATCCCTGCATGCCTGGGATAGAGCACTTGACTTTTAACGATTAAAAATTTAATGAAGTTAACCAATTAATATCATCTTAGCAAACTAACTCACGTTAGTCTTCTAGAACCTTCTATCAACTGCATTCTGATGCTAGAATCAATATGGTCCCAAAAGCACAGGTTCAGAATTGGGAACAGAGGTGTGACAGGAGACCCACCATATGAGCAAGGGACCTAGGCATGCCTCCATGCCCGACTTTGGATCTCTTGCCTGAGGTAGCAGTACGTGACCCAAGAGTAAAGTGGCATACCTCTTCAGGGAAGGCAGGCTTTATAGACTTCAGTGGGAGAAGGAAACGGGGGAAATGTTAGGTGTCTGAGGAGAAGTCTTTTATTGCTCTGGAAGTATTTGTTTTCCTTCTTATAATACTTAAGGGGAGTAGAAATGACCTATTAGAAAGTTTTCGATTGGATGTCACTATAGAATGATACCAATTGATACAAAAATTGTACTTCGGTGTCATGATGGGCCTATTGTTTTGGTCTTAATAAAAGCAACTAAGGATCAGAACCACATTTTTTTTTTCAGTTACTACTGTACTTTATTGTGTTCAACCAAATCACCATGTTACAAAAATAGCAAGCTGCCATAATAAAAAATAAGGCTCCTCTATCCAGCACCAGATAGCATCATTTTACTTTCAAGCCTTGAAATTGCTCACTTGTATATAAACCAACCGAAGATGAGGATTGAGAGTTCATCTTGGTGGATTTTTCCTTTGATGAATATGAAGTGTCCTTCCTTATCTTTTTTGATGACTTTTAATTGAAAATTGATTTTATTTGATATTAGAATGGCTACTCCAGCTTGCTTCTTCTGACCATTTGCTTGGAAAGTTGTTTTCCAGCCTTTCACTCTGAGGTAGTGTCTGTTTTTGTCTCTGAGGTGTGTTTCCTGTAGGCAGCAGAATGCAGGGTCCTCATTGCGTATTCAGTTTGTTAATCTATGTCTTTTTATTGGGGAGTTGAGGCCATTGATGTTGAGAGATATTAAGGAATAGTGATTATTGCTTCCTATTATATTCATATTTGGATGTGAGGTTATGTTTGTGTGCTTTTCTTCTCTTTGTTTTGTTGCCAAGATGATTAGTTTCTTGCTTCTTCTAGGGTATAGCTTGCCTCCTTATGTTGGGCTTTACCCTTTATTATCCTTTGTAGTGCTGGATTTGTAGAAAGATATTGTGTAAATTTGGTTTTGTCATGGAATATCTTGGTTTCTCCATCTATGTTAATTGAGAGTTTTGCAGGATACAGTAACCTGGGCTGGCATTTGTGTTCTCTTAGGGTCTGTATGACATCTGTCCAGGATCTTCTGGCCTTCCTAGTTTCTGGCGAAAAGTCTGGTGTGATTCTGATAGGTCTGCCTTTATATGTTACTTGACCTTTTTCCCTTACTGCTTTTAATATTCTTTCTTTATTTTGTGCGTTTGGTGTTTTGACAATTATGTGACGGGAGGTGTTTCTTTTCTGGTCCAATCTATTTGGAGTTCTGTAGGCTTCTTGTATGCCTATGGGTATCTCTTTTTTTAGGTTAGGGAAGTTTTCTTCTATGATTTTGTTGAAGATATTTACTGGTCCTTTGAGCTGGGAGTCTTCACTCTCTTCTATACCTATTATCCTTAGGTTTAATCTTCTCATTGAGTCCTGGATTTCCTGTATGTTTTGGACCAGTAGCTTTTTCCGCTTTACATTATCTTTGACAGTTGAGTCAATGATTTCTATGGAATCTTCTGCTCCCGAGATTCTCTCTTCCATCTCTTGTATTCTGTTGGTGAAGCTTGTATCTACAGCTCCTTGTCTTTTCTTTTGATTTTCTATGTCCAGGGTTGTTTCCATGTGTTCTTTCTTGATTGCTTCTATTTCCATTTTTAATTCCTTCAACTGTTTGATTGTGTTTTCCTGGAATTCTTTCAGGGATTTTTGCGATTCCTCTCTGTAGGCTTCTACTTGTTCTCTAAGGGAGTTCTTTATGTCGTTCTTGAAGTCCTCCAGCATCATGATCAAATATGATTTTGAAACTAGATATTGCTTTTCTGGTGTGTTTGCTTTGGTGGGAGAATTGGGCTCCGATGATGCCATGTAGTCTTGGTTTCTGTTGCTTGGGTTCCTGCGCTTACCTCTCGCCATCAGATTATCTCTAGTGTTACTTTGTTCTGCTATTTCTGACCGTGGCTAGACTGTCCTATAAGCCTGTGTGTCAGGAGTGCTGTAGACCTGTTTTCCTGTTTTCTTTCAGCCAGTTATGGGGACATAGTGCAGAACCACATTTTTAAATTAAAAAAATAATTTAAGTGTATTGTGTTTTATCTGCATGTGAGTATGTGTACCATCAACTGGCCTGGTACCCCTAAAGGCCAGAAGAGGGTGTCAGATCTCCTTGGGCTGAAGTAGATAACCATGAGCTGCCATATGCGTGCTGAGAATTGAACCCTGGTCGTCTGAAAGACTAGTCTGTGCTCTTAACCACCGAGCCATTGTTCCAGTCTTCCTGACCCTGTGGCACCTTATCTGAAATAGCGGTGGGTTTATCTGCTGTGTTCATCTTTGGTAGCTAGTGTGCCACATTTACCATTAGCTAGAAGCAGAGCTGCTGTGATTCTGGGCCCTTGTTACCTGAGGCAGGGATTGCTGGGAGTAAGACCCAGCTGTTCCCTGGAGTAAGGCCCAGCTGTTCCCTAGAGTAAGGCCCAGCTGTTCCCTGGAGTAAGGTCCAGCTCTTCCCCAGAGTAAGGTCCAGCTGTTCCCTGAAGTATGGTCCAACTGTTCCCTGGAGTAAGGTCCAACTGTTCCCCGGAGTAAGGTCCAGCTGTTTCCTGGAGTAAGGTTCAATTGTTCTTGGTTCTTTCCTTTAAGATTCATGGTCTGATTGTTTGTTTCTCTTAAAGTCTTTATGGTGTTTCTCCACAGCAACAGAACAGTGACTATGACAGGTTGTAACCAGAATTATGAGCCTATTAATCCCTTCATCCACCAAGTTGCTTTTTGCCCAGATATTTTATCCCAGCCACAGAAATGAAACCAGAACAAGGTCCATCTCTAAAGTCATTAACTTGCGATCTCTCTAAAGCTGTGAGGTGTCTTGGAGAAAGAGCTTCCCTCTTTGTAGTCTCTGGATTACTTCCCTCAGTGGAAGTGAGATATCAGTCACCTCCTGTAACAGTATTGGATTGATCTGTGGGTTAATCCCTCAGTTTTAGGAAATTGGGTGTGCTCAAGTTTGGTACATGTATGCTTAAAATAGTGTGTCTGCGTTCTTTCAGGTCTTGAATTATGTTGCTCCAAGCATTTCTGGCTCTTAAAGTTCTCACTGAGGGCTAGAGAAGAGGCTCAGTGGTCAAGGGCATGCACTACTCTAGTAGGGGACTCCAGTTTGTTTTCTAGCATCCAAATCAGGGATCCACGCCCACAACCACCTATAACTTCAGCTCCAGGGGATACAATGCCCCTTTTTTCTTTTCTTTTTATTCTTCTTCCATATATTAAATCCTGACTGGAGTTTCCCCTTCCTCCCCTCTCTCCCCTCCCCCTAGCATCCCCCCATACCTTCTATTTCCCTTAAATCCACTCCTTCCCCCTTTCTTGTTTCTGTGGGCCCTGCACTTACAAACACAAGCCCACATTCAGCATACATGTATGCACAAAATGACAAAACAAAATCTTAAAGGTTTCTACTGAGAGACAGCTGTGATTCTGATTGCTGTCTTTATAGACGATGTGGGTCCTTTCTTTGCCAGCTCCCAGCCTCCGTTTGTTCTGGACTTTTAGTGTTTCAGCTCTAATACGGCGTGGTCTTTCTTTTATGCTCCTGTCTGTTTGGTGTTCTGTATGCAGCTTGTCTCGGATGGCCGTCTCATTCCCTAGATTTTGTAAAATTTTTTTAGTGACTTTATTAAAAACATTTTCCATGCCTTTAACCTGGAATTCTCCTTCTTCTACATCAATTATTTATAGATTCGCTCATTTTGTGGTGTCTCAGGATCCCGCATATATTACTGTTCAATTTTTCGTTTGACTGAACAGTCCAGGTCCTCTACCCTGTCTGCAGACTCCAGTCTTCTTCTTCCTGTGTGATCCATCCTTTGGGTGGGCTTTCCACTGAGGGTCTCTTTTTTTCCTTATTGAATTTCTTTTTATATCCAGCTTCATTTCAGTTTGGGTTTCCTTCAGTATTTTTATCTCTATTGAATTCTATTTTCATGTACTGGATTGTCTTTATTTCTTTCAGTTCTTTGTTTGTGTTTTCTGAGCTTCAATTAGTTTATTCCTGTCCTTTCTCTGCTAATTCAGGTGTTTATTTGTGTCTCCTTTGAATTCTCTAAGCTCTTTGAACAAGTTTATTTATAATTGTTCTTTTGAACACCGTGTCTTGCATTTCATATCCAAACTTGGTTGTCCTTGTTAGGGACTGTACCTATGGGATTGGCGTTTTATATTTTTATTACATTTATTTATTCATTCACCTATTTATTTCTAATTAATTAATTATATAAATAATATAGGTATAACTACATGGCATATAACTGTGTAAATATATTAATAAATAATTAATTAATGTGGTTGTGGTTGTCATGGTATACATGCTGAGCTATGATTGAGGAAGTCGAAGACAACTCGTGGGAGTCAGTGCTCTCCCGTCACCATGTGGGTCCTGAAATTGGTCATCAGGCTTCGAGGCAGGTGCTTTGATCTGGGCGATAAGGAAAGGTAAGCTCAGAGAAAAAGGCTGAAGAGTCAAGCCGCTTGGACTCAGGTCACCCTGGGCTTGGATGGGGTTGTCCTGGGCTCTGGAGTCACTGGTGTAGCTGAGGCCAGCTGGATGCTTGTGAATTTATGTTTCCCCAACCCCCACACCCTTTGGAGCTAGCCATTCTAGGGCAGCCTTTAGAAAGAGGGTGTGGTTGGAAGTACTTTAGGCGTCCCACAGGAAATAGCTCCCTCTGTTGGTAACAGTCGAGGGTGCACCGGAAACCGGGCGAGGTCATTTGTAAAGGGTGCCTTGAGGAATCGGTTCACTGAACTTGTAAATAATTTACAGGAAGAGAAAGTGTGTTAGAGGGGTCACCAAGGAGAAGATTAACACTCCTGTTTTTAAATATCTTAGGGTAAACTTTCTGGAAATGTGTACTCTCCTCCTTAACAAAAGACAGTCAGCCTTTTCTGAGTCCTGTGGCCTCTGAGCTCCACAGGGCTGGAGTGCCTCAGTGTATTGGGCTCTGTAAAACTTGTGTGTGTGTGTGTGTGTGTGTGTGTGTGTGTGTGTGTGTGTGTGTGTGTGTGTGTGAGAGAGAGAGAGAGAGAGAGAGAGACAGAGAGAGACAGAGAGAGAGAGACAGAAAGAGAGAGAGAGAGAGAGAGAGAGAGAGAGAGAGAGAAACTTATCATCATCTTCCAGAAACAGATATTTGATTTTTCTTTTGGTTGTGACAGTCTCTAGCTAAAAGCGTAGTAGACTTGTTTTTAGTTATCCTAAGACAGAGACAAGAAGAATTGTTTCTGGACCCTAGAAGATGATGCAGATTGAACTATAGACGTTTTAATAGAGGAAAATCCCAATGAGCCTTTAGAAGAAGGAAGATGAACAGCTAGGGCTCTTATAAAATGGGTGTTCCAAGAGTATCTCATTCAATATGAGAACTGAGTCGGAAGTAGGGACCCTGGACAAGCCCCAGACCTACAATCAACCACCCCCTCTCCAGGAAAGAGGTCCTCCTGATAGTGTTGCCATCAAGTTCAGTTTCCAGTGAGATTCAGCCCTGGGTGGGAGGAGGCCTTGACCCCCAAGCGCCTCACCAGCTAGGTGGTAAAGCCAGGAGCCGGCGTTTTGACTTTGAGCACAGTCTGAACTGAGAGAGCGTCCCCAGAGTTTGGGTGTCACCAGGAGCAGATGCTAAGGCAAAGCTGGACTCACGTGTGATGATTGTGACAGCTTCAGCTACCCTGAAAGTAGAAGTGACTTTTTGTGAAACACGATTCACAGAGAGGCATCTGGGCTGCTCCATCACTGCTGATTCACTGAGAGGCATCTGGGCTGCTCCATCACTGCTGCTACCTACCACCTGCTCCTGAACGATGCTAGCACAGGAGTGCCTGCCCTCATCCTTTTGGTATGGTCTCAAAACCTGACTTAGATCAGGAGAGGACAGCAGCTCCACCCAGCTGTCTGCACCTTTACACAGGGATAAGCTCAGAGATCCATGAATCCAGAGTTCTTGGTTGCAAAGATGTTGCTGTCTTTCTGATTGGTGAACTATGGCCCTTTTTACTCTAGGCATAACATACTCACTCCATGTCATCTTGGGGCAGAGAATATCTTGACAAGTTACCATGGTGTCTTAGTTAGGGTCTTACTGCTGTGGACAGACACCATGACCGAGGCAACTCTCATAAGGACAACATTTAATTGGGCTGGCTTACAGGTTCAGAGGTTCAGTCCATTATCATCATCAAGGTGAGAGCACAGCAGCCTCCAGGTAGGCATGGTGTAGGCAGAGCTAAGAGTTCTATGTCTTCATCTGCAGGCTGCTAGAGGAAGACTGTCTTCCAGACAGCTAGGGTAAGGGTATTAAAGCCCACACCCACAGTGACATACCTACCCCAACAAGGCCACACCTCCTAATAGTGCCACTCCCTGGGCCAAGCATATACAAGCCATCACACGTGGCAACCAAGTGAGCAGAGCAATATGGAGGTAGCTAGGTCTACATTAATGTTATTGGAACTGTTGACGATCTCTTTTGAGAGGGACATGAGGGTCTCAGGACTCTCACATAAGATTCTTGTCTCCAACAACTGCTTGGTAGCTATAAGAGTATATAGGAATGGAAGGGTAACAGAAAGGGTACCAGCCATCCTTGTGGTGATCGAGCTGTTTGGAGGTCACTCAAACTCCTATAAGTAACCCTTCCCTCATGCTCTGTAGGAACACCCAGTAAACTCACTGGCCTAAGGCAGACTCTGGTAGAATCATAGTGTGTCTACTGCTGTCCTACCTGGGTTGAGCAGATGGTTGTGTCTCCAGGAAAGGTGCATGTGACACTGCTGTGTCTTAGAATCATGGTGAGACCAGGAATGGAAGTCATTTCTCTCATTTATATTGCCTGGGAATTAATGAGGACTTTCTAAGGTCTTTGAGAACATCTGTTTCCAATCGCTTAGGAGTTTACACTTGCAAAGTAAAGGCACCCCCTCCCCTACTTCCTAGGAAGTGTTCTTTCTTAAGCTTCAAGTAAGATGGAGAAAAGCAGAGCTGGGAACCTCTCCTTCCACCCGAATTCCACAGTTGCTTCTTACCTCCTCCTGTGCGTGTGTGTGTGTGTGTGTGTGTGTGTGTGTGTGTAGGTCAGTTGTGTGTGTGAGTGTGTGTGTATGTCAGGTGTGTGTGAGTGTGTGTGTGTATGTCAGGTGTGTGTGAGTGTGTGTATGTGTAGGTCAGGTGTGTGTGTGAGTGTGTGTGTGTGTGTGTAGGTCAGGTGTGTGTGAGTGTGTGTGTGTGTAGGTCAGGTGTGTGTGAGTGTGTGTATGTGTAGGTCAGGTGTGTGTGTGAGTGTGTGTGTGTGTGTAGGTCAGGTGTGTGTGAGTGTGTGTGTGTAGGTCAGGTGTGTGTGTGTGAGTGTGTGTAGGTCAGTTGTGTGTGTGTGTAGGTCAGGTGTGTGTGTGAGTGTGTGTGTGTATGTCAGGTGTGTGTGAGTGTGTGTATGTGTAGGTCAGGTGTGTGTGTGAGTGTGTGTGTGTGTGTAGGTCAGGTGTGTGTGAGTGTGTGTGTGTATGTTAGGTGTGTGTGTGAGTGTGTGTAGGTCAGTTGTGTGTGTGTGTAGGTCAGGTGTGTGTGTGAGTGTGTGTGTGTATGTTAGGTGTGTGTGTGAGTGTGCGTGTAGGTCGTGTGTGTGTGTGTGTGCGTGTAGGTCAGATGTGTGTGTGTGTGTGTGTGTGCGTGTAGGTCAGATGTGTGTGTGTGTGTGTGTGTGTGTGTATGTGTGTGTGTAGGTTAGGTGTGTGTAAGTCAGAGGACAATCCTTGGTCTCCATCTTCCGCCTTGTTTGAGACAGAGTCTCTCTTTGGCTGCTGCATGTGCCAGTCTAGATGGTCCTCACCCTTCCAAGACTTCTGACTCCACCTCTCACGGAAACAGGAATGCTGGGATCAGAGTCATGTGAACATGTTCAGTTTTACGTGGGTTCTGAGGTTCTGACGTCATATCCTCACAGGTGCACGACAAATTCTTTCTCTGATGAGCCATCTCCCCAGTCTTGGGTCAATTTTCTTAAGCAAGCAGGGCACTGTGACTAGGCCTTATGTCAGCCACCAATGGTGTTCTGAGACATTCAGCTGCTTCTATTAAGGGCTGCAAATAAGGGAAAAGGGAGAGGTCTGGCTGTGGTCAGGCAGAGCGGGTAGCAGGTTCTCTTGACCGAGAAATGTCTTGAACACAGGGCTGGCAATATGCAGGTGAGCTCATGAGAGCGGGTACTTGGTAGCAAGCTAGCCAGCCAAGGGAGAAGCAGAAATGGATAGCATCCTACTTTGAGATGGCACACATAAAGGGGAAACATTCTCCAGTCCCCTGAGGCTGGATCCCTGTGTGGTTGAGGCTGAGTTTGTTTCCTACTGAGCACTGTGATGCAAAACTGACCTGGTGGTAGGCAGACAGGATTGGGCAGTGGATGGAGGCAATCTCAGTTGGGGAACTGTGTCACTGCCATTATCAATGTGCTCTTGACATGGCCATCAGCTCCTTAATATCTCTGAATGCTATGAGGGGGCTAGGTCTTTGGGCCTTCACTTTGAGTCTGGGTGGCTTTGAAAGCTTCTGCCAATGATGTGAGATAGGAAAGATACTGAGTCACATGGTTGAATTGAAATGGATGCTCTTGGGACACTGACAGGGAACAGAACTGCCCCAGTACTATGAAGATACATGCAAAGATTTCAGCTGATGGTGCCTCCAAGCCTCAGTTGGCTCTGGCATTTTTGGTGAGAGAAGGGAGTTAGTACATATGTGTGTCCTTTCCAGTCCCTCAAGCCTGAAGAGGCCACCAGTTTTGATGCTGATGACATTAATCTAAGTCTGGCCACCTCCCAGCACAACATGCAGGCGGAGTTTCCCCTTTCTTTATAGTTCACAACGGGCATTGCGCTTTGACATGTGAATGTAGGGAGACATTGACAATGTATTCAAATGACAATAGCTACTGGGTGCCCACAGTCTCTTAGAATCCTAGTTCTGATGCCAGCTGTGCCACTGGAGAAGACTTGGCATGAGTGGCATTCTCATTGTGCAGAACTCCTGGCTCAAGAGCTCGAGAGCAGGAGAAGATGGATTACGTATGAAGCCATCGTGGTGTAGCAACAGGCGAGCTTGTGTGCAGCCCAGACAAGAGCTCTTTATACCTGTGTCCTGTCCCTTGTCAGCTGCCGGTGACCAAGGACCTTCAAGCCATCCTCACTTACACGTGAAGACAGAGAAAGAGAAAATGTAGAGTTTATCTTGGAGAGAGTGCTCAGAGCCGAGTGGAAACTAGGAATTATCTTGATAATTAGATGAAGGCTTGCAGATTAGATTAGAAAAGAGATGAAAATTAGATTTAAAGGGCTAAAAATAAAATGGTACCTTCTGAAGAATACAAGAAAGCACAGATAAAATGAGTTAAAAATAAATTCCTAGAGTGCTATGGCATTTACATTGTAGTTGGGAATTAGTTCAATAAAGTTCTAATTTCTATTGAATTGATTTCTGATTAAAATTAGGAAAAATGCCTTTGATGGAAATAACTCTCCTTGCAGTCACGTTACACTAGGAATGTGAATGCAGGAAATCATATCCTCCCATGCCCAAGAATTGGAAATGTCTCAAATGCAAATTGTGCTCTCAGTCCCATAATGCACTGGGCACCAAGGCAAGGAAGGGAACCATCTTGGGAAGCTTCAGAAAAGGAAGTGACCAGCCAGACCTCCCTGGGGCCTCCCTTACCTCCCTCTCCTCTCAAGCCAGGCTCAGTCTCACCTCTGCGTGTCTTTCACCCCCTCTCCTAGCCTCCAGCTAGGTAACAGTGTCCACCTCTGCTCTCTTACTGCTCCAACCCATACAAGGAGAACACAGACTCTGGCTGCATTTGCTTTAGTGTGGAATGCCAGAGCTTCCTTTCTAGCCTTTCGGCATCGCTTTGCCTGGCTGGAAGATGCTTCCAGCGCTGGTGTGAACTCTGGCCTTTGGAGAAAGTCTTTTATCCCAACTGCTAGACAATAGAATTTGGCAAAATAAAGAAAAAGCCAACAGAGGTGTTCACATAGGGGCCACATCTTGGGGGACAGTGTGATTTATTTCACCTGCTCCTTTGGCAGGGAGGTGAGCAGGGGCGTCAGCAAAGCTTCTTTTACTTCAAGAAGAATCCCTTATCCATGGCCCACATGTCCTGACACTTGGTGGTCCCAATGTGCTTTCTGCTTTCCGTGGGTCTCCATGGGTGTGCTTAGAGATAGGGTATATAGGGGAGCGCATAGCAGTTGACAGTGAGGGCTGCAGGACCTTCAATAGACACCTATATCAGCTGAGGCCATCTGCAGCTGGCCAGGAGCACTGATTGGGTCTCTAAGGTGACCTGGCGGCCACCCATGCTTCTGCTTAAAGCAGTCTTCAGGTTTCCAGAGTGGAGGCTGGGAATCAGCAGGCACAAAGGCCCCCACGTTCTTGAGATTCTGATGCGCATAGGCTGAGGCCAGGTTATTTGTACTTTGCAGTCCCTGGAAGGGATCCATTGCACCTTCCACGAGGCAGGTTCCAAGGCTCAGAAGCACAGAAAGATGTCATCTCCATCCTGTGCTGGAGGAACAGAGCTGGCAGAGGCTTTGTAAGGGAAACTGTAGAAGAGTTGAATTTTAATGGACGCATATGACGTCATAATTAAAGACGGAGAGACAGGAAGAGACCAGGCTCAAATACAGGAGGACCCAGAGAATTCTCCGTAGTCACCGGGCTAGATAGTGACATGGGAGGTGTGTTAATAACTGTGGGGTCCTGCGGCAGGGGCAGGAGAGGCTGGCTGCTGGAGCAGGCAGAGCTGGGTGATCAGAGATAAGGTGGTCGGCCAACTTGTGCTGTGTGAGACAGAGAGGATGTGGCTGTTCAGATGCAGCTACAGCTCAGCCCTTTCCTTTCCAAGAACAAACAGAATTGCCTGCAATGTCATCAAAATGGCGTGTGGGGGGGGCGGGGAGGGAGAGGAGAGGGAGAGAGAAAGGGGGAGAGAGGGAGAGAGGGAGTGAGGGAGAGGGAGAGGAAGGAGAGGGAGAGGGAGGAGAGGGAGAGGGAGGAGAGGGAGAGGGAGGAGAGGGAGAAGGAGAGGGAGAGGGAGAGGGAGGAGAGGGAGAGGGAGAGGGAGAGGGAGAGGGAGAGGGAGAGAGGGAGGAAGGTAAAATGAGTGTACGGTGATCTTGTGTACAGAGGATAAAACATGAATCTATTTGGGGTCAATAGTTTGCTTAAGAAGTAAGTAAGCCCCATGCCTGGCAAAATCCATCAGTTTGGACTAAACTCTTTGGTTTGCAGGCCCGAGTGCCTTAGAAATGTTGGGAGAGGTGGATTTTTGAACAGCAAAGAGAGAGCAGGTCTGGGGGCCAGCCTGCAGCTTCTTCTCTTAGCAGCATGTGACCTGGGCTGGTTACTTAACTTCTCTGTGCTACAGTGCTCTCCTGCAGAGGAAAAAAAAATATATATATATAAAATTTTTTTTCTAGTTCTCCCAGAGGGAGAGGGAGAGGGAGAGGGAGAGGGAGAGGGAGAGGGAGAGGGAGAGGGAGAGGGAGAGGGAGAGGGAGAGGGAGAGGGGAGACTATATATAGTTTCTAGTTCAATTTCCTAGTTGTCCCAGTGAGTCTTAGTGGGTCTAAACACCACTGTATACGTGTTAGCTTTTACTTTCTTTCTTTTGCTCTCAAATTTAAATGGTTCAGCGTTTGAAAAAAGCAAGATAACAAAGCTTAGAGGCAGTTGTAAAAAAAAGCAACTGAATCATAAATGTAGGCAAAAGCTTGCACATAAAATTAAATCTAACAAGCCAGGCTAGCAAAATGAGCACAGCTTCTGGCAGAAGTGTTATTTTCCATTGTAAAGACTGTGGTTATTAAGTCCTCGTGTGACTTTTGGCATCTTTTCACTCTTTTTGGAGGATATTTTTAATAGTTTTGTTTCCTTCTGACTACCCCAATATGACTTCATAATGCTATTTGGGGAAATTAGGGGTCTTAAAGAGGGACGTTGAACACACAGTCGCAGATTCTTCTAACAACGTGGTCTGTCACCAGTGTGCACGCGAAGCTGCTCCCGGCCTGCTGTGGCCACACTCACGAGCTGTAGCATTTTCTGAGGGAGTGACAGGGAAGAGTCAGGCCCTGCGTAATGTTACATACCACAATACACTGTGTGTTTTCTTTCTGTAATTTTATTTGCTACCTGTCTTTCATTATAAAATGTTTTAGCAAAGATTGGAAAGAATTTAGGAGATTAGGAAGCCGTATCTGGTAAGCCTTCAAGTAGGCCTGTTGTAGCACAGATTGTTGTTTTTGTGGTTTATTTAAAAGGTTGGGTGTAGCATTATGCTCTAAATATGGTTTCTCAGACCGTGGAAGGATTAAGGTTACCGCGGGGGAATTAAAATTTCATTTCATTAAAAGAAATTGGCTGTACTCACTTGCTTTCAATGAAAATGAAGTCAAATGGATTACACACACACACACACACACACACACACACACACACACACACACATACAAATATGTATACAAATATTTCTAAATATCAAGGTAGTTGGTATTTGGAATGCAAATGCATACTTTTATGATTAAATTGAATTGCCTCAGTCATATTTAGAATCGTGTAAACATTCTCTTGTGAATCTAGAGATCCACGGGGAAGTAATTTTATATACTTTTTATTTACTTGTTCCTTCGTTAATTTTCTCATATATTTATTGAGGTGCAGGGGCTAGACCCAGAGTCTCCAGCATGCTAGGTGCTCTCCACCACTGAACCACACTCAGTCAGAACTGCTCTACTGCAAGCTGTGTAGCCTCAAGTTGCTTGTGTTTCTTTTTGAAGGACACATTTTTAAGTTGCTTGGGTTTGCCACAGCTGCCTTGCCCCTTATCAAAAACAATCCCATAGAACATTGCTCTGTGGCTGGTTTTCCTGCCCAAAAGTGCCGACTTCAATGATTGGGCAATTCTCTTTCATCCTGCCAAATTAGGGAAAGGCATTGCCTGGGGAGAGCAGAAGCTGTGTCCTGGACGTCGCATGGGATGGGATCCAGGAGGTTTATGGGAAGAAGCTTGTTTGGAAATGGACCTCATGGCCCACTGTGATTTCATAACTCCGAGGGCCAAGCCCCATGTGGTTCAATCCCCGAGTGAGCTGTGGTCAAAGGAACACACTCAGCTATCAACAGTTATTTCAAAATAATGCGTGCTCTTCACTACACTTATTTCAGAAAAAACCCAGAAAGAAACAGAAAGTGGAAATCGTCCTTTAACTCCCCTCTTAGTCCTTGACTGCCCTGAGGTTGGCTCTCTGTGTTGAACCGTTTTAAGTTCCACTCGGTTTTACCTCCTCAACCCAAAAGAACCTCCTTCTGGTCTGGAGTGGTTTATTCCAGGTTCTAAGTAATGTTCCAGGGGCTGTAGAGATGGATCAGTGCTTAAGAGTGCATGCTGCTTTTCCTGAGAACCTGGGTTCAGTTCCCAGCAGGTCACAGTGGCCTGTGACTCCAGCTCCCGGGATCTGAACCCTCTTCTGGCCTATGTGCCATATACATGATCATACCCACACAAACGTCATGCATGCATGCATACACATACACATACATACATACACACATACATACAGATATTCATGCATATACACACACACATACACATAGTCAAAAATAAAATAAATCTTTAAAAAAAGAGAGAGAAACCCTTAGCATACAGGCCTATAATTCTGGGGTTGGGAGGCTAGGCTGGGCTACACAAAGCTCTATTTCACTCCCTTCGCCTCCCAAATGAACAGAGCAAAATGAAACTCTAGGCCAGGAAGCTAAGCCTTCAGCGGTAGAAGCAGAGCTGCTCCTGAACAGGTAGAAGGAAGGGCTGGGCTGGTGTTTAGCAGTCTTTCCTACATGCTGGTTTGGATGACTCCCAAGTCCTCCCTTCTTCCCCTAGGTGGAGCTTACTATAATCACAGAGAGCCCTTTCCAGCCTGCCAGAGGAGGCTGGGCCCTTCCTTCCCAGTCTTCTTTGTAACTGGAGTCAGCGGGCAGCGGTCATTTTTCAGAGTGCTCGCTCCCTCCTGCTACTCCTGTGTTTCCTTTACCCGTCAGGTTTCGGTGCTATTTGCAGATGAACTTTCTAGATAATGTAGCAGGAATCCCCCAGTTGCTTTTTAATTGCTGTGGGCCGTGTGTAGCTGCTTGGGGAGCTCACTGACTTTGCAAGAGGGAAAGGAGAAAAAGACGTAGCAAGTTTTCCGAGGATAAATCAAAAAAGGATAATTTGAGATCCAGGGAGGGAGAAACAGCATCAGTTCAGCCTCTGGCTCCTTTATTCTCCTTGGCGCTCTGGCATTGGCTTCACAGTGTAGCTAGAACGGAGACACAGGAAGTTATGTTGTTCTTCCCTTCAACCAGGGCAAAGGCTGGCTCCAGCCAGCGGAAGAAAAGGTGCGCTCTGAAGAGAAATCCCCAAGTTTGCTTTAACCCTTCCATTAGAGATGTGCGAGAGATGTTCACAGCCCATGGTGTTTAGTCCCAACATTCTGCCTTCCCAACTGAATCTGGATTGGCATTTCATGCTGGACCCTTCCCCAGGGTTTATGCCACTTACTACTGTCCTGCCCGGTGACTCATCCTACTGCCTGTGTTTCTTGGATGAGCGATCAGGTACAGAGTAAGCTTTTGTCCAAAATGACATGGTTGGGAGTTGGACTCAGCCCCAAGGATCTAGACGTCCTGTCCTCAGCTGTGTCACAGTGTATGACCAGGGTTGCTCCCATGCTGAGCTGCAGGAAGGTGCACTGGTCATCGGCACCGTTGTCAAGTGCATTTATGACACCATGACCTTGTTACTAAGAGACTGATTTGGTCCTATCAAATGGGTCTCCTTGGTCCTTTTTTGGCTTTGATAAATTCATTGTAATTTAAGTAAAAATCTAGTGGCTCTGGGACCCCGTCATGAGCCTGAAGAGCAGGCCTGAGGGTTGTGGGTTTTGCGTATCAGTTTTAACGGGGGGGACAAGGGAATAGAGAAGGTGGGCCCAGGCCACAGGAGGGCTTTTCTCTAAAGTGGTTGGGTGTGTTTTCTTATAAACCACAACTACAAAATTAAATCGGATAATCTAAATATTTCACAATAATACAGCCTTACAATCTCACCAGAAATGTTTTTTTTCCTGTTTGCAAAACAAAAACCAAAACAAAAGCAACAAACAGCCAGAATCAGTGTGTACAGCTCTGTATATATAGTTCAGAAGCTGGTAGAGCGAACAGATAGTCAGTAAATGATAACAGCTGTACAAGAGAACTCATTCATCAGGCTCACCTCTCATCCCTGCTCAAGCTAAGCCAGCTTGAGTAATTCCGTACTCGAAAGGAGTTATAAAGAGTTCTGATTAATACGCACGACAATAAACCCTAAAACCCAAGGATTTTAGTAAAAGCCTGACTTTCTCACACGTCTTCACGTAATAAATGCTTCCAAGTCAGAGAAAGTAAGAGCAAGAGGGAGAGAGCATGAGATAGAGCTCAGAGCCGTCCCCCACTAGGGCTCCTGCGACTTCCCCAGCTGGGATGCCTGGGGCCTCTTAACTGCTAGATGTTTGACTCCTGACCATCCCTTTCAGCTCTGGTCTGCAATCAGAACCTGGGGGCTCAGCCACAGCCCTACCTTGGCCCCACTGAGAAAAGGTGTATAGTTTTTAAAACCCCAAATCAATGTCATTTAGTTTTTCTTTAATTTTCTTCTGCAGGACATAATCATCGGCAAATGGAACATTCCTTTACATTGTCCCCAGCTGAATACCAGCCAACAGTTCTTTCCTGGGAGAGACCAGTGAATTCCTGAAAGGGACAGCACATCAAAAGTAGCCTCTCTCGTCATTTAAGATTCTATTTCAAATTCAAATCAAGGGTGAGTTTCATCCGTGTCATCAAGCTGTTGCAGATAGACCAGACCCACGGATCATATTTTTTTCTTGTGTTCTCCTAAGAACGAGAGCTTTCAGCTAGTTATTTGGGGCTGATTTTTCCTCATTCTTCTAAGCAAAGGGAGAGAATAAAAAAGGGAAAGGAAAAGGAGAAAAGGAAGAGGACATAGGAAGCGGGAGGAGTTGAAGGGAGACAGACAGGTGATCTGTGGGAAGTTCCAATGATGGCATCTTCACCTTAAGCAGTAGGGTGGACTAAATAGCTGAACAGATTACACCGAGATATAATGCCTAAATATGTGGAATCTGCCAGGACTGGTGGTGCACACTTTTGACCCGACTTTGAGGTTGGCTCACAAGTTCAAGGCTAGGTATGCAAAGTGAATTCTACATGGCCGCATAGACTGTGTCTCATACCTACTCAAAAATGAATGAATGAAAAATGCTACATAAAGTACATTAAGAGTATTTCAAATGCACTGTCAGTGACACACAGAAGCAGGGAGTGTCCTCAGAGGCAAGCAGGCTGCATCTACTGCTTGACTTGGACTGGGTGGGTACCGGCACCCAGCGTCCTTGTCAAGTGCAGGACCTGCCCTTTGGATTGTTCTGGACTTCACAGTAGACTGCAGGAAGACCTTAGGGTCTGGTCAGAAAGCACCACATAAAGCTGGAATTTGGAAAGAGGAACTTCAGAAAGAGCCTAGAAAATGCCCAAGGCTGACAGACAGCAGCATTTCTCAGTAGAATCTCCAATGGAAGAGTCCTCTGTTTGCTGTTGTGGGGACAGCTCACTTGCAAAGTACTCAGTGGCTATTGGGACTAAGCTTTAAATAGCAGTTAACATAAATTTAACTTTGAATTGGTGCCAATGGGACACACCCAGTCTGTCACCCACTTTCCCAGTTTTACTGGTATAGTCACAGCCTGTTGCTAGCATGTTATCTCTGGTTGCTTCTGAAACCCCAGGGGACCACAGAGTCGAACATGCTTACTGTTGGGCTTCTGCAAAAAGCTTGCTGTCCCTCCTGATTTGGTCTTGCTTCTGAGTTTGGGGTAAGAAATAAAGGTGGAGGGGAAACCCACAAATAAATCATTCCTTAGGTTCAATATGCAGTAAGACAGAAAGGGCTTTAAACAACAAAACCATAACCCGGGAGAAAGGAGGAGACCATAACAAAGTAAACTGAGGTTTACAAGATGGTTAAGACAGTAAGTCATGGTGAAGAACTTTATGACAACAAATCCGAAATCTAGAGAGAGAGAGAGAGAGAGAGAGAGAGAGAGAGAGAGAGAGAGAGAGCATGTTTATGAAAAAACACGAACCCTTTGCTAAAAAAGAAATCTAACCTTGAGGAACAGAGTAAAATTTATTAGTCAGTTTTATTGGCCGCTGAAGGAATTGAAAATTCTGATTTTATAAAAGGTCTCTAAGAGGTTCTTAAGATGAGAAAACTAATTTAAAGAGATATATCCAAAGCAACTCAAAACAGATTAAAATCCAAAGTTGAGAGCTCCAAGAGTGAAATGCTGGAAAGAAAACATCTTGGCAAACATTTTTCCCCTGGAAAAATCTCAGGTACCAAAAGCGAAGATGGACAAATGGTAGAATTGAGACTCTCTGCCCAGCAAAGGAATACTCAGCAGACAGAGAGGTGCTGCGCCTCTCTAGAACCAGGCCAGAGAAGAGGAGGCACCGGACACATAGCCAGCTCGTGAAGAAGTGAAGGAACCCATGAGGCCAAAACCAAGAAAGCAGTCCAGCTCTAAAAAGGTGTCGTTGGAGAAGTTATAGAAATGCTAGTGGGGTGTGGAAAAGCACATCAAGTAATGGGTTTCATTTTAACATTTCAAGCACATACACATTGTTGTGTTTTGGTCACACACAGAACTTTTAGAAGAAATACGTCTATGAGTTCTGAGGCTGGGTAAAGTTTCTCCCATCTGTAGACCATCTCTACTCTCCTTGAGTTCTTTGCTATGGTGGAGCCTTTTAACTCCCTACAATCCCTTTGGTCAGTTCTTGGGGCTATTTCTGCTGCTGTTGGGATCATCTTTAAAGGTCTTGCCCTATTTCCTTCCACCAGTGTTAGTCCTTCAGGTCTTACATGAAGATGTGTGATCCATTCTGCATTGGTTTTTGTGCAGTGTGAGCTATTGGTTGGGGTTTCATTTTTCTACCTATAGATACCCAGTCTTCCTAGCACCCTTTATTGTGGAGGCATCTTTTTCTTTCTTTTAGACAATGTATAGTTTTGACGCTTTTGCCAAAGATAAGGTATCTGTTGCTGTGTTGGTTTATTTCCGGATATTCATTATTTTTGTTTTTCTTATTTCTGTGATAAAACACCTAACAAAAACAATCAAGAAAGGAGAGTGTAGGGCCAGACGTGGTGACTGGAGGACACCTTTAATCCCACCCCTTGGGAGGCAGATCTCTGTGAGTTTGAGACAAACCTGGTCTACATAGTGGGTTCTGGGACAGTCAGAGTTGAGACTGATCCTGTCTCAAAGAAACCAAAAACAACGAAAAAGAGATTATTTTGACTCACAGGTTGAAGCTAGTCTTTCATTGTAGGGAACTGAGTCATGGTGGCGAGAGTCTGAGGCAGTTAGTCAGGAAGCAGAGAGGGAGGAAAGGTGGTGCTTAGCACCCTCTGGACTGGGTGCCAGTTACCTGTGCCCAATACAAAGAGTGTCCTCCACATGTTAATTTTGATGGACAATCACAGCATCTTTGGGTAATTGAGGCCATCAGTGGCTAATGCGGACAGTCTAATAGAGCATGTCCAGAAGTGAATTGACACAGTGTGTCTCAGATGCACAGCATTTCAAAGCCAAGACTGGCCTGCCTCAAAGTGATGGAAACAGTTATGACTTCCCAAGTTGCACAGGGATGGAGACTCCTAAATGTCACAGCAAGACAGCTTGCCACAAGTCTTCAAGGGCCGAGCTGTTGAGAGGTGGCCTTTGGGCCCATCTGGCCTCACGAGGTTGAGACAGGGATTCATCCATGCTGAGGAATTCCTGGACACAGAGAACTTGGCTCTGGGCATTGGTTCAAGCAAAAGGCACAGTTGTAAGCCTTTGTTTTCAGGACCTGCTTGAGTAAGTTCAGTTAAACTCTGGGCTGCTGTTGGCTCCAGCCAAATTGTGCTATTCTTGCTTTGTTGCCTTCCTATGCTCTACAAGTCAGCAATCGCAGCCTACACATGGGAGAGAACACATGGCCATGCTAATGAAAGCCAGACCCGAGCTGACTAAAGGAAGGGGTGAAAAGACGAACTCTCCACGTTGCATAAGCAGACAGGTCCTGGTGTGCAGCCCCACAGCACATGCTGGCAGTGGAATTCCTCACGGGGGAGCATGTCCCTTCCTATCTGCATTCAATAAAGATAGTTCTCCCCGTCCAGTGTGATCTTCATGCATTCTATGGCTTCTTCCCCAAGATCTTTCACCCACTTTTTAAATGTAAGCAAGTGTGGATTTGGGGCTGGGCCTGGAGACACGATGGAAAGTTTATGATTCAGAGCTCTACATTCAAACACCATCTGTAGCACACCCTACCAGGCTTCTGAAATCATGTTTTTAGTCATAAAAGAATCATACAATTCCACGACCTAAGAGAGGCACAAGCTCCCATGCCTCAGAGAGCCCAGCTCCCCAGGCGGGTAGGTCACCATGTGCTGTGCTTGCAAAGGCCACCTTTGAGGCCAAACTGGAAGGAGAAAGAGGCTCCCATTTGTGACTCCATCTTGGAGTCATCACTGGGACACTTGAGAGGGGTCTTACTCGACCCTGGAATAGGGGGCAGTTCCCAACTTCCAGAACGGTATGATGTCTACAGTAGAGCAATGGACAGCACAGGGCTGGGAGGGGTATCCTCTTGGTTGGTATGGTGCCTCCTAAAGAACAAAACAGAGCAAATAGCCCTGGTAAGTGGAAACAGTCGAATTCTCCTCCATAGCTTCTTTAATAAATTATTTTCAATCATTAAGCCATGAGTATAGGTAATAGTTCAGTTATGTTCTGCTACATAATTGCTAGTTCTTAAGAGATTCCTCTAGACCCTTCCGACTCTATGGTCCAGTTACAAACATGATGCTAGGAAGATAGTAGAGTTATAACTCATACTCGCTTATTTATTGAGCCAATATTTATTGGGTGCCTACTGAATACTGGGATGTCAAATGCTCCAAAAAACAAAACTCCCTTACTCCAGAAACATAAATTTAATAAAAGGTATACCGGACAGCATGTGTGGGGAGTGTTGGTGCTGTCAGAATTTAGAAGCCTGGTGAGGAGAGGCTTCACTGGGATGATTTTATTTGTGTGAGTTCAAGGAAGTGCAGGTTTATAGGAAGAAAGCATTGTAGTCAGAAAAAACTCTTGAGTACAAAGGGTTTGAGGTGGAAGCATGCCCCCAAGTCCAGCATCAGTGCAGGGGACCAAGGATGCAGGCAGCAGGGGCTGAGGCCATCGGGGAATTGGAACCAGATCATGGTTGGGTTGTCGCTCTTGACATCATTTGCCCGTTTCTGGGTGGGAGCTGTGGGTTGGGTTTTGAGCTGGAAAGTAACATGGTCTGACTCAAATTTTGCTTCAGTTGATACACCTAAAATGCATTAAAAGATTGCACATGTGCAAGCAGATAGGCAGTGAAAGGAACCTGACTACAGTGGTCCAGGAGGGCAAGCAGATAGGCAATAAAAAGCTATTACAATGGTCTAGGAGGAAACGATGGAGCTTAGGCCAGACAGCAGTGGTAGCGATTGGTCCTGAGGTGCATTACAATTAGGGGTGGTTTTTTGGCAATAGCCTTTTTGAGTCGTTGGCTGTGGTATGTAAGAAACAGAGGTAGCAAAGTACCCTGCCTCTGGTATTTTGTTATAGAAGGCAGCATGGACTAACGAAGTGTGCAAAGGGATATTGTATAGTTCTTACATAGTTACATATCCATGTCCATGATTATCCATGATGTTGATGGTTTATACATTCATTGACTTCTGATTTTCTTCTCTTTGAATCATTGCTTGTATCCTTTGCTCATATTTTATATTAGATTATTTGTCTTTTCATTTCCAGTAGATCTTTACGAAGTCTGTGTATGGATATTACATATGCCATATCTCCCCTCATCCTTTGGGTTGACTTGAAATCCAAAGGCTAGTCCCGCTATCTTTCAACACAGAGATTTTAAAACTTTATCAGAGTCAAATCAGAGTCAAATCTCTTTTGAGATTTATGATATTATGTGTATGGGCATTTTGCCTGCATGTATGTCTGGGCACCATGTCCATGCAGAGTTACAGAAGGCCAGAGGAGGGTATCAGATCCCCTGGACTGGAGTTACAGATGGTTGTTAGCAGACATGTGGGAATCAAACCCCAGTCTTCTGGAAAAGCAGCCAGTGTTCTCAACTGTTGAGCCATCTACAGCCCCAAGTCAAGTTACTTACGTTTTCAATTATGTTCACGATCTTGGCATCTTGCTTTAAAAAGGTTCTCATCTCCCTTGATGCCCAGAGAAACGTGCATGTGTGTTCAGTTAGTCATTAACATTGACCTTAGTTTGTTTACTGAATGAATGTAGAGATTGGATGTGGTGCTGAGTAACAATAGAATCCCCTCGTTTACTTTGCTCTTCCTTATGTGTTCAGAGTTACAGTTATTATCGTTCCATTTTGCAGATGAGATTAGGGGATGGGGTTCCTTGCTAATTATCACTGTTCCTGTAAGTGGTAGTGCTGGCTTTTAGCTCATGTGAAATTAATTAGTGCAGTGTGGGGTAATTTTTTTTTGTTTTGTCCTGTGAAAGTCTGGTGTCATGGTGCTGTTTATGAAGCCAACCCTTCTCCACTGATTTCTGGGTCTTGTTGGTCATGGCTTAGTTTTCTATGGATGTCACCGTTTCTGGGGTCTCTAGTGTTAAGCTGGCCATTTGCCTGCTTGGGGTCACCACTGGAGCCCTTTGTAAGGTGAGGTACCTGGTGCACTGCACCATCCTTTTGCTTTGTTTTTTAGCAACAGAACTGCCCGTGCTGTTTTGATCTTTACTCCCTCAGATGTCCTTTGAGACGACCTCAACATGACTCATGGAGCTGCCATTTGTCATATGGAATGGATTTCACTTATTGTGACATTGAGGAAAGAGCATTTTCTGTCATCTGCCTGGTTTTCTTGTGCTCGTTTTTCAAGAAAAGTTAAAAATACTTCTCTTTCACAATGGTTTTATACATTTTGAGTTTTTCCCTACTCTCATTATTATAAACACAATCATCTTTCTTAGTCTGTGCTTTCTAATTTGTTGGCTGTGCTAGGTTTTTTTGTATATTGGCCTTGTTTCTAACAACCTTTCTTTCACATTGGCTCTAAGAGTTGGCTCAGTGTTTGAGAGAACTGTTCTCTATTCCAAGATGGTGTCTTAGTCCTCATATGAGGCCCTGTGTTTCCTATTCATTGCTTTATAAACTCTCCTCTCCTCCAGCTTCTTGCCTTCCTTTGGGTCTTCACCTCACCTTTGATTTTGCTAGCAAACACTTCCCAACCTTCCCAGTACCCTCGCTCTTATCAGCCTTGGAGAATTTACCTCTGTGGCATGGAGAAAGAGGCATAGTAGCACGAAGTTGATGGGTAGGTGGGTCAACCCCACATAATCTGAAGTAATTGTAAAATAAGAATTCAAAATTGAGCATTCTTCAAAGAGTAGATCATGGCAATGATATTAGGAGATAGAATGGAGTTTCAGAGATGACCGTTTGTGAGCTGTGAGCTGAAGACACAATTACTGGATGCTTGTGTTGGTTCCACAAAGCCTAAGATACTGTTATTTAAAGATTTGTTTTATTTTTTAATTACATATATTTGTGTTGGGGGTGGGGTGGGGAATGAATTCGGGTGCCGGGGGAGGCCAGAGTAAGCATTATATTCCTCAGAGCTAGAGTTTTAAAGTGGTTGTGAACTGACTAATGTGGGTGCTGGGAACCAAACTCAAGTCTTCTGCAGGAACAGCAAGAACTCTGAACGGTCGAGCCATCTGTTTAGCTCTTAACTGTGTTATTTTAGACAAATTACCTTCTCCATTTGAGAGGGTTGTAGGGCTGAGAGACTTAGGGTTTTTTTTGAACTTAGGATTTCAGAATGCCAGCCAGAAACTTCATGTCTCTGCTCAGTCTTTGATTATCTATCCCACCTGCCTTTGTGGCACCCCAGACCAAGCACACATTGTGCAACAACTGCCATCAGTTAGAGGATGTGCTAGAAGGTTGCTCTGTGTGCATCTGGACTGGTGTTACACAAAAATTGGCACGAAGAGGATGGGATATTTTCCAGAGGCATTTAAGTGAAATATTTAACAACTCTCCACTTTGACATAGAGTCAGCATAAAAACAAAATGAGAAATGTATCGGATCACGCCCTAGTGTTGGAAAGGCTTATCTGTGGCTGTTTATGTAAAAAATTAACTATATCTCAGGAAAACAGAGACCACTGTGTAGAAGCAAGAACTGCCTAGGTATTAGAATTTACACAGTATGGTTGCTAAACTTGAATATGGTCCCCAAATTCTTGTGTTGGGGTTATGGCCTCCCCTCAGTGGTACTGGGTATGGAATCTAGGGCTCAATTATGATGTAGTTTCCCAGTCTACCACTGGGCATAACTCCAGACCTCCTCTTCTTTATTTTTCATTTTGAGACAGACTATCACCAGTTTGCACAGACTGTTAAATATACAATTCTCTGCCACTGGGGCAGGCCTTGGATTTGTGATCCTTTTACCTTAGTCTGTGGAGTAGGGGCAACTATGATTATAGGTCTGGCCATCAGACCTGGAGGTGTGTTGGAAACTTGACTACCGGTGCAGCAATATTGCGTGGCCAGTGTTGAGGGATTGAAGTCTACAGGGCTGTGTCCTCAAGAATGGACTCATGCAATAATGGTGAGAGTGGAATCCTGACAAGAATATGGGTTCAGCTTTCCCCCTTTACTCCCAGCCTTCTTCCATGAGCTGATGTAACCAGAGGGCCCTCACCAGACGTTGAACAGATGCCCATGCTCTGTTCTTAGACTTGCCCATCTACAGAACCAGGAGTCAAATAATTCTGCTTACGGGTTACCCTTCTGTGGTATCTCAGACTAGATTGGTGAAGAGAACATTTTGCTTTGCAAAGCAGAGTCCTAATCGTGGAGAGGGTTGTTCATGGCAAGGTGGAAGTGTTGTTTAGCAGATAAGGCAGAATCTAATTTCCTTTTTAGCCATTAAATTTCCTTCATAGACTATTCTGAATAAACCCATGTAAAATTAAACCTTGACCCAATACCAGCCCTGTTTTCAAAGGTCCATGTTAATCTCCTATGTAATAAAAAATCTTCCAGATAAAAGAATTTTGATTTGGTATGCATGAAGATATTTTCTTTCCCTAATATTTTATTTAGAGCAATTTGGGGTTTACAGTAAGAATAGAGGGTGCAGAGATGTTCTCTACTTTCTACTTTCACGATGTAGACCGTCTCCCATATTCAACATCCCATCACACCATGTGGGGTTGTTTACATTGGTGAATCAATGTGACCATTCACTATTGTTTAGAATCCATAGGCTCCATTAAAGGTATGAGACAGTCTATCAGATTGGAAACATGTATAGGCAAGAGCCCACCATTACTCTGCCATTCATTAGCAGCTGTCAAGTTCATGATGCTCTGCTTATTCTCTAGCCCTGTTATCTAGTTCCTGAAAATTTCTGATCTTTCTCCTGGGCCCACAGTTTTGTATTGTTGGAATATAAATGTGTAGCATGAAGTTCTTTATGGTTGGTTTCATCTACTTACAAATACACATTTCTGTTCCTTACACATGTATCTATGGCTATACAAGTCATTTTTTCAAAGCATGGTATAATATTTTATTATATGGTTATATAAATAAATAAATTTCATTTATTTATATCTTGAGAGAAATTGTAATTGCCAAAGCATTTTTTTCATGCAACGGAAAAGTATAAAATTAGCAGGCAAGAGACCTGACTGCTAGTTCTGTAATCCTGAATGAGTTAATTTTCAGTTCTCATGTGTATAAGTAAGCACTAATGAATAATACTAATGACAACAAAGCAGAACAATATTAGCCTGTCCTTCGCATTGTTGAGAGCACACAACAGAATCCACAGTGACAGTTATTTCAGACACAAGATGCAGCAATGTTTTATGCAATTTCCTCCCTTTATAGTATTTATTTTGTTCAATGTTTTGGAACTTCACCAGCCGCATTATCTTAGTTAGGGTGTCTATTACTATGATAAATTCCAAGACCTAAAGCAACTTGTGGAGGAACCAGTTTATTTTAGCTTACACTTCCAGGTAACAATTCATTGCTAAGGGAAGTCAAGGCAGGAACTCAATCAAGCAAGGCAGGAACCTGGAGGCAGGAGCTGAAACATTGGCTGGGAGGGATGCTGCTTACTTGCTTGCTCCTCATGACTTGCCCAGCTTGCTTTCTTATACTGCTCAGGACCACCTGTCCTAGATGGTACCACTCTCTATGGGGTGCGTCTAACAATATCAATTGTTAATCAATAAAATGCCCCACAGGCTTCCAAGCCTGTCAATCCAGTGGGGGCGTTTTTTTTTTCCCTGTGAGATTCTCCTTTCTCAAATGCTCTAGCTTGTGTCAAGGTAACAAAAACCAAAACAAATCAAACAAAGAAAACATACACAACTAGAAATCACAAATGCCAGCTCAACACACAAACACATCGCTATTCAGTCACAACCTTTCTTTTATTGTCTGTCCCCAAGATCTCATCCTAACACCGATATCTCAATATCCAACACAAGTAGTTTTAAAAGTCCCAGTCTTTAGAAATTCAAATCCTTTAAAAGTTGCTTCCTTAAAACATCCAAAGTCTCTTTCAAAGTTCAAAGCCTTTCTAAAATTTCCAAATCTCTCTGAAATATTTAGTTTTTTTTGAAAATTTTAGAGTCTTTGTAAAATTCTAAAGTTTCTCTAAAATTTTGAACTTCCTTAACCATCGGCTCCTGTAAAATAAAAAAAAGTCTTAGTTAAGGTTAAATATTGCTGTGAATAAATGCCATGACCAAAAGCAACTTTGGAAGGAAAGAACTTACTTGGCTTCTACTTCCATTTCTGAAGGAGGTCAAGACAGGAACTCAAACAAGGCAGGAACCTGGAGGCAGGAGCTGATACAGAGGCCAAGGAGGGGTGCTGCTTATTGACTTGCTCCTCAGGACTTCCTTAGTTTGTTTTCTTATAGAACCCAGGACTAGGAGCCTAGGGGTGATACCACCCACCATGGGCTGGGCCTTCTTGTATTAATCACTAATTAAGAAAATGTACGACCGTCTTGCCTGGACGCAATCTTATGGAGATATTTTCTCGATTAAGGTGTCCTCCTCTTAGATACTCTAGCTAGTGTCAAACTAACATAAAACGTGTCAGCACAGTAGTAAGTCACATGCTTCTTATGGTAAAGAAGAACCAGGCACAGTTACAATCATATGAAAAACTGAAGTCCAGCAGTGTGGAAGGCTCAGTGTCCAGCATCTGGGAGTCACTCTTTATCTTCTGGGCCTCTCCAGAGCATTCCACGTCTCCACTCATGCCAATGTCAGCACACACAGCTTGTTTCTGAGGCTTAGGCTGGCTCCACTCTATACCCAATGCAGTCCTTGGGAGTTGTCCCACAGTGTTGACATCTCTAAAATGTTACAGGCTGATGAAACCTGGCTGCACCTTCACCAATTATCCCCTTCTGGGCTCTCTCCAGAGGCTTAGATATTGCCACATGATACCAATCCTCAACGTCTCTTCATGATTCCTCCAATCCTGGGACTTCTACTGTAACTAGGGCTTCACCGTCACCAATGGTCTCTTCTGGCCTTTCATGGTGCCGAGCTTCATGCCTTCAAATCTAGTGCTACCTGGGTGATTCTTATATCTTACAAGTTTGGCTGCCAGCACAAGGTACAGCCTTGGCTCCCTCTGGCCACAGATTTGTATGCAGGGGCCTAGACTAATTGAGCAACAGAGGAAGGGACTAACTCTCCACTGCAGCATATCTGAGCATCCTTTTTGAGTCAGCTCCTGGGGTGGGGAGCAGGCGTGGAGAATGGTCTGGAGATGCGGTGCCAACACTCATCCTTAGCTTCTCCATGCTCAGTATCTATTCCACTCGTCTCCAGACCCAAGGGGGAAGATTTCATGTCTTCCCGACTCCAGCAATTAGTTCCACTTCTCACTGGCCTGTCTGCTGATCCAATGCATGCCCTGAGGGGGTCCCCTCCCCAAGTCCTAAAGATTCAAACTCAAGTCTATTGACTCCGGATGTCTCCGTGCCTTCCTTTGGGCCCTATCACCTTCCTGGAGAGGGCTGGGTTCACAGTTGTTCTGAATGAAAAAAATGTGATTTCACACATTCCATTTACCCATCCAGCTTCTTGTCCTTAGACCCGTCCATGAAGACCTTTTGAATAAGTCAGCTGAATTCCAATGAGGCAGAGGCCTTAAATTTTCTTAAAGGGTCCATACACATTTTCTCTTGTCAAAACTCTGATTTGAGGCTGATAGGTCCCTAGTCAGATATTTTCATGGGCCTGTCATAACCTGGTAATCAGTGAAGGTGGATCTGATTAATCACACCTCATCCTTTGTACTGCCCCCCACCCCTGGAATCCACTCACCTCCTTTTCTTGAGCCAAACTTCTTTTTTTCATCAATGGTTTATAGTCCTCTCCTCCCACCCCTTCATCCTCAAAGGAGAACTGTTGGGCATGCCCAGTAGTTATTTCCTGTTGGAGTATCCACAACCTGGAGACATTCTTGTACTTTACAAACAGTAGCTCCCAAGGTCTTGCTTTTCTCCCAAATAGGGAGACGAGGTAATGCAAATGGCCCAGAAGCTTAAACAAGCAACAGTGTGGGTAGAGCCTATCTATGTCCTAGCCATGAGTAGACCAGGGACTTTATGGTAGAATAGAGAACACCTTTTGCTTCACAGTGTCTGGACTGCCCTTGACTCAACTACCAAGTTAACCAAAACTCCCCTGTTGACTGGGCCTAGGGCCACAGTTTAGTTGGTTTCTGCAAGGCCAATCCTTCAGGAAAATCATCCATGCAGAGCAGGATGTCTATGGACCCTCCTGGGGGCCATGTGTCCAGTCACAGTGAGTCTTTTCTTCTCCTGGAAAGCTTGTTCTCAGTATTCGAACACATCATCTACTGTGGGGAAAACACACAATGGGATTCCAGCTTGAATGGAATCCTGGGGTCATAGGAGGGGGTGGGCTTATTTTCCAGAATTCCTGAGCAAGGAATTGTTTTTAGAGAAAAAGTATGGTGCATTCCACACAGTGCTCCTCTTTAGACATCTATCTGCCTAGACTAAAATCCTATACAGTTCTGAGGAGAAATCTTGGGCTCCCAAGAAGGACGGATCAGATGTGAGTGTTTGATAATGAGGACAGAGCACAGGAGGAGGGAACTTCCTCTGCTGGCTTAGGATTTTGGAAAAGATCTGAAAAAGAGTGGAGAAAAACATTTGTTTGGCTGGAGAGATGGCTCAGTGGTTAAGAGCATGAACTGCTCTTCCAGAGGTCCTGAGTTCAAATCCCAGCAACCACATGGTGGCTCATAACCACCTGTAATGGGATCTGATGTCCTCTTCTGGTGTGTCTGAAGATAGCTACAGTGTATTTATATATAATAAATAAAATCTTTAAAAAAATTTGTTCTGGAGTGATCTGGACAGGGGCTCAACCATGTCTAGACGTATGAGTTTCTGCCTGCTTTCTGCTGGTGTGCGGGACACTTCTGCCTGCTTCTCTGATGGTGGTGGCTTTCCACAAGGCTGGGTCACCTAGAGATCTAGCTGGCCTGGGAATAGATGCTAAGCACAGAGGTCTTAGGCTCATTGTGATGGGGAAGCAGCTACCTCAATGGAGGTGCGCTCGCTCTATACCTTAGGCCATGTGAAGGAGGAGAGTGAGGTCATGGTGCCTTGGGTGGCTATGCAGTGAGCAGAGCTGGCAGAGGGAATGCTGAGCCTGGCTAGGTTCAGGAATGATAGATTGCCATTCCATTTTCAACTGGTAGCTGGCACCAGGCAAGAACTGCTTCGGATGCTTCAGCTGCTATTGTTGCTCAGCATCTGCCTAAGGTCAAGGAGCTTGTAATCTTCCTTCTGCACTGTAAGATCACATGAATCCTCCACACGCACCTCCAGAGAGCTCCTCAGAGAGAAGCTGGAAGACGGTCATAGGAGGTCATAGGGGGCTTGAACAACGACCCCTACAAGGCTGTACCTTACCCCAAGGGAAGTTGACATCATCGAGCAGAAACCGTAGGCATATTACAACGAAGTGGGGTTTCCGATGTGTTTGAGTATGGATTCTTCATGGATATTTGTGTGCTGGAGCTTTGTCCGTGGTGCTTCCTTCCTGTATCAGTGCAGTTCTCCTGGGAGTGGATGAGATGGTGAGAAGGTTTGTTTGTAAAGTAAGTTGTGTCCTCTTGGTGGCTTTCCTGTTTCTTCTTTGGCCATGGAAATGCTTTCTATCATGAGTGCTTTACCAGAAGTTGAGCAAATGCAGGCACCAGGCTTTTAGGGTCCCAGAACCTTAGGCTAAAATGAACCTTAAAAAGAGATATGCTACCAAGTCTGAGGTGTTCTGTCATAGTAACAGAAAGTGAGGCCAAGGCTATTGTGGTGGTTTGAATATGCTTGGCCTGGGAGGGACACTATTAGGGAGGGTGGCTTTGTTGGAGTAGGTGTGGCCTTGTTGGGGGGAAGTGTGTCACTGTGGGGGTGGGGTTTGAGGTTCTCATGTTCAGGCTCTGCCCAGTGTGGAAGAGACCCTCCTCTTGGCTGCTTTCAGATCCAAATGTAGAAATTTCAGTTCCTTCTCCAGCACCATGTCTGCCTGTAGGCTGCCGTGCTTCCTGTCATGATGATAATGGACAGGGCCTATGAACTTGTAAGCCAGCTCCAATTAAATATTGAGTTGCCTGGGTCATGGTATCTCTTCACAGCAATGAAAACCCTAATTACTAATGTATACCCCCCGAGTAACTATTTATTTGCTGTTTGTTCTTTAGTGTTTGAGACAATGAACTTGGAATGCCAGGTATTGGAGGAACTTCCCAGAAGCATGTTTCGAACAATTATCCCTTTGGTACCCTGCCTCCAACCATGCTTTCTAGATGGGGAGATGTCAGTGTTGGAGGCCACCCTCAGGGCCGGTGGGTGTTACAGTTTACTTGTCCCTAGCTCCTAGACGTCACATTTAGTTCTGATCCCTTCTTTCATTTGCTCTTGAGACAAGCTTGACAGTCAGTCGCAGGATATGGCAGGCTGACTGGATTACTTCCTTTGTGCTATCTTGCTGGGGGCCTTGGTTCTCTTGGGGCTGCCTGGGATTGTGGGGGAGTTGGAGGCCTCTCAGACCTCAGGTCTGGCCTTCTTTTGGAACAGTGACTAGAGGTCATGTGATTGCCAATGGCTGGCAGTTAAATGGTGCACTTTTCCATTAGGCTTCTCTCTGGATATGCTCCTCGCTCTGAATTATTTCATGGGATGGTGGCTATGACTTGGGGAAGGATTACTGTACTACTGGTTATCAACAGTACCATTTTTAGAGCCATGGTCTGCTGCTATACCTCTCCCTCTTGGCATATGTGACCAACTCACCTCTCACCAGGATCCTGGAACTGGCAAGGGTGAGGCCAGGAGCCCAGTGTTTGGGACTGGGATTTGCTTATAAGTCCAGTTCTGCTTTCTGGGTGGTGACTTGACAGGTTACTTACACTTTGACTCAGTTTTTCCCATCATAAACACCAGTCATTATTATTCCTACTACTATATTCTGGCATTAAGGACAAGTGACAAGGTGAAGCCCAATGACTGGACAGGATTTTGGGGTGACATATACAATATGATCACAGAAGAGGACTGCCATCACTGGAGGGAGCTGTGCTCAGACTCAGATCTGCAGACAGCAACCCAGAAAACCCCGTAGGGAGAAGCAGTGGGAAAGGGGTTTCTGATGACAGGACAGCAAGAGACCGGTGAGTTGTAAGGAATCCTCAGGTGCCCAGGAAAAGGCCTAGAGCTCACCTAAGCCCCAAGCAGAGTCTTCTGACCCATGGGCCTCTCTTTCAGGCACTTCCTGCTCAGCCAGGAAGTGGTCCCCAAATGTAGGCAGCCTGATCTACAGTGGGTGTCAGAGATGTGTCTGAAGGTGATAGCAGGCAAGAAAAGAGACATGGATCTGGTAGGCACTGTTTTGCTAGCGCCCGGAATTTATGCACGTCTGTGCAGTTAGATTCTTCCTTTAGTTGTTAAGGTCTGGCCCTGAACAGCTCCATCGACTTAGTTACAGAAACTTGTTTTGTATCTCAGTGTTCAATACAGGAACTATCCTCACAAAGTGAAGATAAATTAGAACCGGTCTAGATTTTGAGATGATTGCTGTCAAGTTGGGGGAGACTAATGTGGAAAATAATAATCAAATCATCCGAATTTGTTCCAAACATGGGGGTATTTAGGTAGTAGTGGCAGAAAGAAGAAGCAATCAATTCAGCAGATAGTTTATAAATAGCAAGTTATTAAAACCATTTTTAAAGTTGCAGTTGCCTCTTAGTGGAGGGTGATTGGGTATCCAGGGGAAAGAGACGGAGCAAGACCCTTTATCACACAACCTTTAAATGCATTTCTACTTTGACATTTAAAATGAGAATATTTCCAATGTAAAAGAAACACAATATGTTCCCAGAGCGCTTAGGGACTGTGACCGTCTCACATCCATGTACACGCTGGGAATATATTATTTACAACGCCAAAAGACAGACATGCTGAATTTATTGAGCAAAGTAAAGAGAAAATCAAGTTTCCTGGAGTATTTTTTGAAAACACTCGGGATCCAGTGCTGTGTATGCCAAACCCTAATATGCTGGATAAAATAAGTATGTAGACAGAAACTTTGAGTTATGTCTCTTGACCAAAAATACCTTCTCGATTTTATACAACTTATATATATATCTTATTCAAAACTTGTTTATTTTCTCCTCCTCCTCCTCTATCTCTCCCCCCTCCTCCCCTCTTCTCTCTCTGTACTCAAGCCCCTTTCTCTCTTTCTCTCTCCCTCCTCTGCCTCCCCACTTGTCCTCATGGCTACTTCCCTGCCCTTGGTCCTTGGGGGTCAGTGAACTCAACCATCGGAGAAGAGCTTCCCAATAAACCTGCCTTTAATAGAATCTTTAAAAGAAACCTTGTTTATATAATTTTAAAAGTGGAGGAAGGGGCTCACTGTCATTGGAAGTCAAGCTTTGTGCTAAGTGAATGCTCTGTCTCCCCCCAGAGGGACATCTGAGGGGTGGGGCTTAGTGGAAAGAGTGAGTGGAAGTGTTGTTAAGATCTAAGGCAGAGTAGGAGCTAGACATTAAGGTTGGTGAAGAACTGAGAGGGGCATACAGTCCTGGCCCCTTGACGGCAGAGGAGGTATGGGGAGCATCTGTCAGGTAGTAGAGAATTTCCAGTATGGGGAAGCTCAGGGTGTAACTAAGTCTGAGGCAGGTACTCTCCAGGGCTTTCCTGAAAACAAATGGTAGTGGAAAGTAGGGCTGATAACCCAAGATCTGGCAATTAAAAAAAAACTGAGCTCCAATGATTTCTAAAATCCAAGGGTAGCATTGTCATAGGTGGGGAAGTACAACCTATGGGCCTAGAGTCACGTAGAGCCAGCCAAGCCAACCTGCCACTGGCCCTTGCAAGTGAGCTCTCATTTAGGACAGAGCATCTACATGGAGATAGATGTATGGATCAGAGTGCTCAGGTCATGGGAGGTTGGATGGGGAAATGGCATACATGCGCTTGTGTGTGTTTGTGTGTGTGTGTGAGTGTGTGTATGTGTGTGTGAGTGTGTATATGTGTGTGTGAGTGTGTGTATGTGTGTGTGAGTGTGTGTATGTGTGAGTGTGTGTATGTGTGTGTGAGTGTGTGTATGTGTGTGTGAGAGTGTGTATGTGTGTGTATGTGTGTGTGTGAGTGTGTATATGTGTGTGTATGTGTGTGTGTGAGTGTGTGTATGTGTGTGAGTGTGTGTATGTGTGTGTGTATGTATGTGTGAGTGTGTGTGTATGTGTGTGTGTGAGTGTGTGTATGTGTGAGTGTGTGTATGTGTGTGTGTGAGTGTATGTGTGTGAGAGTGTGTATGTGTGTGTATGTGTGTGTGAGTGTGTGTATGTGTGTGTGTATGTGTGTGTATGTGCGTGTGTGAGTGTGTGTATGTGTGTGTGTGTGTGTGTGCGCGTGCACACACACTGGCATGTTCGTGTGCGAGCATGTATGGCTAGTAGAGAGCTTGACCTCAAGTGTAAGGAATTTGTTTTTGCTCTAGACAATGGGAGCCGTTAGGCTTTCAGCAGGAAGCCATGTGATCGGATTTCTGTTTTAGAAATCAAGGCTAGTGTTTGAAGTCCTAGAATGAGGTTCTCAGAGCTTGAAAGGACATTGATTGTTCTTCCCTGAACCCTATCCTCTCCAAGCACCTGTCAACATCACCAAACCTTTCATTTGAAAGCAGAAACAGAACCAAGACAAACAGTGTAATCTCAGTGCTTCCAATTCCTGCCTGGTTTGCCATCAGATTTCTAACAGATACATTTTGATCAGTGGCAGCATGGGATCTCTTCTTCGTCTCAGTGGCAGCCAGAGTCTTCGCCGCAGGAGAGCCTTCTGCAGTGACACCTGTCACTTACTCTTGTCTTTGTCCCTTAGACTGGACCTAACTAACCTAAGGCAAAATTGTGATGTTGATGACACTTGATTTTAGTCCCAAGACAATTTGAATTTAACATTACTTAGTTACAAAAGAAATTTTAATGAAAACAAATGATGAAAAATATGCAAATATAGAGGGAAAGAGGAGTTGAGCTTACAGGTGCCCAGTCTAGTTCCTCAAGCTAAAATGCCACCCACAAAAAGACCCAAGAAAGACTGAGAGCCAGGTGACCAGCTGGGTACAGGGCTAAGACCGGACAACCTAGTCCTAGAGTACTTTTGTCGTGGTAGCAGGGGCAAAGAGCTGGGCACACACAGCAGATCCATGCCACTGTCTGCCACCGGCTGAGGTGTTTGCCTCAGAGACCTCTTCTAAGGCAGCACAGAACCTTAGCTTCAGCATAGGAAAGAGACTCAGGACGAATCAGTGCAAATGGAGTCAGAGTTTATAAGCAGAGATTTTAGCATGGATTTGAACAAGGGTGTTAACAGGGTGAGGGGCTCTGGGAAAGGACAGAACATACCATGTGTGGCATGAGCTCAAGACTCATGTTGTAGTTTCTAGCAGAAGGCATTTATATGCTTTGGAAATTTCACTCATTCACTCACTCACTCACTCACTCACTCACTCACTCACTCAATCATTCATCCCTTCATTCACTCATTCACTCAATCATTCACTCATTCATTCATTCATTCACTCATTCACTCATTCACTCAATCATTCACTCAATCATTCACTCACTCACTCACTCACTCAATCATTCACTCAGTCATTCACTCACTCATTCACTCATTCACTCAATCATTCACTCATTCATTCACTCACTCACTCACTCATTCCTTCATTCACTCATTCACTCAATCATTCACTCATTCATTCACTCACTCACTCACTCATTCCTTCATTCACTCATTCACTCAATCATTCACTCATTCATTCATTCATTCATTCATTCATTCATTCATTCACTCATTCGGGAAATGAGATAACAGTGCTGCTCCTGAGCTGCATGCTATGATAAAACAAAGGTCATAAGGGTCAGAGGAATCCCATTTTTATTTGAAATCTCTCTACAAAAGGAATATTGTACTTACATCTACAAATGGTTGAGGTGCTACTTTTCTATCCCTTTTCCAGTTTAGTCTCAAGTTGTTCTCTAGTGCCCCCCCCGCCCCCCAGGCATCTACATTCTTTTGCTCATACCAAACCGATAGGGAAGACCTGTTGCAGCAAATGGTGTTAGTTTTAATGAAATTCTCCACTCTCAGTGGTGAGAGAATTCAGCCAGACTTGGGTCAGGGGCTTGTTTCCCTCCCCATCCCCCTTACCTTTCCCTGATTATGTACTCGGCCTTACATCTGCCCACAGCACATACCTGCCTTTCTCTTACTACTTCTCAGTTCTAGCATGGCTTGACAGCAGCTCTGTTAGCTCTTGCGGCCCTGAAATCTATCTAGGTTTAGTGGTTTAAACTAAACGTTGATGCTCTTGTGGCCCTGTTGTTGGCTGGACACTGTACCCTGTATTGGCTGGCGAGCTCATCTGAAGGTTTACTCGTGCTGGGCTCACTGTACTCATGCTGGGCTGGGCTTGTAGATTGGCTGGGCCGTTGGCCTGTATGGTGCTGTTAAACTCAATGACTGGTCTATTCTCATTTCTTAAGTGGTCTGTATGTCTCACACACAGCAACAGGATTCCAAGAATGTGACCCCCAAGGGCCACAGGAAAGCTTCAAGGCTCCTGATGATCCAGTGTCAAAATTCCTAAGGCAACTTCCTGCTGCATTCTGCAGCCCAAGCAAACCACGCAGGTCAGCCCAGATTTAAGGGGAAAGGCATCAGAACCCACTTCTCACTGTGCTAAAGGAATTGAGGCCATACACGGTCGGCCACAAAAAGGGAGGAGGGGACAGTAGGATGAACTGTGATTATACCGAACAGCTCAGTCTGAGAATCATTTCAGAATGAGTTAGAGAGATCAAAAAAAATGAGTAAATTAAATCAGCAAGAGGCTGGTGACCTAGGTATCCGGGGACCAGAAGGACACCATCTTCATCTTTGAAGGCTCATGTTAGTACAAAGGCAGGAAGCAATTAGCTCCTTAGGTGATATAACAAGTGCTTACTAACTTATAAGTCTATCTATCTATCTGCCATCCATCATCCATCCATCCACCATCCACCATCCATCCATCCATCCATCCATCCACCATCCATCCATCCATCCATCCATCCATCCATCCATCCATCCATCCATCCAAATATTGGCTCACATACCCATTGCTCATCTAACTGTATGTGGGTTAATTTAACAGATATTTATTGGAGCTAAGGTCTCCGAGCCACTGAATTTATATTCTAATAAGAGAAAGTTAGACTTTTCCAAGCAGTGTTATGAAGAAATCAAGATTGGGGAAAGGGTCAATAGTGGGGTGGGGTCTTCATTATTCTTTCCAGATATACAACGATGACTGGAGAATGATTAGCATTTATCCATGGGAGAGCCTTCCAGACAGAGATGAGTATGGGCTATGAATGTTCTTGAGCTGCTCAAGGAGCAGAAAAGGAGAGAGTGGCTGAAGCCTGGGGAGGGATTGTGAGGAGAGGGCTTATGGTAACACTGGCAAATACAGAGTGAAGGGTCTCAGTCTACCTGGGGACAGCTGATCCTCACAGTCAGCTGACAGGCTAGTTGAGTCTCTAGAGAGAAGAAATGTTCTTAGGTTAATAAATATATAACGAGATAAGAAAACACGACATGGGGTGAACCACAAATTCTGAAATAAGTCTTAGATGGCAGCGTCAATCTTGGGAGAGAGATGAGTTCATTTTGCAGCTTCGTGAGGCACCAATGTGAGAATATTGAAATGCTAGCCCAAATCACTGTATTCTCCAGCAAGGATTTTGTGTGATGATTTTATTGCTTTGGAACTCTATTCCTGTGGTTTTTGTCTTGATTTTGCAGAGGCATCCCTACTGCAGAAGGCAGAGTGGCTCTGTGAGCTAGTGTGTGCGTGCATGCGTGCGTGTGTGTGCGTGCGTGTGCGTGCGTGTGTCAGGGGGCTGCAGCATCCTGACCTGGGTGCCAGGCATAAGCTTGCCTGTCAGTAGTCACAGCACATGGCTGTGTTGGAGGTGCCTTGGGGACTGGAAGTGGTGGCCAAAGACTTTAGAGACAGAAGCTCAGGAAAACTGATCAGTGGCTCAAGCCTGGGCCTACTACTCAGGTTGTCTCATTTTTACTTCACTTTTGTCTATACATGCTTTCTCAAACACGGCCTGGTCCCTTTTATATCTCCGTGCGTGCTGTTTGGAGTTGAGCGTGGAACTGCCCTGCAATGACTCAGTCCCCTCTGTGCCTGAGCTCACACATACTTTCTTATTATTTACACTTGGCTTGACTTCCTCTTGGCCTGACTTAAAGATGTTTGTCTGTTTTTTAAAAATAACCAACTGTTTATTTGACTTTCCCCATGAAGTAACTTCCTCCTATATTATTTGAATGCGTATATTTATGTTTTTCTTATTGATTTTGGATAGTTTTATTATTTTGATATGACCTTTATGTTGAGTGCTTACTTTGTTTACTTCATTCTTTTTCACTTCTAATGGGCCTTTCCATAAATTTTCCTCCGTGTGCCACACTGAACAAACTCTAGAAGCTTCTGGATGGAGAGCCTCGATCACAGTTCAGTTTTAGCTTTGTTTCCATGCCTGGTTCTGGGTTTATTTGGATGCCCGAGCAGAACGCTGTTGCCTTTCCTTTATTACTAACTTTGGGGCTTCGTTACTTTGCGAAGAGAGAGCATTCTGAAGAATCTCAATCTTAAAAATCACATTAAGAATTTTTAAAGCCTCAAATGTCAATTTTTGAGTGTTCCAAAAGCACATGATAGAATTTATGATACGTGTAGAATGTGGTAACACACAATGCTGTATGATACATAGCAACGTACTGGCGTCTGCAGGGAGTGGTTCTAGGAGCACATGGAGATCCCCAAGTGGTCAGATGCTGCCAAGGTGTAGTTTCCATCTAACCTTCGCACATCTTGCATGTGCACCGAGTCCTGTCTAGAGTGTGACAGCTGAAGGCCATGTGGATGTTGTGTAATCAGTTAGACACTGGGGAGGGAAGAGGTGAGCATGCAGCCGTTTCTATGTAGGGGCAGAAGTCTGCAGACTTCAGTTGGTGACATGTGACAGAAGCGTTTTCCCACTACTTTTAACTTTCCCGTTTACTCACAGCACGGTGGCAGGGCTAAAGTAGAGATGGTTAATTAGTACTGGAGTTAGACAAGGCCAAACCTGGGGAAGACCTGTAATTCCAGCTCCTCAGGAAGGAGGGGCAGGCACACTTTCAAGGTCTGCTTGCATCACAGAGTCAGCTCAAGGCCAGCTTGGGCAACTGAGCCAGACCCTGTCTCAAAATTGCAAAATTGAAAAATGGGCCACAAATGTGGTTCGGTGGTGTAGCACTGATCTGCTGCCTAGTACCTCTATTCATGCACACATGTATGCACACACATGCACACACCCACACCCACACAAATGCATACATACATGCACACATGCATGCACACATATGCACACACACAGAGACACACACAAATGCATGCACCTATGAACATATGCATACACAGTTGTGAACACTCGCACACGGGCGCGCGCGCGCGCGCGCGCGCACACACACACACACACACACACACACACACTCACCAGTTGGTAGAGTTTAGCCTTTCTCATCATGCAGCAGCACAGCAATATCCCCACTCATAAAAATGCAAAAAAGCTCACTCCATGTTAGTATGGAGTCAGTTCTGTCCAGTTAGCCTAGCATCTTTCCTGGCAGCATTTGACTGACTTGTAGGGGTGCGGTGAGAAGAGTGGTACAGGAGAGCTGTAAGGCAGGTCACTGGGAATGGAGAAGGTGTTAATATTTGGGGCAAATGACAAGAGGCAGGAAGGTACAGGGCTCACTAGAGGAACAACCTCACAGGACAAGATCCTGAATGAAGGTTGTGGGGGTGGGGTGGGGTGGAGTGGGGGTGGGGTGAACAGCCAGATGGATGCAGAGTTTTTAAAGGCCTTTACTGGTCTTAAAGTAGTTGGATTGTAATTAACAGGCTTTTCTAGGGCAGCCGCAGCAGGTCTGAAGCCAGGTGTGCATTTCTGCTATGTGTGGGATGCAGAGGAGAGCTCCAGACCTGGACCAGGATTCCAAGGAGGACAGATATGGCTACTTGGGACTGGGACCAATGTGGGAGTGTCCCTCAGGGGTCAGAGCGTACTGGAGTGGAATTTCTCAAATAAGCAGCTTGATAAGTGTATCTGGTCCTCAGGGACCTCGATGTCAAAGTAGGACACGGTGGAGTCTTAGGATTGATACAGGCTGAAAAAGAATGGCAGAAGAAGATGGGTTCTCACCTGGATAAGTTTGGCTGGAAGCATCAGGAGCCCATTCATGCCCCCTCTATGCCCAACAGCTAGGGGCAAGCAGACATGGCAGGAACTGTGGTGAGAGACACTCTTCAGGGCAGTGAGGAAGTGCTGTTGGGCACATCATGTCTCTGTAGCCAATACAGGGTCCAGCATGATGGCAGGGCTAACTACGGCCATAGAGAGAGCTGATAGGACAGAGAATGGAGGGAGAGGCACATTTATACGGAAAGGCACTAAGCTTAGATGGGAACCTGGAACCTCAGCAGAGATGCTCAGTAGACAAGTGGGGGCATCCAGTTACATTGCAAATGAGGCTCAAGGGGACGCCCCGGTTACTGAATGAAAGGCGGTTTAGGTGGTGATAGGAATCTGAGATTACTCAGTTCAAACAAAGAAAGCACGCCAAGGAAGAGCCCTGCCAAGGTCAAGGTGAGTGCAGTAGCCAGCCCAAAGCTTCTCCTTTCTCGTGCTGTGTAATGAGGATCTCCGAATTTTATTGAAGTGTTTCACACAAGTGGCTCAGAGGGAATTCTGGCTGGCTCAGTGGATGGGGTGCCTCTCACAGTCTTTTCTCAGTTGCTCGACACAATTAGACCATTCATCCCACTCCAGCGCTCTGTGTTTCCTCTTTTCTGGATTAGGCCTGTTTGCTGGGGAAACAATCCGCTTTGCAGGCTTTAATTATGTATACATTGATCTATGATTTTATTTCCCTAACTACTTTCCCACAGTCAACTGTTTTTACTACCTGGGGCTGAAGCAATGCACAGGATGCCAAAGCGCAAGTTAATTCATTTAGAACAAAGAACATGTCTATTATTCCAGTGGAGGGAGAGGAAGGAGGGAGGGGGAAGAGGGAGGAGGAGGAGGGAGGGAGAGGAGGGAGAGGGAAGAAGGGAGGAGGAGGGAGAGGAAAGAAGGAGAAGTAAGGAGGAGGGGAGGAGGTGGGGGGAGGGAGGGGGAGGAGGGAGGGGGAGAAGGGAAGGAGGAGGAAAGAGGAGGAAGGGAAGGAGGAGGAAAGAGGAGGAAGGAGGGAGAAGGGAGAAGGAGGGGCAGGAGTAAGTGGAGGAGGTAGGGGGAGGAGAGAGGAAGACAGAGAGGGAGGACTGAACACTTTAGCCAGAAGGACACGTGGCCTCAGCACCTATCTGACTTCATATTTATTTTTCTGCTAGCTCCATTGCTCTTGTGCTCTTTATTAAATCTTTTTATTAAATGATAGGTCTCTTTAGCACATTGAAAAGTAAAGAGCAGCTCTCTTCTCCCCAAGTCCATGAATTAAACAATCATAAGTAGGTGCTAGGTCCAACAAGGCCTTGGTGGGGACAGATAGACATGGTTCCCGCCCCCAGGACAGAGCTAGTGAACACGGGCCTCCAAGAGTGTTGATGGCTGCCTCAGGCATAGGCTTGGTTGTATAATGATGTGTATATTTTACATTCCTCCTTTAAGGGATGCCCTCCCTGTTAACATTAATGACTCCATGATTTTCAGGCAGCACAAGTCCAGAAGGTGAAGGCGTGGCTAATGTCTTAGCAAAATGGTGAACACTGGTACTTTTAGGACAATCCTTAAGGCTGTGGAGAAGAACTCTTTTTTTTTTTTCTTTTCTTTTTTTCGGAGCTGGGGACCGAACCCAGGGCCTTGCGCTTGCTAGGCAAGCGCTCTACCACTGAGCTAAATCCCCAACCGGAAAAGAACTCTTAAAACGTGAGTTCAAAAAAATATAATTTCTCAACTATGCAAAATATAAGTGAATTATGAGGGGCTTCATAAGTCTAAAGGAACAAAGGCAGCTGCATGAATGAGCCAGCTTGTCAGAAAGATACAAAGGCAGGCAGATTCCTGAGTTCAAGGTTAGCCCGGGACACAGCAAGTCTAGGCCCATGTGTGGTAGAAATGGTAATTTCAGAACAGGGTCCCACCCAGCTAGCTTAACATCTGTGCTTAACAGAGGCAGATCTTTGAATTCTTTTGCAGTGTTTAAAAAAACATGTGCTTGCTGTCTCCTAAGAATTAAGGGGCTAGAATCACGGGATGCTGATTTTCAGGATAATCAAAGGAAACCTGGAGAAAATGACTTGATTGATATGTAAAATAAAAGACTGGGCTTATAATCTGCAAGAGATGAGTTATCCAGAGGAAGTTTTTAGAATAGCGAGTGAGAACTGCTTGGAGAACTGTCTCAGCAGAACATAGAGAACGAGCTGCCTGGAGACCTGGAGAGGAAGCAAATCTCTAGAGGAAGCAAATCTCTAGAGAAAGCACATCAAAGAGAAAGAAAGCAGGTTAGAAAGCTGTCTCCAGCAGAACACAGGACTCCAGCTTAGACCCACGATTTGACTTCGAGTCATTTGTTTTCGCTGCTCCCAGATACTCCTTCTCTCAGAACCCCTCTCCAAGCTGAGGCTGGTCCTTGGCAGGTGAGCAAGCGTTCGAGTGCCAGTGGGAATGGTTTTTATAATGTCAAGCTTGGTCCCAAGAGACTAAGAGCACTCTGTGGTGAGCAACACATTCAAAATTTGATGCATTTAATTAAGGTAACGTCTTTACTCAGCTCCAGATGTAGAGATGAGATTCGATTTTTCGTGTGTGTGCCTAAAAGGACATGTCCTTTCACACGGGTGTGTCACTGGAATGGATTGAGGCTGCAGGTCAGCAACTTGCTGAAATCTCCCAGGACAGGGACGAAGTCGAGCCCCGTTTTGCTTCTGTGGACTTTTCCTCTGCTGGAGTATGGCTGTTAGGTGATGGGAAGAGGTGTTGCAGGAGGAGAGAAAGGTGGGGCAGGAAGGAGTGGAGGAGACATCATTGGGTGATCTTCGATTGCTAGGTTCGTATCAATGATGAGGACTTGATCACCTAGGAAGACCAGGGATGCCTAGTCCAACCCCCTTTAGCTAATTAACTGATAAGTGTTAATGGACCACGTGGTACCTCCTTGCTGGTCTGAGGTGGTGGGTCATTTACATAAATCCACTTGGGCTGAGGATGCCCAGATAGCAGGAAAAACGTTTTTGGGGGATCTGTGAGACTGTCGGAAGAGAATAGACTCAAATGAATAGAGAAGATAGACCCTCGCCAGTGTTGGAGGGCATCCCGTTATTCAGGACTTGAATAGAACGAAAGTTCAGGGAAGGGCCAGCTCTTTTGGTAGCTGTCGTATATTTATCTCCTCTCGCCCTCTTATGTCAACATGTCTAGTTCACAGGCTTTCAGACTGACCTGGACTCCACTGACACTTGAGCCTTTGGATTTGAACTGAGTCAGTCTGTCAGTTTTCCCGAGCTTCTGGTGTGCAGACGGCTGGTCTTGGGACTCTCAGTCTCTGTAATCTTACATGCCAATTCCCATGATAAATCTCTGTCCATGTAGTTACATATACATATTTTTATTAGCATGTTTCTCTGGAGAACACTGACTATGAAAGCACAATAGCCTCACCAAGTGAACCCTAGGAGTCCCACCACGGACTCCTGCCATGAAAGAGACCTGAGTCATGTTAAATGTGTGTGAATTTTCTCCACAGATCTCTTGTTAGGAAGCAGCTTAGCCTCTGCTTGATCATATCCAGGAAAAGAAAATGCTCACTCCGTAGGGTGAGCCTAGTCCACTGCTTGAGAATTCAGGCTGCCTCTTGAAAATGTCTTCTTATACCATTTTTGCAGATTTCTCTTCTATGGGTATTTCTAGCTTTGGCGCCTTTTCATTCTAGAGTCTCATAAAATAGCACAAAGGATGTGGGGTGTCCCTTACTAAAAATCCTCTCAACTTTTGTGGATCAAAAGCATCTCTGTCCTCAGGAGGAGTGTAGTTGATTGGACACTAAGAGAAAATCAGAAACACCGCGCCCTGGGGAACACACCTTTTTCATCAGTGTTTCTAGTGGCGTCTTGAAGATGCTTCTTCAAAGCCAACAGTACCTGTGTTACTTTTCTGTGGTTATTTCTTGTCTCGGTGTCACGGGGTGGGGTGGGGGGTGTTTCTTATTTCATTAGTGACAATTGAGTCCCAAGTTTCTGCTTCTTGCTCTCCACCTGGTGATCCCTACAGGACAAGGGTGAGAGCCCCCTCCTGGCTGGCCATGCTATGCCTGTGTCTGTGTGGTATCTGCTGAGGTCTCTATCTACCTTGTCCTGATGGCAGGTAACCTATTTGATCCTGGGACGCTCATACAAATTATCTATCTATCTATCTATCTATCTATCTATCTATATCTATCTATCCATCCATCCATCATCTATGATCTATAGATGTTCATTTCACCTTACTCAGGGAACCAGGAAGTAACTTCAACTCCTTCTAAACTTACTCGGCTTGAGAGCTAACACAGATAAGAAAGGAATTGCAAGATTGCCAATGGTGAGTGAGATAGAAGCAGCACTAACTGGCTTGGAATTGAGAAGAAAAGCTGTGATCCAAGTGCTGTACAGTCTACTACGGACTAGCTGAGGTTGCCCAAGCTAGCCTAGATCCCGTGTTCTGAATAGGTGGGACTATTATAAAAAGCTATTAGTAGGCTTTGGAAATCCTACTAAGCATGGAAGTCAATTCTTGGCCTGTTGGGTGCTACTATAACAGAATACCAGAGACTGAATAAGTTATAACAGAACAGATTTATTTTGTGCAGTTCAGGAATCTAGGAAGTCCAAGGTTGAGGGTTCATTGCAGAGCCTTTTCGTTGTATAATTCTATGGTGAAAAGCAGGAGTGGCTGATTGTGTGTGTGTGTGTGTGTGTGTGTGTGTGTGTGTGTTTGTGTGTGTGTCTGTGTGTGACTCCTTTCCTGAGGATCCTGTTTCTGAGAGAAGTCTTAGTAAATAAACAGAGGCTGCTGGCCTAATCCTTTCTCAAGGGTTCTACTTAGACACCCTTTTACTGGGGGCACAGTCAATCCATAGCATTAGGATGGGTCAGGCATGGTGGTCTGGGGAATCCTCAGGAGTTAACATCAGAGTAGAAATCAGAATGGGAAATGGATACCAGCAGGGTAGCCAGCACAATCTGAGCCACACATGCAGAGAGATGAGATGGACAGGATACACATGAGGGGACAGTGTCAGAGCTCATGTCCCTCACTGGGGCCTGACCCTACTGTGTAAAGAGGGTAGCATCCTTAAGTGCTGATGGCAAAACAGCTCAGCAGGAAAGAGTTTATTCCAGAATCCAATACCAGTCACCGTGTCTTGTGATCACAAATTCAAGTTACCCCAAAGACCATGCTCCAACATATTAACACTTTCATGAATATTTTAATAGTAACAGAACATAATATTTAAATAGTAATAGTAACAAAAAACCATAAGCCAGGCCCTTAGTAAGTACTGGTGGGAACATCAGGTAAGCAGGTTGCAGAAAACTGGGGAAATCACTATTCCCAGTCATTGAAGCTTTAATTGACCATTCAGCCTCGTGGATTCTTTCACTCAGATGTGGTCCCACCAATGGACACTTTAGTTAATGTGACCAATGTGAATATTCAGAAATATAGGCTAAACTTAAATTTAAAATCATGCAACACGCATATAGACATCACATAGAAAATGAAATATTAGATCCCTGTTGTAGAAATAAACATTAAAGTATAAAAAAAGGAATGAGAAGTTACAGATACCATTGGAAGAGGGAGCTGACTGGGTAGAAGCTTCAGGAGTGGTTGGCCTCTCCCCAGCCTTGAAGAGAGACCAGCCTAGCCCAGGACCAGTGATGGACCTGGCCCTAGGTACAGACACCTGTGTGGTGTGGAGAGTGTGTGAACAAATTAGCCCTGTCCTTCCTCTCTCAGGACCTTCAACAACAAGGAATAGAAAGGATTCTGGATCTCAAGCTGAAGCCCAGTGTGAAATAACTGCTGTTCAGAGTCAGGGCTCTTTGGCCAGCAGAGCCAGGTGCCAGCTGGGGGACCACGACGAGCACATTAACCGAGGGGAGCCATCCCTTGGTGTGTCCACCGCAGATTAGAGTAGGAGCCTTAAGTACCATTGCTGAGATGATAGACAAAATGGGTTCATGTAGCCAAAAGCTCTAGTTAAATTCCTGCCTCTCAGTAAGTACTTTATATATAAATTCTCAACATGTAGAGTATCTGTTTGTTTGTGTCTTGGGCAGACTGTACAGCAGATGACTTAAGACCAGGCGGCAAATCTGAGGCGGAGCCATGGTTATCACAACGGGCTGCCCAGACCACAAAGCTGATTTATTTCAATCATAACAGCAGCAAATTCCTGTTATGTAATGAATCACAGCGGGCAAGCACACAGATGCAGGGGATGGATCACGGGGCTGACTGGTTTTGCAGCTAGGGTAACGCAAAGCAGACTTGCAGTGTCTTAATGATGCGATTTCTGTAGCAACCAAACCTGCAGCCTGCTCACACCAAGCAGGCCGTAATGAAAGCCAGTATTTTTATGGACGATTTTTCCTAAACGATAAGGATTGCATATGGTTCTTTTCCCATTGTGCAGCCATTCAGTCCAAAGCAAACATTTGAGAGATTTTTAACTGAGGTTGGCAAGCCCCAACTTGCTTCAGCGTAAGAATGTCTAGGCCATCTGCTACAAACTCCCCAGTAGAAAACACACTGAGCCGTACCGCTCAGACTAATTTAATCATGAGATACCGTTTCCTGCATCTGAAGGGGAAAGTTCCTATTTGCCCACTAGGGCTTTTTGGGGAAAGGGGCTATATATTTGCAGTATGGTATGTTAGTCACTTGGAATTCAAAGAAAAAAAAAACAGAGCAGGGATTTTGGAAAACAACCGTTGAAGAGGTCATCATTTCAATTCTGTGCAGGTGATTTTAATAGAAGAGATTTCATTAAAATGTTAAAACAGTTGTGACAAGAATTGAGAGACAGAGACCTCATTTTGTGGGATGCTAATTGATTTGCTCTTGGTTTGTACTTTGGTTTTGGACACGTTTAACAAGCACTTTTCTTCTTTCCCTTTTCTTTTTTTTTTGTTTGATAATTTATATATTTTTACATGCATTGGTGTTTTGCCCGCATGTATGTCTGTGTGACAGCATCAAATTTTCTGGAAGAGGAGTTACAGATAGTTGTGAGTTGCCATGTAGTTGTTGGAAATTGAACCCAGGTCCTCTGGAAGAGAAGCCAGGACTCTTGAACTCCGAGCCGTCTCTCCAGCCCCAATAGAAGTCCTATTCTGTACCATGACAGTAAACCTCAGAATCCAGCAATGCGATGGTAGAGGCTGGGGTCCCGAGTCAGGAGATGTACAGAGGTGGGCCACTCGCTCACTCACATGGGCCATGCACACACTGCCACCCCTGTCCTACCCCTGCCCCACAATCCTTTACAGAACTATTAGCTGGTTGGTTCTAGAAGTGGGTTCTGAGAGAGCCTCATTCGCTGGCATAGGCTGACTGTGTCCTATCACAAGGTGGTTGTAGGGAAGAGTGAGGGTTTTAAAAACATGACCTATGCTCACATTCTAAAGAGGCTTGTACCATAGGTATGCCTGCTAATTTAATGAGTATGAATTTAATGCTTTTAGTTTTTACCTATAAATCCACACATAGATTAAGATCAGATGTGTACATTAACTAACAGTGAGCATATACAATAGCCAAACCAAACCAAACCAAACCAAACCAAACCAAACCAAAATCAAAAATGGGCGTCTGAGGTGGGTGTTTAGAAAATCCTTAGTACTGTGTTGGGTATTTATTAACCTGAAGAAAGGCTCCAGGAAGCAACTGACATGGAGCCTGCTATTCGGCCTTGATCCCAGATCAGCCCAGCTCTCTAGGTCCAGCGCCTCCTTAGTCACAGACACTCCCACCCCTGCTCTCGGGCATGCTCAAACCGTGCTCAGAATCCCATGGGGCATCACCCAGAAGGTATTCTCTGCAGCTGCGGCTTTCATTTTCTTCATTGGTCTGCCTTTTATGTCAGTATCTGGATTCTAAGTGTAAGAAAGAAAGGAGTGGGCGGAGATTCCTGTTCCCCGCTTGGGCTGCAGCAGTCCTGTCTTCTCTTCTGGTGTTCAAGCAGTGCCTCGTGCTTCTAGGAGAGTGCAGCATTCCAGTCAGATCTGAATCCGGATGAAGCCAAAGCCTCCCCTCTACGTTTAGCACGGGGACTGGTTTGCACCGTGATCGTTTCGGTTATCATCAATTCTTAACAGGTTTCACGTGGGTGCCGCTGGCTTTATCAGATGGGTGGCGGAGGCTGGGGGTTCTGGGCCTGTCGTTTGCATGGACACAGGGCCCAGTTTCTCACTGATGCTGGACTTGCAGGGTACTCAGAACAGCACCTTGTTCTAGGATCCAGAACTTGGGCAAACTGGCCCCTGCATAGTGAACTTCTGTCCTCATGAGCTCCTCAGCTCGTGAGCTCTGAATTTTCTCTCCATGAGGTAAATCCTATAGAAAACCTGGGTCTGAGAACATAGATGTTCTGGAAATTTCTAAGAATTCATCTTAGAACACCTGTCACACGACCCAATTGCCATTGAGGATTAAAAATTAGTGTTTGGACCAACAGGTTCCTTTATTAAACTATCCAAAGATGCTGATCACCATGCAGATTAAGATTCTGAGACTCGAGCTGAGGCATGACTGATGAAAACCAGTTTTTAAAAATGATTTTAGTATTACCTATTAAGCTAATCAGGTTTCTAACAGGTTACTTTTACATGTTAGCCAAAACAAAAGATCCATATCTCTCCTAGTTTTCTGGAACCTACAGACTCAAGGTGCACAGTTTCCATTTACAGGACAAGAAGAAAGAGACAAACATAGGGCCAGCGCCAGGATCAAGCCTTCTGCCTGCACCGAGGCTCACAGTCCTGAGCTGGGGCTGGCTCTTCCGCGAGGGAGAGCTGTCTTTACTATTAGTCTAGATGATGGACAAACACAGGCCAGAAGAACTGTGCACAGTGTGACTCTGCAACCTGTACTGCCGTCATGTAGATAACGCAAACCACACAACACAGCAGGGAAGTGGGGCCGTGCCCTTGAATTATCACCCACAGGAGACTGAGGGATGCTCTTCAACGCGCCAACATTGTCAAAGGTGTGGGAAGCTTGGCATCGGTCTCCACATGTGATGATTCTATTACAAGCGACCTGCTTTCTGTTTCTTCCCTTTACACATTGACATTCGGGTATTTTTCCTTGTTCTTCTTGGGTCTCCCTTCATCAGTTTATGAAATTACAAACTTAATGATAACGTCAGTATTTTTATGATACGTCTTTTTATAAACACTTTCCCGGCTCATTATATTCGCTCGAGTGTCTTACGTTCTAAAACATACGACTCTTCTCTTCTCCAACTGTGCATTTTTCCCACGGGGTCATTTCCCTTTTGGATTTCTCTGGGATGTGCCTGGGAAGCTTGCGAGAACTCCTACGTTCTCTCGTAGTAGAAAAGCTTTCAGGGGACACGTTTGGCCGTATCTAAGTCAGGTTGTGCTGCTGCTTTTATTGTTAAAGGTTTGGTTCCCAGACGCTGTTTGTTCTTTTAACGCCTGTGCTGAAGGACCTATTAAACACACGAAGTAGTGTCCACGTGCACCTTCTCGTCTGTCTCCCAGCTTTAGTCATTAGCAGCACTTTGGCCGTTTTTAACTTCGTCTAGTCCTCATTTTCCTCGAAACTCTAGACACCCTATTTTACCCATAATCCGCCAATATGTATCGCATACGGAAGAGGATTTAAAACACACCGTTGTATTCTTTTTACACCCAATACAGCAGCCATTAACACCGAACAGACACATCCCATTGAAAGTGTTCTCTTGTGGGTGGAAGACAGGATGCAGACAGGCTCTTTATTAAGTGTTTACTCGGGGAAACCGGGTTATGCAGCCTTGTCCTGTAGGGACATTTAGCTGACGGATCTCTTCTTGAAGTGTTTTTATCTTCCATACTTCCTGAAAAGGGGTAGTCATATCTTAAGGCTTGATTAAATTCAGGTTCTTTTCCTGGCAGGAGCATGTTATATCTCTGCTAGGCACTTCCTGTTACATTACACTGGGAAGCAATAGTGTCTGGCCCTGTCTCTTTTAATGCTGATAAGACCGGCGAGTGAGTAGACTTGGACCCAGAATCCCTTGCGTTTCTCTTGGTGCTCTCCCGCTAGGATTCCGAACTTGGTGGTCAGAAGCCCTGGGTGGGAGTCCAGTGTGGGCTCAATGCCTTATGTGGAGTGCTTAGGCTGGGTTGCTTTTCGGGCTGACTGATTTGCTCTGTGTGTGGGACATCTGGGACGGGACTCGGGGAAGCAGGCATTGGTAGAGCCCGGAAGAGTAGTAGCTGTGATTGACTGGTGTGGGTTTCAAGCAGATGGGATTTGTTTACATGACCTTCAAGGTCTGCCCAAGTCTGATGTTTTAGGGCGAGTGATCACAGAACCCTCTCTTGGGCTAGTAGGTATATTAAGGCTGAGTGTATGGGTAGAAGTGCTCATCATCGCATTTAATGGCTCAAGAGACACGACAACTCTGCCAGATATGGGTCCTGTGGGCAGAGCTGAGAGCTCTGCAAATTCCCATTCACTTTTTAAGTCCTGCTTCATTATAGCTTGCCAAGTGTGTCACCAAGATGAAGATGAATTATAATGACTACATTTTGGTAATTCACTTACTTCGCCGGAGTCAGTGCGCAATTGTATTACAGCTGAGACCCATCTGGTTCCAATCAGTGGTGAAGGGAGATCCATGTCTGGACAGAGGGCTGGGCCTGAGGCTGTGCAGGGAAGCTGCCCGGAGAGCTGCAGCTGAACAATTACCAGCGGAGAGCGGGGAGTGGGCGTGCAGACCACCAGGTGGGCCTGCTCAGGTCCAAGTCAGCTCACACTCTTCAGCACTCCTACTATGTGCCAGGTACTGGGGTGGAGAGGGGGAGCCGGGCAATGATTTCTGCTCTTCTGCAATTGCAGAATACTTAAGCTGAGAGTGGGGTGGGACGGGGCAGGCAGCCATCAAGTAATTGATATGATTCACAAATTATACAGCAGGCCTGAAAGTGATACAAACCATGGCAAAGGAAGAACAGAGCAGACGAGAACGGTGTAGGGTTCTTGTGTGGGATTTGGGTGCAATGGAGGATGGTTGGTAGGGAGCCAGCATGACAAGACTGGTCAGGACAGTCATTGCTTTTCAGACCTCATCTAGCCAGTAAGTTATTTGCTCAGTATGATTTTGGCCTTAAGTGTGTTTTCACAACCTAGTTTATTAAGGGTTCTTAAACATTTCACCCTCTCTTCTAGCCCACCAACCAGAAGTAGGGGAGAAAGAAGGTTAAAAGAAAAGGGGTTTGTGGCCCTGTTTAGAACTAGTTCTTTGAGGGGTGATTCCACTCCTCAGTGGAAGCAGCCAGAATCAGCTGGAATACCATGAGAAGTTCTTTGGTGCATTTCTTTCTTCAAAGAGAAGACCAGTAAAGACCAGTGAAGCATTGCCTGGTCAGCAAAGATCAGCAAAGACCAGTGAATACCAGTGAATACCAGCGAAGACCAGCAAAGACCAGCAAAGACCAGCGAAGACCAGCAAAGACCAGCGAAGGCCAGTGAAGCACAGCAGTGTAAGAGTGTCTTTCATGGTCTGTGCGTTCTACTTATGTTCTTTCTAAACATCACACGTTCTCTCAAGTGTCTGTTTTCAGCAAAACATCGATGCCCTCTCACAAGACAGCTTCTAGAAAAACATCACGTGACACAACTGAGTTTTTAGAGAAACCAGAAACTTCCACTTCAGGTCCTGTTATCCATGGGTTCAGCATTTGTGCATTCAATCAAATTCTGGTCAAAATTAATTAAAAAAATACTGCATCTTTACTATGCAAAACAGAGATAGACTTTCTTCCTTATTGTTATTCTCTTAATAAATTACAGTATAGTAAAACATATATAATATCTGCATTGTATTAAGCACTATAAGTCATCTAGAGATGAGTTAGAGTATGTAGGAATGTGTGCAGGCTATATAGTTTGTATACATACAGTGCCTTATTTTATATGAGATTTCCTTTCAGTGTGTTATTCGGTTTTCCATCACTGTAACAAAATACCTGAGTTAAGAAACTTAGGAAGAAAGGTTTATTTTGGCTCATGGATTCAGAAGTTTCAACTTCATTCTATAATGGGTTGCTTTAATCCTGTGGCAAGCAGCATATGATGGTAGTAGCATATAGAAGAAGAAAACTGTTCACCTCATGGCAAATGGGGAGAGAGGGGGGGGGGTTCATAGTCTTCAGCGTTTGGTCTCTATAAGGGGGTCCTGGAATTAGTTACCCATGAATACCAAGGCACAGCTGTAATTGCTGAGCTGACAAGATCAAGTGCATCTGAATATATCTACCTGATGCCCAAATCTTGGTGCTGTAATTCTCTGTTCTCCAGATTCTGCTTCCCAGCCCCAGGCTCTCCTTCTGGTTATGGTTTTTGCTATAGCTTCCTCTGGGGTACACATGCTTTCCCAACCCCTTCCCTTTATTCTGGCCCATGGAGAACTAGATGCTATTGATCTATTGCTATTCTGAGACAGTGTTGGTGTGTAGGTTAGTTTTTGTCAACTTGACACAAGATGGAGTAATTTGGGAAGAAAGAAGCACAATTGAGAGAATGCCACCACCAGAATATGACTTATAGGCAAGCCTGGAGGTACTTATTGATAATTGCATTTCTGTCATGATTGTCATTACTGCCACGACCATTATCACCTCCTCCTCTTCCTCCTCCACCACTTACTCCTCTTTCTCATCACTCTCCTCCTTCCTCCTCCCTTCACCTTCTTCTTCACCTTCCTCTCCTCCTGCTCCTCTTCCTCCTCCTCCTGTTCCTCCTCCTCCTCCTTCTTCTTCTCCTTCTCCTCCTCCTCCTCCTCCTCCTCCTCTTCCTCTTTTTCTTCATTATCATCTTTCTCATCTGTCATTTGCAAGTCTGAGCTCACAGCCACACCAGCCATCTGTGGGCTGGGTGGATGAGCACACCCTCACCTGGTCTGATGGATCGGGTTGGGCTATGTTTGCTACAGGAAGACCACTAGGTGCAGGGCTTTGTTTAACCCAACTTTCTCTCTTTAGAAAGAGAATTTTCATCAGATGAATCATTCTTAACATGCTCGCTTGAGCCAGAGACTTTTGGCTCCCGGGCTGTTTACTGCAGCACTGACTTTGTCCCATAAGTGTTCTTAGGAAATGACAAGGGTCAGAATTGTTTTTGTTTCTGCTTTAAAAAGCTAGAGACTTGGAAAGAAGCCAGGGTTGGGTAGAAGGGTGTTCCTACCCATGGGGTTGCTCAGTATCACACAGATCAACACCTCCTAGAGAAGCAACTTGCCTTTGTCGTGGAGGCCTGGCTGCCTATGTATCAGATAAGATACTCTTGGATTGTCTGAGAAGCCCTTGTTGCTGTCCAACAGGGTCAAACTGCTTATTTCCATTCGCAGGTGTGATGTAGCCAGTATGTAGGGAGGCCTGGTCTCATCTCTGAAAGTCTGGCTCATTCTGATACAGCCCAGCGTCACCCTCAGGCTCCTGACGTGTACTTATGAACACAGTGTGCCTGGATGGACTGGTGTATGTGTGCAGTGTTTGACTTGTAAATCTCTAAGATGAATAACTAAGGTAATAGCATCAGTGCTCTACCTGCAACTCGATTCAGAGCCTGCAGAGCCAGAGAGGACCGTAGATCTCATGCCTTTCCTCAGCATTTGTGTATGATTGTGATGAAAGTGGAACAGGTACAAACTGGTTCATGACGCTCCTTACTATGTCCACCCTTGAGGGTCAGCTTTGACCTTGTCCTTCCATTCTTGCACTGATGACCGGATGCCTATGCCACACTGTTGTTTGTTCAAGGGTCCAACTGGTACACAGATGACATTTGTATGTTGATGTCAGATTGACTCATGTGGCTAGAGCTGTGTCTTGATTATGTGTGGTATTTGCATAGCAACTGTGTCATCTTCCCCTCAGCTGGCTTCCTTACCTCACCTCCCATCGGATTTTGGGGCAGGAAGTGCTCTCAAGAGAACATGGTGGACCCAGAGAGGCAGAGGAGTGTTACAAATGGGGTCAGAGTTTGAATGCTGCAGTGCTGTGTAGAGTCTGGTGCTGCCCTTGCAGATTGTGTGGTGTAGCATGACTTCAAGTGTTTCATTCCTATCCATGTTTTGCTTTGTTTCTGACTTCGGATAGGACTTCTTTGTCCCCTACTCCCCTTTCTTAGACACAGTCTCCAGGATATCACAGGTCATACACAGAAGGACACCCTGAAGCAGCTCTATGGAGTTATGGCAGCCTAGAGACCTCTTTGGTTGTTCATAAGTCCTTGTAAGTAGCCCCTGCTTAAAAGTATCCACTCAAAGGGACCAGGGAGCCCCAGGGAAGAAGAAAACTCGACAACGCTTCCAGGCATGGGGTCCCAAGGGCTAAGAGACCTAATGCTGTGATGGTGGCAGAGTGAAATAAAGTAAAACATGCCATGAGATGTGGTCCTATTCTAGTCACAAATGGCTTGTCTAGAGAAATGGATTACATTCACTGTGTTGAGAGGTAGGAAAAGCTCAATGTCTTAGCATGCTGAGTAACCACTGAAGTTCATCGTTTCTTTTCCTCCACTCTCCTAGCTAAGCTAGAGCTTCCCACATGAAGCATACTAAGATGAATACATTCTGATGACCTAATGTCCCCTGTGGGACCACTGTTAGAACTACTGGGTGATATCCTTGAGCTCTGTTGAGAGCAGCTCTCAGTGGTTCTCATCAGAAGAGCAAGGTGACAGATATGCTGATTAGCTCCATAGATTTCCTTCTGACACCTCTTCCAGGACCCTGGCTGTGGTGGGCTCCCGAGTGTGACTGACACGGATGTTGAAGCGTCTTCTATGATAAAAGTGTGGAGATGGTGGGTGACAGCCATGCGCAGGACACCAAAGTCTCTGGGGGACTGAATCGGATAATTGAAGAGCAACTGTCTTATGAAGTGGGTGACAGTGTAGTCCTGCTAGTGGCAGTAGCAAAGAGAGAAATGTCAAAGCAGGGTGCATTCTAGAGCCCGTTCCAGAGGGCTCAGCCCCCACTGGGAAATATTCTTCAATCCTGAGAGCAACAGCTGAGGATCGGGACCACAGCTTCAGATAAAGAGGGCCTATTAGTTTGCCCTGTGCATGCAGGAATGCAATTTTAAGATGCTTGAGAGAGGAAGAGAGAGAGGGTAAAGAGGGAGGGAGGGAGGGACAGAAGTCACAGCCAACAGGGGCACAGGGTTGTGCTAAGAAAAGCTTTTTCTTGACACTGGACATGACAAAAACCTTTTCAGAAGGCCCTGACTCAGTAGCTGGGCAGTGCCAAGACCCTTTCTGTGTGGTTTACATTAGGAACCCAGAGCAGGTGTTGTGGGCCAGCATTGTATAACCTGGCCTTCAATGTACCTTTAGTTAGAGGGGAACTCTGAGTCAGAAATACTGTACTATGCAAGGCAGAAATCTGGTCTGAGCCATATACTGGAGTGGAATGCATGGAGATATGCTCAGACATGATATGATATGAATGATATATATAAAATCATCAAGTATATAATAATTATATAGCATATAGCATAATCTATATTGCCCTGTCCTTTTTCTCCCTGTGTTTTACTATATTTTTAACTTTTTAGAGGCTTTCCCAAAGAACACAGTTGGTCTTGGAGTTGGTGATCTTGCCTTATTCCCTTGAGAGCTGGGATTGTTTTAGGCTTCCTGACTGCATTTCTTTACCCTTTCTCTCTTCATTCTTCCTTTACTGGAGGTGTTAATCCCCTCCTTTGTCTGTCTTGTCCCTTCCTCTTCCTTCTTCTCTGTTTCCCCAGCATTAGTTGTAAGCCTTGGTTGCTCATTTTATTTCTACTCTTACCCTTTGAAGCCTGTCACTACATTTAGCCTCTCCACATACATTGTGTTGTCTTTACCCCTTACTCTTCCAAATAAGGTGACTGGAGTTTAAGGGGCGATTGTTTTTAATTAGTTATTGCTGTACTTTCAACTCTAAGTTGTCGCTGCTTCTGCAATGACTGCTCTATTCTCAGAATAGAGCTACAGGTTGAGCACAATTCCACTACAAACCTGTACACTTGTACACTGCAAATACCTCCTAAAAGAATAGAGGTGTCAACAAAACATAAATCAGCCAGTGACCTCGTTTCAGGTGTATATACCCTAGTGCAGAAGCACAGACATTGTACAATCACCAGTAATTGAAGAGGCTGCATGCAGAGTGGGAGAAAAATTTTGTTACCTATGTATCTGAAAAATGATTAATATGTAGGATAGACCGCTGCTGCTGCCACCACCAGCAGCAGCAGCAGCAGCAGCAGCAGCAGCAGCAGCAGCAGCAGCAGCAGCAGCAGCAATGACATGCCCAGAATATTACAGAAAAAAAATCAAATCAAAACAACAACTCAACTAATACAAGAGCCATGGATCTGAAATCAGAACTCTAAAATGAAGAAATACAAATGACTAATAAACATTAAAAAAACATGTTCAATCTGATTGGTCATCATGAAGATGCAAATAAAAGTATTGTGAGATTCTATTGGTCCTCGGTCAGAATGGCTACTATCAAGAAAACATGACTGATGTAGAAATCAATGTGACTTCTCAGAAAAGTAAAAATAGTATTTCCCTGTGACTCAGTTATATCCTTTCTGCTCATACACAGAGGAGAGAGACCTGCAGACCCATATCCACTGTGGCTCCATTCACAGTAGCTAGGAAATATTAATCATCATATGTTTATCGACTGGTGGATGGTTAGTGAATTGTGGAACATATACACGATGAAAACTGATGGAACTGGAAAATATTATACTGTACTAACCAAGTTTCAGGCATACAAATGCATGTGCTCTGTCATAAGTAGATCCTAGCTTTGAATGTCAGATTTCTCTGCTTATGCTGGAGCAACTGTTATAAAGGTCAGGGAGCAAGAATGAGCCTCAAGGTGGGGAAGGAAGGTCTCTGTGGTTAGATAGAAAACACATGTAATATGGAGGTGGAGGGAGGAAATACTAAGGAGGAAAGGTTTAAATGGGGATGGGGGAGAGGAAAATGTTTGAGGTTGTGGGGATGTCAATCAAAAAGAATATATGAAAAAAGCCACATTTTTTAAAAACAAAAATCCTAGTGCCAAATCTAGAGTACTTCCCTGCGGGCTGTTGACATTGCTCTTTGTTGCCCACCGGAACTATTTCTGTGAGTAACTTGTATTAGTTACTGTTACACTGCTGTGAAGAGACACCATGACCAGGGCAACTCTCATTTTTTTTTAAAGCATTTAATTGGGGACTGGCTTATAGTTTCAGAGATTTAGTCCATTTTCACCATGGGGATCATGGTGGCAGGCATGGCGCTGGAGCAGTATTTGAGAGCTTTACATCCTGATCCACAGCTAGGCAGGCAGAGAAAGACACTGGGCCTGGCTTGGGCTTTTGAAATCTCAATACTCACTTCCCAGTGACACACTTCCTCTAACAAAGCCATACCTACTCCAAAAGGCCACACCTCCTAATCCTTCTAATCCTTTCAAACAGTTCCATTCCCTGGTGACTAAGCATTCAAATATATGAACCTACAGGGACCATTTTCATTCAAACTACCACAACACCGTACACATTGATTCAGACATGAAACTGGGACTGAGCTGGAGACTTCCTACCAGCTGGCTAGCATTCATAGCGTAAGGTATTTGAAAGTTGCTGGGGAAGAAAGGACATTAATAGCCCCACTTCTTTGTGTCCCATTGTATATTACAATACCCATCTGCAAAGGAAGATACATTTACTGGTGCAATACTGCATGATTATTTGGGGGCTAAATAAGAGCTTTCTAATTGGATTTGAAGTCTGCGTGGGAGGGAATATATGCCTGTTACTGTAGAACTGGTCTATGGTTTGGGGTTGTCAAAATGCCTTGTACACAGAGACTGCTGCTACTCTCACTCTGGGCTAGAGGCGCCTCTTTTCACCGTGGGAAGTGGTTAATGCAGTGATATCATTGATTATTGCTGAGAATGAGTGACCGTTAACAGGGCATGTATATAACTTCCTCCAAAGGCTAGTGGACACGATGGAAGATGAGTAATAAAGATTGAAAGAACCAGATAATGGGGAAGGGTTCTAGGAAAAGCTGCCTCCTGCATCTGACAGCCATTAGAATCATGAACACACAGCAGCTATGGCTACCCGCAAGGGGTCTGCACAAAATGACGGCATGAGAGTAGGAGTGGAGATTAGGTGAGATGAAGATCAGCAAGAGTGGGAGACAAGAGACAAGATGCGCTAATACATGGCACGCGATTGTATGAATATGAGATTGTCCAGTTGCATATGGACAAAAAGAGACTCTTAAAACATGGCGGGGCTGTATTTTAACTGGGTCTGTAAGCTAGCCCAGTCTCTAAAGACATCAAAATGCAGATTTCTCCAGACTGAAACTATACCTTCCACATAACTAGTCTATTCCACATTTTGTACTTTGATCCAAAGACTTCAGGTCAGCATATCCTAGAGATACCCGCACATTGATGTTTATTAAAGTGTTATTCAAAGCATCTAAGCTATGGAACCAATATCAGTATCTGACAAGAGGAGATAAAGAAAATGTAATTTATATACAGCTTAGTTACTTTCCCATTGCTGTGATAAAAATATCACAACCAAGGCTCCTTAGAGCAGGAAGGGGTTGCTTTGCCTATGATTCCAGAGGGAACTGCCTGTCAACAGTGGGAGAGCTGGCAGGCATGGCAACTGGAGGGCAAGCTGGGGACTCACATCTGCAAATGTGAGGCAGAGAAATCAACTGGCAAAGGGAGTCTTTGACACCTCGAAGTCTGTCCCCAGGGATATACTTCTTCCAGTAAAGGCCACTTGTCCTAAACCTGTCATGAAATGGGACCAAGTATTCAAATGCCTTGAGTACGAGCACATCTCATTCACTTTATCTCTTTAGCTATAAAGACGAATCATTACGTCATTTGTAAAAAATGGAGAAATTGGTGATGATCATATTAAGCAAATTAAGTCAGTCTCAGAAAGACAAGCCACACATGTTTTCTCTTATTTGTGAGTTCTATGTATTACAATTCATTATATGAAAGGAGAGGGAAATTATCTGTGAAACAAGAAGGACTAATCAGGGAAAGAGAGAGAGAGGAAGTGGAGACTGGAAGGGCTTTGGGGAAAATATGTTCCAAGTACATTGTATTCTTATATAAAAGTGGCCTTATGTAGTAGCTCCATATAATAAAACATAATATTTTTATATGTAATTTAGATATAACTATATATAATTTATATTTATAGGTAATTAAACATATAATAAAATAATAAATCAAATAGAAGAATAATGAGCACATAAATAAAAGAATTTTAAGTAAATGCATAGATAATATATTCAATATAATCATAAATAGAATCACAAAAGGAATGTCTCAAATCTAGTGGAAGACTTTGTACCAGTTGACTCTTGTCAAATTCACAGAATCCTAGACATACCTGGGTTGAGAATTTCTTACTTGAGAAAATGCCAATACATAGGTCTTCCATTTAAAAAAAATCACAAAGAAACACCAGAATTAGATGATATTATAGAACAAATCAAGTTAACATGTATCTGCAGAATATTCCACCCATCACTGTAGGATACACATTTTTCTTAGCAGCCGTAATACTCTGAAATAGAGTAAGGATGTTTTAAAATGTCTGGAGCTTAAAAAGTTAATATATAGCAAATCAGAACCTCTGGTATGCAATTTAATAGCAGGGTTCTAGCTCTAAGTGGCTACATTAAAAAAACTAAAGAGATCTTAAACAAATACCCTATTAATATGCTTCAAGTCTTAAAAAAACATAAACAAGCCAAACTCCAAGCCAGTTGATGGAAAGAAATAATAAAGTCAACAAAAATTAATTAAATTCAAACAATAATAACAAATAAAATAAGGGCAAGCTGGATTTTTTGAAAAGATAAGGAAGACTGAAAAATTGAACTAAACCAGCAAAAATAAAGGCAGAAATTAACACAATTAGAGATAAAAAGGAGATATTTTACAATACATATTAACGAAAGACAAAGGGTTTTTTTTTTTTTTTCACTCACTGTTTCTCATTCATGGGTTGGAAAATAAGTATGGAGAAGATCAAATATATACATGATTTTTATCACAGTTTTATTCTTCCAGTTCAAGCAAAATGGAAAGGTGGCTATTGGTTTTTTTTTTTTTTTTTTTTTTATTAACTTGAGTATTTCTTATATACATTTCAAGTGTTACTCCATTTCCCGGTTTCCGGACAAACATCACCCTCCCCCCTCCCCTTCCTTATGGGTGTTCCCCTCCCAAACCTCCCCCCATTGCCACCCTCCCCGCATAGTCTAGTTCACTGGGGGTTCAGTCTTAGCAGGACCCAGGGCTTCCCCTTCCACTGGTGCTCTTACTAGGATATTCATTGCTACCTATGGGGACAGAGTCCAGGGTCAGTCCATGTATAGTCTTTAGGTAGTGGCTTAGTCCCTGGAAGCTCTGGTTGCTTGACATTGTTGTACTTTTGGGGTCTCGAGCACCTTCAAGCTCTTCCAGTTCTTTCTCTGATTCCTTCAACGGGGGACCTATTCTCAGTTCAGTGGTTTGCTGCTGGCATTCGCCTCTGTATTTGCTGTATTCTGGCTGTGTCTCTCAGGAGCGATCTACATCCGGCTCCTGTCGGTCTGCACTTCTTTGCTTCATCCATCTTGTCTAATTGGGTGGCTGTATATGTATGGGCCACCTGTGGGGCAGGCTCTGAATGGGTGTTCCTTCAGTCTCTGTTTTAATCTTTGCCTCTCCCTTCCCTGCCAAGGGTATTCTTTTTCCTCATTTAAAGAAGGAGTGAAGCATTCACATTTTGATCATCCGTCTTGAGATTCCTTTGTTCTAGGGATCTAGGGTAATTCAAGCATTTGGGCTAATAGCCACTTATCAATGAGTGCATACCATGTATGTCTTTCTGTGAGTGGGTTAGCTCACTCAGGATGATATTTTCCAGTTCCAACCATTTGCCTACGAATTTCATAAACTCGTTGTTTTTGATAGCTGAGTAATATTCCATTGTGTAGATGTACCACATTTTCTGTATCCATTCCTCTGTTGAAGGGCATCTGGGTTCTTTCCAGTTTCTGGCTATTATAAATAAGGCTGCGATGAACAAAGTGGAGCACGTGTCTCTTTTATATGTTGAGGCATCTTTTGGGTATATGCCCAAGAGAGGTATGGCTGGATCCTCAGGCAGTTCAATGTCCAATTTTCTGAGGAACCTCCAGACTGATTTCCAGAATGGTTTTACCAGTCTGCAATCCCACCAACAATGGAGGAGTGTTCCTCTTTCTCCACATCCTCGCCAGCATCTGCTGTCACCTGAGTTTTTGATCTTAGCCATTCTCACTGGTGTGAGGTGAAATCTCAGGGTTGTTTTGATTTGCATTTCCCTTATGACTAAAGATGTTGAACATTTCTTTAGGTGTTTCTCAGCCATTCGGCATTCCTCAGCTGTGAATTCTTTGTTTAGCTCTGAACCCCATTTTTTAATAGGGTTATTTGTTTCCCTGCGGTCTAACTTCTTGAGTTCTTTGTATATTTTGGATATAAGGCCTCTATCTGTTATAGGATTGGTAAAGATCTTTTTTCAATCTGTTGGTTGCCGTTTTGTCCTAACCACCGTGTCCTTTGCCTTACAGAAGCTTTGCAGTTTTATGAGATCCCATTTGTCGATTCTTGATCTTAGAGCATAAGCCATTGGTGTTTTGTTCAGGAAATTTTTTCCAGTGCCCATGTGTTCCAGATGCTTCCCTAGTTTTTCTTCTATTAGTTTGAGTGTGTCTGGTTTGATGTGGAGGTCCTTGATCCACTTGGACTTAAGCTTTGTACAGGGTGATAAGCATGGATCGATATGCATTCTTCTACATGTTGCCCTCCAGTTGAACCAGCACCATTTGCTGAAAATGCTATCTTTTTTCCATTGGATGGTTTTGGCTCCTTTGTCAAAAATCAAGTGACCATAGGTGTGTGGGTTCATTTCTGGGTCTTCAATTCTATTCCATTGGTCTATCTGTCTGTCTCTGTACCAATACCATGCAGTTTTTATCACTATTGCTCTGTAATACTGCTTGAGTTCAGGGATAGTGATTCCCCCTGAAGTCCTCTTATTGTTGAGGATAGCTTTAGCTATCCTGGGTTTTTTGTTATTCCAGATGAATTTGCAAATTGTTCTGTCTAACTCTTTGAAGAATTGGATTGGTATTTTGATGGGGATTGCATTGAATCTGTAGATTGCTTTTGGTAAAATGGCCATTTTTACTATATTAATCCTGCCAATCCATGAGCATGGGAGATCTTTCCATCTTCTGAGGTCTTCTTCAATTTCTTTCCTCAGTGTCTTGAAGTTCTTATTGTACAGATCTTTTACTTGCTTGGTTAAAGTCACACCGAGGTACTTTATATTATTTGGGTCTATTATGAAGGGTGTCGTTTCCCTAATTTCTTTCTCGGCTTGTTTCTCTTTTGTATAGAGGAAGGCAACTGATTTATTTGAGTTAATTTTATACCCAGCCACTTTGCTGAAGTTGTTTATCAGCTTTAGTAGTTCTCTGGTGGAACTTTTGGGATCACTTAAATATACTATCATGTCGTCTGCAAATAGTGATATTTTGACCTCTTCTTTTCCGATCTGTATCCCCTTGATCTCCTTTTGTTGTCTGATTGCTCTGGCTAGAACTTCAAGAACTATATTGAATAAGTAGGGAGAGAGTGGGCAGCCTTGTCTAGTCCCTGATTTTAGTGGGATTGCTTCAAGTTTCTCTCCATTTAGTTTAATGTTAGCAACTGGTTTGCTGTATATGGCTTTTACTATGTTTAGGTATGGGCCTTGAATACCTATTCTTTCCAGGACTTTTATCATGAAGGGGTGTTGAATTTTGTCAAATGCTTTCTCAGCATCTAATGAAATGATCATGTGGTTCTGTTCTTTCAGTTTGTTTATATGATGGATCACGTTGATGGTTTTCCTTATATTAAACCATCCCTGCATGCCTGGGATGAAGCCTACTTGATCATGGTGGATGATTGTTTTGATGTGCTCTTGAATTCGGTTTGCCAGAATTTTATTGAGTATTTTTGCGTCGATATTCATAAGGGAAATTGGTCTGAAGTTCTCTTTCTTTGTTGGGTCTTTGTGTGGTTTAGGTATAAGAGTAATTGTGGCTTCGTAGAAGGAATTCGGTAGGGCTCCATCTGTTTCAATTTTGTGGAATAGTTTGGATAATATTGGTATAAGGTCTTCTATGAAGGTTTGATAGAATTCTGCACTAAACCCGTCTGGACCTGGGCTCTTTTTGGTTGGGAGACCTTTAATGACTGCTTCTATTTCCTTAGGAGTTATGGGGTTGTTTAACTGGTTTATCTGTTCCTGATTTAACTTCGAGGACAAAGGGTTATTAAGGCATACATTGGAAATATATATCCAACAAACTGGGAAACTTACTAGAAAAGGATGGATTGCTAGATACACAGATGCTGACCAAAATTAAACTGGGAGCATGCAAACAACTTGGATATGTAATTGACGAGGCTGAAACGGTAGTGACGCCTCTGTATCACAGACAGCCTACGCCAGATGGAGTCACTGTGGAACTATACCAGACCTTAGAAAGAACGAACATGAACTCAAAAATCCTCAACAAAACACTTGCAAGCTGAACTCAGCAGCTCATCCAAAGACCTTTGGCCATCACCTGGTCTTCATGCCAGGGAGCAAAAATGATTTAGCATCTACAAATCAACAGAAGCAGTACCTCACGATAGTAGACTCATATGATCACCTCAGGAATGCAGAAAGAGCCTTTGACAAAGTCCAATATATCTTGGTGATAAAAGCACGAGAGACAGTAGGATAGAAGGATCATATTTCAACTCAGTAAAGGCCATGCATGATAATTTACAGTTAACATCATACCAAATGAAGAAAAACTCAGAGCATTTCCACGTAAAGTGGTATTTACACGAGGGCATCCATTTTGTCTGCTCTTAATCAATACAGTCCCATTGGGATAAAACAAGGGAAAAATTGATATGAGGAAGAAAGGAAGAGATCGCAGTACTTTTATCTGCAGAACACTTGTCGCTATCTAGGGAGGAGACTCTAAAGACACTACCAGAACGATCCTAGATCTGATCATACTAAATCAACATAAAAACCAGTAGCTTTTCTATGTGCCAAAGATGAACGTGTTAGGAAAGAAGTCAGGTAAACAAGCTTATTTGTAAGCTTTAAAAACCATAAAATACACAGGATAAATTCAACAAAAGAACCGAAAACCTATACAGTAAAAAATTTTAAATAGATGAAATCTAAATGGATAAAGGAAACAGAAGAAAGACAGTAGAAGGTGGAAAGTCTGCTCACCTTCATGGATTGGAAAAATTAATGCAGTGGAAACAGATACATAACTGATCTACCGATTCAATGTAATGTCCCCAACATTCTGATGTCATTTTTCACAGGACAAACAGTAGTAAAATTCATATGGAACCATTAAAACCCCTTGGGTACTGAACAATGCTGGAAGTTATCATAAAACTTGGTTTCAAGTTATACTACAAAGTCTAATCACAACAAAAGCACAGTATTGGCACAACATAGACATGGGGATCAATAAGGGATCCGGGGTGAAATCCACAGAGTGCAGCCACTTAATATTCGAAAAACATGTCAAAAATGAATATTGGAAAAAGACAAACTTCTAAAAAATAATATTGGGAAATCTTGAAATCCCCATGAGTAGGAATAAAATCTAAGGGCTGGTGAGATTGCTCATTGGGTAGAGGTGTTTGAATGCGACTGGACACAAGCCTAATGGCCTGAATCTGGTCCTTGGATCCCACAGGGAGCAAGTGAGAATCTTCTCTTGAGAAGAGATGTGACCTCCACATATTTGCTATAGCATTTGTGCACTGACCCCCCCATTCATGTGCATGCATGCATTAGTACATGTGTGTGCATGATTGTGTATACACACACAGTCAATCAATAAAAAAAAATCAAAATCAATCGAAATGGGCCCAAGTTTTTCATAGACATTGATATGAGTCTTGTTTAATCTTCTTGAGGAAAACAGAGAAAACAATTAACTCTACAGGGAGAGGTGAGGACATTTTGAAAATAGCTCACATAGTTCAAGAAATAACACCAAATATTGACAAGTGGGATTACATGAAATTCAAAAGCTTCTTCACAATGAAGGGAAAATCAACTGAGTGAAATGAGTAATATTTGCTAACTATATACCTGACAGATGAATGATACCCAGATTTCGTAAAGGACCCCCCAAACCACATACTGAGCAACTCAACCTCAAAACCAAGCTGCACATTGAGCAAAGAGGCTATTGAACTGAACAGGTAATTCTCAAAGGACAAAGCACGAATGGCTAATAAACATGTGAAGCAGTGTCAATCAATAGGTCAATGCATAAGGAAAATGTGGTGTATATACACCAGGGAGATGCTCTTTTTAGCTCTAAAAACGGAGGTCGTTATGCCAACTTGTAGGAATCGGGTGCAACTGGAATCAGATAGTTACATCAAGTAAAGTATGTCACACTTGGAGAAATTAATAGCACACGTTTTCTTATTTGTGGATCCTTAATGTTATATAGGTTCATTAAGACCACACACTCTCACTTACACATACCTACACACCCACACCCACACTTACACACACTCATGCACACACTCATACAACCCACACTTACACTTATACACACACACACATACTCTCACACACAAACTTATACATACACACTCACACACACTCATACACACACTCACACACTAACACATATAGAGTAGAAGAAGAGGAAACAATTGGGAGAGGTAGGAGGGGGTCAACAAACAAGGAACACGATATACTTGGAATATATTGTCGATGAAGCCCACCATTATGTACAACAAATCCATGCCAATACAAATGGATAGTTTCTAAAGTGGTGGCTGTCATTACACAGTGCACTCATGGAGCCAAACATCATGCTGTACCCTTTCATATTTATAATTTTTATGAGCTAGCCAAAAGAACAATGATAATAAAGACCAAAAACCAAATATAAAAAACAAAAAACCCAAATCCTTCTACACCTCTAATCTCAGACGCTGAAACTCAGTGCCTTCTGGAAGCTTCCATGAATATCTGTTCCCTTTTTGACCATTCACTTAGGCTTGTCCTCCAGACCCCAGGCTGGGGGTTAGCTCCTTTGACAATCCTTCTCTCCATCTGAGCGGAGCACTGGAAATGAGGGCCACATAGCACACGTCTCTTCTTTGACGCCCTTCTGCAGTTGAGCTGTCAATTTATGTCAACTTGGATGATGACAGCCTTTCTTGTGCTTCAGGCACATGCCCAGTTCAACTTCTGTAGCTCAGTTCTACTGTGACACAGAAGTGTCTGGGTTGTGTTCTGTAGAAGCCACTGGGGCTTGATATACACCCATCTTGGCTGAGGAATTTTATGCAGATTCTCAGTATAAACCAGGCAAAAAATGTGAAGAATGGAGGTGACAGGCCCGCAGAATTGGTGCCTTTAGATCTCTGAGGATTCCTAATTTGGCTACCTTTTTTGGTGGGAGGTTGGGGGGGGATCTGGGTAAAGCTCATAAGGGGAAGTAGCCAGACTGGGGACAGAATGAGTCACCCTTGGGATCCTGATTGTGCCCGATTTACCAGGAGGAAGCCCAGGAGGGATAGTCATTGCCTGGATGGAGTAAGAATAGGGTTCCTGAGTTTGTTGTGAAGGAGCTCCTGGCTCCCTTCTGCCCCACCCACCACCTCTGTCTGTCTCCATGGCTTCCTGATTCACTTGTTCTTGGGCCTTGTGCTTTTGTCTTCTTCCTGGTGTTGCTCTGTCCTGCAGTCTTCCTGCAGCCAGGCTGTCCTTGGGCTCGCCCCTCCCACAGGCAGCCAGGGAGTCCTCTCCTGACCTGTTAGAGCTACATTGCTGGAGACAATTACTGATCGGCCTATAAAAATACATAGTGAGGTTTAGAGAGGTATTGTGTTACATACTTATTATTTTACCAGCAATAAATCCAACCCTTTTCTCTTGAGTAGATGTCGACTCTATAAATTAGGGAACTATTTTGAAGGAGGAAGATTTCATAGGCCCCCAGGTTCCCTACAACCAGATCACATTTCAAGTGCTGTACCAGGGTTATACTGAAACCTTCAGATTAGGGGAAGTTATATACTCAGAGAGTTGAGATTTGGGGTCCCCATCTACTTCTTATAGCATCCCTGGGCACAGTCGATGTGCATACGTATGATGGAATTTCCTGGGGTTCAGGCGAGAGGGGAGCATTACCTCAGGCACTAGGAAGGACTGTCCAGCTGGGTGTTGGGCAGGCTGGGTGGGAGGGAAGCTTGCTAGCACAGCACAGCCACCCCGTTGTTGGGTCTTTCCTTTCAGAGAAGCTACAGAAGAGGAGAACTCGGGCTGATAGCTGGTCCAACACCTGCTCTTCATCAGCCATTCCTTTGTCTCTCCCTGGCTATTGACAGTCTCAGGGCTCTTAACAGACTTTGGAATGAAACTGGCCTCCTAGTCATCCATGCACGCTCCTTCTTGTGAATCCCCAAAACTGCATGCTAGCCCTGATGGTGAAGAACCCATGGGGGTAGGGTCAAGTATTGAAGACATTTCTAATTTCTATCTGGGCTTCCCATCCTGCCTTTGACCATTTGGGATAAGAGACACACACGACCTTTATATTTACAATAAGCCTTAAACAGCACAGGAGCTGGGCAGAGATCTACCCTCTACGCCATTAGAATCTATGTTTCTATCAACAGCACCAAGTTATTACTTACTATTTCATCTGGACTGCTCTTAGCTCCAATTGGCCAGGTCTTCATGACCTACCTAAGCCATGGCGGCTTCTTTTCCTCTTTCACCTACTTCCCTGACTCATGGTTCTCCTCCGATCTCCAAACCTGGGAACCCTAAACCCCACTTACGTTTCTTTTGGCTGGCTATTGGCTGTTGGCATCTTTATTTACTAATCAGAAATAACTTGGGGGCAAGGTCACACAGTGTCACTTGGTTCTACCTACAGATTCTCTGTCGCTGGGACAACCAGGTCTTGGGGGACCACACTTAGCATTATAATAGACAGCAGGACCAAACCTCAATAGTCAGTACAGGGTTAGGGCATCGCATATGAGCCTTCTGTCTTGGGAAACAGTGTTTTCATTCGCTTCTAGTGTCAGTTTCATGCACTAGGGTCTTCATTCCTGAAAAGACTGAAGACTGCCCCAGGCTCATAGGAACTGTGGATGCACCATTCTTTGCAGACACTTCTCCAGAATGAATGTGCGTAGCGTAGTCAAAGAACCCATTTATCTCGGCCCAGATGCAGGAGGGACTAGGGACTTTTTATTCATACTTTTAGAGTTTTATAAATGAGAGTTTATATCAATTCCCACCTTTCCCTCCTTCCAAAGGCACCTATGTTATCTTTACTCCTCAAATTCATGGCCTCTTATTCTTTAAACACACATGTGCATGCATGCACCCAAGCACACACATTTCTCTCTCTCTCTCTCTCTCTCTCTCTCTCTCTCTCTCTCTCTCACACACACACACACACACACACACACACACACACACACACACACACACACATCTAATCTGGTGATGTGGTGCCGTGTTGCTCATATGTGTCTGTATTTAGGACTCGTGACTTTGGGGAGCTTGATCCTGGAGAAGCCTGGCTCTCCCTCTGTCACAAGTCATTAAGTGCCTCTCGCTTTTCATCCTGGTAGTTTGGATGCATCTAGAAATTTGTCCGTCTCTTTCACATTTTCTAGCTTAAAATTTCTAACTTCAAAAGCTTAATGGTTTTTGAAGTATTCTCATACATTAATTGTAATTTCTTTGATGTCTGTTGTAACATCTCCCTGTTCATCTCTGATTCTGCTAATTGGTGTCGCCTCTTCCTTTCTTTTGCTTAATTAAGCCTAGAGTCTGCGCCTCTTGTTTATCTTCTTAAGGAGCCGGCTTTAGCTTTATTGGTTCTTTGTGTTGTTTTCTTTCCTTCGAACTAATTTTTCTTCACTGATTTTTATAGTTTCTTGCTGTCTTCTAGATTTTGGTTGGCTTGCTCCTGTTTTTCCAAACTCTTGAGTTGTATCATTAAGTCATTTATTTGTGCTATTTTTTTTTCTTTTAGTATAGTCACTTTGGTCTATGACTTTCCCTCCTGGGAAATGTTTTATGTGTCCCGGAGGGTTTGTTGGGCTGTGCTTTCATTTTCACTTGGTGCCAGGACTTTTATTTCTTTTAATTTTTCTTGGTTTCTTCATTGACTCATTCATCATTCAGTAGTTTGTTATTTAATCTCCATGAGTTTGTGTAATTAGTAAAGAGTCACTTGCTACTGACTGCATGTTTTCCTATACATGGTCAGATAGGATACATGGAACTGTTTCAACTTTCCTTATGAAGATTTATTTTGTGTTTGAGGATGTGGTCTATTTTGTAGAAGCTTCCATGGGTGGCTAAGTGGAATCTCCATTGTTTGTTGTTTGTATGAAGACTCTGTAGATGTCGGTTAAGTTCATTTGCTCTAAAATGACATTTAATTCTGAGTTTCTCTGGTTCGTTTGCTCGTTTGTTTTGTTTTGTTTTGTTTCCAGATGACCTATCTGTTTGAGAAAGTCTGGTATTAAAATCATCTCCGCTTACTGACTTGGATTTAATCTTTAAGTTCAATAGTTTGTTTCTATGAAGTAGGGTGAGCAGAGTGTAGTGTGTGTACATGCAATATGGATGGGACTGTAATCTCTTTTGGGTTGATTGTTCCCTGGTTAGAATGAACTGTCTGTCTTTATCTACTTTGATTAGTTTTAGTTTGAAGTCTATTTGGTCAGTATTAAGACAGTGACAGGGCTTGCTTTTTGGTCTCATTTACTTAGAATAGGTCTTCCTATCCTTTTACTTACTGGTAGTTCCTATCACTGAAAATATTAGGAGTTTCTTGCTGACAACAGAGATAGGAGATTTGGTTTCTTAATCTATTGAACTAACCTATTTGCTTTGATTGTGGCATCAAGGCCATCAGCATATAAAGCTATTGAAAGATGTGTGTTGGTCACTATCACTTTTTTTCTGTTTATCTTATTTCTGTTTTGTGTTCCCGTAACTATAGCTTCATTTGCTAGTAATCTCTCCTATGCTTGTTCCTCTCTTCAGCCCAGAATATTGTTTCTAGCATTCTCTACAGGACTGGTTTGATGGATATGAATTCTTTTAGCTGGTTTATATCATGAAAAGTTTTTGTGTATCCTTCATGTTTGGCTGAGTTAAACAGTCTAGGTTTGAGTCTCTGGCTTTTCCAACCTGGGGTGCATTGCTGTGGGCTCTTCCAGACTTAAAGATTCCATTGAGAAATAGTTATTTTGATGAGTTTTCTTGTATGTGTGGAATTTTGTTTTCTCTTTTTTGCTTTCTGTGTCCTCTCTTTGTTCTGTATATTTAATGTTTTCATTATAATGTGCTCTCAGGAGTTTCTTTTCTGGGCATGTCTATTTGGTGTTCTGTGCGTCATATATTTATATGAATACGTCTTTCCTTAATTTAGGGGACTTTCCTTCTATGACCATGTTGAAGATCCGGTCTATGACATTGACCTGGGATTCTTCTCCTTTACCTACACCTTAGTTCAAACATTTGATCTTGCCATGATGTCCCACTGTTCTTGCAGGTCTCAGGATTTTTTTTAATATCCCTTGCTCTAGTGGTCCTGTTCTTTACTTTCTCTGTCTTACTTGAGCCCTTTGGGTTTTCTAATTGGGTAATTGAGCTTATTACTTTTTTAAATTCCATCTTCATTTCATCCCAAATGCCCTTTAATATTTCTATCTCTTTACTGAGTTCAGTTTTCAAATCTTGATTTGTCTTCCTCATTTATTTCAGCCATATGTTTGTGTTTTCTTGGCCACCACTCAGGTATTAATTTTTATCCTCTTTGAGTTCACTGTGCTAGTTTTCGTGTCTTCTTTCCACTCACTGAATTCACCGGCCTTCCTGAGAATAGTTCTATCTGCCTGTTTGGTCACCTCATGATTTTATGGGGCAGGTCACTGGTTGTCAACTCTAGGGGCCATCAGAATGGCTACAGAAATGGCATAAAAAAAAACTCCCCTCAGGACCTGGCTGATGTGGAAGAGCCTAGGGCTCTGTGGCCTTTCTGATCTTCTAGATGACATGGATATATCGAAGCCTGACCAGGTATGTGTTGCTAACATGTCTGTGGAGTGGGCTCGTCACATGTGCACACAGAACTTCAGCAGACTCTTGAAACAGCCCAGATGTGAGCTTTAGCATCTTTTTAGTGCCTGATTCAGAGCGTTGACCCAAGCTGTCTGTCTGTGTAGATCATGTGACGATTTCAAAACCGATCTGCCATTTTACTTCCACTGGTCTGGGGAGAATGCTGGCCTCAATCCTGATGTAGCTCTCTGGGTCTTTATGACATATGAGCAGGGGTTGGGCTCAGGAAAGCACCTAACTCCTGTAGATACTCTGATTTTTATGTTGATTTGTTCGTGTGTGTGTGTGTGTGTTGCCAGGGAGTTGAACCCCAGGCTTCCTGAATGCTAAGCACATGCTCTGGCTTTAGATGCCATCTTTATTCAGAGGTCCTGCTTGAGATGACCTCATTCTTGACCCTACACTTTGAGACTGAACCGAAAGTACTGAGTATGGTAACTGTGTCCCACTTGTAGTTACTCTGAGGAAGGTTTCACTATGGTAGAGAGAAGGTGTTTCCTACAAGTTAGGTTTTGTTTTAACATCATGTAGCATGAACAGAATATCTGAACACAGAGACAGACAAGCAGAAGACACCAACCTCTAGGAATGGACAAACTTCCACAAGATCTCCTCAAGGCCCAAGCAGCCTGCCTTTAGAAAGGTTGTGGGTAATAATGCAGCATCCTCATGACTTCTTAGCCCTCTTACCCAGAGTGGCAGGCCTGAGTGTCTGAGGGTAACCCACTTGAGTTTAAAGTGTGTTGGTGGCTCTTGGCTCTGTGGAGAGCTGTTGTTCTCATGAGCGGCATTCAGTTTCCACCTGTTATTGTGCATTCATTCTCAGGGGCTGAGGCTGGGGGAAAATCCAATCTCAAAGGAAGAGATGTTTTCTATGTGAGGCAGACGTGATCCAAAACCACATAGGGCGGTGCCTTGGCCAGTACGGCATGGGACTTGCCAATGGCATAGTGGACCCTGGAGGCTCATTGACCTGCTGACTTCCCCAAGGCCACACCCTTAGCCTTCCGACTCAAGTAGACTTCCTTTGTGTACCGGCCTTGGAGTTCAGAGCTCAACTGAAGGTTGACTAAGAGCCAGCAGAGAGATTCCATGGTTGCTCTAAGAGGACTATGCCTCAGGGCAATGTGAACATCAAGGTCTATGTTGTCCAAAGTCAGTGTCCTGCTCCTGTGGCTCTGTCTTTTCACTCATGGGCCCTGTGGGATCATCATGGATTCCATGAGTGAGAGATCAGGAGGAGGCAGGACTCAGGTAGACCCCTATTTAGACTGAATGAAGGTTGTGGTATAGCTGCTCAGCTCTATGTGGTAGAGTGACTGGGGAATTCTCCATGTCTCTGCCATGCCGGCTTTTTAATGAGACCCGCTCTCACAGCTTGTTTCCTTGGGACAGTGGTTAGAGTACAGGGATGGTAGTAAAGGCTAGTCCTGGTCTCAGCTCTCTTCCAATGCTCAGAGCCACTGAGATGGAGAAGCACCTACTCTGTGGTTCTGTCCTCACTCTTGTGGGGTGTAAAGGTATAGAGAAAGTCTTACCAGGGCACTCGGCTGTTATGTCGTTTGTGTTCCAGGTTACTACCAGGATGGTGATACTGGGCTGGCAAGATGGCTTAACACCTAGAACCCATGTGATAGAAAGAGAGAGGACGGACTCCTGCAAGTTGTTCTCTGACTTCTGCTCTGGCGCTCATGTGCAAAGATGCAAATACACAGAATAGTGAAATATTAGTGGCACCATACTTCCTTTATTAGCGCAGCCAATTTCATAATAACATCACTTAGGATATTCCTCATAAGCTTCCAATAAAGAATGTTTTTCTCTTAGGATGCAGAATTTACATTTATTTCCATACAGTTTATATTTCTTTAAAATACACATGTTATTACTGGAGAATATTACATGAGGACCAACAACAGGCTTCATGCTGGTAAAGCAAGTTAAAATGCAATTGGAATTGGAATTTTATTGTTATATTTGACACAAATACAAGGCTCTTTTCGTGATTATCACCCCTTTATTCTTTAAAGACAAATATTGTCCAAATACTCATGTTCTCTGCAAGATAAAGAACACAAAGGCAAGACCTTTAATTTTGATGTTCTGTTTCAATTGTCTCATGTAGTGAGCTTACAGTGATGGGTTAAGCATTCCTCTTTTCTCTTTAGGGTAAACATCAGCAAGGCTACATTTGAAAAGTTCTTGCTCATGGATAGCCTTGTTTCTTAACAGCCAGCTTGCTGGGGTACCTGCTTTCCAACTTAACTGGGAAGGGCTTTAAAACTGTATTCCAGATTGGGGATTTGGCTCAGTGGTAGAGCACTTGCCTAGCAAGCGCAAGGCTCTGGGTTCGGTCCCCAGCTCCAAAACAAAACAAAACAAAACAAAACAAAAACACCTGTATTCCAGAGAACAGTTACACCTCTTCTCTTTGGAGAACTGTCAAAGAGCTAAACCTTAGAGCCAGGGCAAAGCTGCAGAAGAACAGACCTGGGCTCTGCTGGAGGCTTAGGGACCGGAGCTGTGAATGGTCGCATTTGTGAGGGACTAACCTCCCTAGGCCATGGATAATTTATCTGGAGGGACGAACTAGCATTAAGTCACACTTGCTGAGAATCTGCTCAGTGCCAGGCACACGCTGCTGGGTCCTAGCCATCCAGGGGCTTGGCAGTGCACATGCTGAGGGGGACCAGAGGGTGCCAACAAGAGGCAAGTGAGTCACCATAGACTGGGACAGGCACCCAGAGGAAATAAACAGAAGGGTGACAGAGGATAGGAGGAGGACTAGTTTAGACATAGTTGTCAGAAGACCTCATTGAGGAGGTGACAATGGAGCTGATTGTAACTTAATCCTGATTGTGGCATCCTGGAGGTGATGGGTGTAAATGTATATTGGTCACAGAGGAGGAGGTATGTAAAAAGAACTGACCATGTTGGGGACAGGGACAAAGCTATGGCTAGGATCCAGGGGCTGGGCTCTTATATATCCTATGAGTCTGTCACACACACGATTCTGAGGTTTTATTATTATATAGAAGACTCCATCAGCATGAAGTGTTCTGCACACCTGGTTTCTGAGACAGTGGAAACAAATTTCAAGTCATGAATTCCATTGTGGACCAAATTTTCTGGATTGGCCTATTACATTGGTTTCAAATTAGATGGCTATCAAACCAGTTTGGCTCTCTGTTGACTTGATCCAGCCAAGAAATTAGCTCACCTCCTGACTTGAAAGATGAGAAGCACATGGTGGATGCAGGCCAGAGACTTACAAAAAGCTTCCTGGGACAGGTGACTTTGCTAGCAGTGTTGAGATTTAGCTGTTAAAGGCCTGATCTCCAGGCCGTGGTACCCCTGAGAGGTGACTGGATAAGGAAGATGCTATCTACATCGATGGGCGAATCTGGTGATGAGCTCATAGCTGAACCGGCTCTTAGGAAGTGCAGCCTATTGGAGGAAGTAAGTCACTGGAGATGGGACCTTGAAGGCTTTGTCTCTGTCCCCAGACTTCCTGGCTTTTGTTCTCTGCTCCCTGAATGTCTCAGGTGAGCAGCTTTCTTTCGTGTGCACTTCTGCCAGACGTTCTACATCACCACAGGACTAATAACAATGGACTCACGGACTGCTGAGGCTGAGACCGGGAGCCTAAGTAAACCTTTCAGTCCTTAAGATGATTTTTCCTGATTTTTTTTTCACAGAAACAAATAGTAGACCACTGCAGTGAACTCTGCACTCTAGGTTTCCTCCATCTTTGTCCTGAAGAAACTATTAGAGTGGATCCACCATATTGGGCTTCCTGACACCAGACATGGATACTGAGCGTGTACTTTTGTCTTTTCCAGTCTCTAATTTTTTAAACTTAGCACACAAAGTAATGGGTTTCGGCATGCAGTTGGTGCACATGTTCTTGCGTGCATGTGTGTGTGCACACGCAAACAGAGTTGCAATTACTCTGGGTTCTTATTCCCCCCCCACCCCCCAGCCTTCTTTAATGTCTGCACCATCTTGGTGATCTTGTCATTCCCTCAAATTGTCCTTACTTCTGCCTTCGTGACGTACGTATTCTATTCCCTGCTAGTTTTCCCACAGTTTTCTCCACATTTCCTCCTCCTCCTCTCTCACCATGTGTCTCTGTGTGCATGCCTTTGTACTTGTTTGTGTAAGTTTAAATTTAGATTCTTCATAGGAAAGAAAATATGGCATCTGTCCTTCGGTGTCTGGCTTATCCTGGTTGACATAACGGTCTGTGTTCTGCTCATTTCCCCAATTGCGCCATGTTTTCATTCTGCTTTGTGACTGAGGAAAAGTTCATTGCTTACATGCATCACATTTTCTCTATCTTGCTTTAATTGGAGTCTGCGGGTTCTATGTGTTGCTGATGTGAGAGGTACAGTGATTGAATATGGATGTGCAGACGTCCCTGTGGTATGCTGTTTGAGGAACTTTTGGTATATACCTAGAAGTGGAGTAGCTGGATCATGGAGTAGTTCTAGCGTTAGTTTCTTGAGCAACCTCCATAGTGATTTCCACAGTGGTGTCTCCAATTTACCTTCATATCGGTAGTATATAAATACCACCCTTCCCCATCGTCACCAGCATTTATGTTCTTAATGATAATGTTTCTGACTGTGGTGAGATGGAATCCCAAAGCAGTTTCAACTTGACTGTTTCTGATGGCTGAACAATTTTAAAAGTACTTATTGATCCTTTGTATTTCATCCTTTGAGAAGTTAACTGGATCATTTTGCTCTTTAATTTTTGGAGTTCATTTTAGGTGGCAAGGATTCCCTCCATTCTTTAGCTTGAATTTTGAATTTGTCTATAAGGCCATACACACAGGCTCAGGCATTGTGTGAAAGAGTCTGGAAGGAGGATCTGAATGGGGTGGCTGGGGCAGGAAGGACTCGAGGAGTCTAGGACCTCCACCCATCCCTTCCTCTGGGGTTGGCTGGAGTGAAGCATGAAAGGCAAAGGCAAAGTCTATTGAAGGTACTTTTGGTGTCCTGGGCTTCTTTTGCTACCCTGGCTTCTTTTCCAAGTTCAAGTATTGCCTTAGAGACAAATCACCATGTAGGTGCAGAGTGGAGTTCAAATCTGGTCTTTGAGAAGAGAAGCCTAGAATAGAGTGGATTCTTGAAGTCCCACGGAGGACTGGCTTCATTTTACCTGGAGACGAGATGATCTGAGAGGCGAAGCCAGTGATGTAGAACGCCAAGACTCAGCAGATGAATATCGTGCTGGCCTTGCCCAGACTCGGCTCAGACTCGGAAGGAGCATGTAGCGATAAATAAAGAGAAGGTCTGATGATATCGGAGAGTTTGACGTCATGTGCAATGCAGAATGTAAAGACGATGAAACGGAAAACAGATCTGGGGCTTCCAGGCTGCCCACGCCTCTGTGCTAACAAGGTAGATGAGAACGGACATGAAAGAGTTCTCCATGTAAGCGAAGAATACCGAACAGGACAAGTGTCTCTGAGCGGAAACCAGACATGACTATCTGATGATTCTGAAGAAGGCAGGGGTCCCTTTAAATCAGAACCTTCAGATGCAAAGTAAGAGTGAGGAGGTGCCCCCGTGAGAGGGTTCTGTGGTGACTTTAGAAAGTCTGGGTTTATTGTCCAGGCATAGTGTCAAACAGGTGGTTGTAGAACTGTACTTTTGTTTAGGAAGAATGACTTATGTAGGAGGACACAGGGCAAGGTCGGGAACAGGGAAGCCATTGGAGTCAATTGAAGAAGTGAAATCATTGCTTTGACCTGGGGTGGGCAGATAAGGATAGAGTCATCCATTTAGATAGATCTGTGTATAATCTGACCAGACTCAGATCAAATGAGAGCTCGAGGCAGAGCCATATGGGATGTGTGCCTCACGTTTCCACTTTCCACTGAGTAGCAGGATGGTCGAATCCACGGTGTTCAGTATTTGTAACACACAATTCCACTGAAGGCTGTATGACACAGGACCAGATCCTGAAACCCACATGAACGGACCTGGACAGAAGCAGAACCTGCCGTCACTGTACTGCCTGCCCAGATGGTGCTGCTCCTGGGTTGCTTGAACCAGAGCAGACGCCCAGTGCCCCGGTGCAGGAATGCCCAGGCAGAGGGTGGTGGGAAGGCTCCGGTCTAGAAAGGAGTTTAGACTTTTCTGAAAAGTTTAGAGCCCCTTGTCCACTTGTGATGTGGCATGATTCTGAACATCACCACAGCTACATTTAGCCACTGACAACCTTGGTGGAGGGGTGGGGAGAAATAGTTAAATGGTTGCCTTCCCGAAGCCTGCCTTATGCAAATGGCAAAGCCGGACAGCAGCTGACAGACTCCTGTGCAGCACGTGTCAGGACTGTGGGAATCGCATACTAATCTGCTTGTCACGTGTGGTGGCCAGCTTTTCCCATGTGCTGAATTTCATGAAATTATCCAAAAAGCCTGACACAGAGATGCCTTTGTGCTCTTAAAATCAGCAAGTGGTTTGTGTTTTGTTTTTAAGAGAAAGTGGCCTTTAGAAATAAGGGAAGTATATTTTGGTGAAAATTTACTGTCATTCAAAAGCTGTTATGCAACATGGATAATTAGATAGGCTGGTGGCAGTTAATTAAACTGTTTGAGGGAATCCTATGCCATCCCAGTACTTGGCACAGAGTGCTGTCAGCTTAGGATAGTTGCTGGCTGGAGGAGAAGAAAGCACAGTTATTCCGAAAGAGAATTTTGAGGTTCTGGATTTATGCTAAAAAGAGACACTTTTTGAAACTCTGTACACATGACATCACATCTGGTACCTGATATTCTAGAGCCTGGGTCAAGAGACCCACAGATTAAAACAAAGCCTGGGCCCTCTCGTGTCTAGAAGAGATGAGCAAAGAGAATATGGACAAGTTTGCACCAGATTTCACTTACAAGAGATCAAAGAATATTTCAAAGCACTTCTTGAGTATTTTATGAGCACTTCTCTTGGGAGTGGCGCTAGCTTGTAGTGGTTCTGGAACTTGTAATAATTCCCCCCAGACTCTGTCTTCTGCACATCACAGGGAGCACAGAGCATGCGTGTCACCAGTGGAGCCACAATCCCAGTCGGGACATCCCCATCATTTAAGCTTTTGGCAAAGTAGACATTCAGGGTTCCTGATATTCTCGTACCGACAGGCCTGGCTTCTCGGGCATTATCATTTCACCTTGACTCTTTGAACTGAATGCTGGATGAACTTGCTAAATGCCCATGGTCTGAAACGTCACTCACCACGTTGGGAAGGAAAGGCAAGAGCACTTGCTCCTTTAAAAATTCTCAAGGGCTGGAGAACAATTTCAGAGTCACAGAATGATTTGATATGTTAAGTAAAACAAACTCTGAAATTGTGTTTCCATCCACATTAATGAGAATGATCCCTTCTGTGGACGTTCTTAGCTGTTACAGCCACTGAGAGATTCGGCTAACATAAAACAGACTTCATAATAAAAGGCAATACTGTCCGAGGGCATTGCGATTGGATCGCTTCTCTTTCAACAGAGGGTCTAGAACCACAGCCTCTGGTCCCTGCTCCATGTCCTGGCTACACATCATACGCCATGTTCCTCTTGTGTTCTGGTCAGAGGTCACACATCCCATGTTCCTCTTGCCTCAGAGATAATTGCACAAGTAGTTGTTAGAAATACTATGGTGTGGCCTTTCAAAGGTGTCTACACCACATGCATCTGAAGTTAGTAGAAGTTATGGACTTCGGTGGGGTGTTTATGTCTGTCTTTAATGGAAGCAGGTATTCCTGTGTTTTGTTTCAGTAATTCCTGTCAAACAGTGTGTGTACTAAGTGTGTGTAGTTTGCTCCCGTTCTGCCTCCCATCCCACTAGCTGCCTCCACCAGGAAGAACAGGAATAAATAGTCCCTTCTCTTCTTTTTTACCATCCCAGCCACTGTGAACTTATTACAGTATAGCATATAAGGCTCAGGGACTTGGCAAGAGGGAAAGAATTCGGAAATGGGAGTTCTCCACCTCCCTTAAAGTCACAGTTTGTTATTCAGCCCAAGTGATGGGAAATGAGCATCCACATGTGAAGCCAACTTAAAGCACACAGGGTCAGGGCTGCACACGCATGTAGGGTCAGGGTTGCACACAACATACATGGTTAGGATTGTACACAGCATGCAGGGTCACAGTTGGTCCGCTGTGAGGATGGCTTCTATGTCAGCGCTAAGCTTCGCCCCTCCTGTGGTAAGTACAGAAAATCCCTGGCTTACAACAGCATGATGCATAATATCCAACTTTACACGGTGAGAAAGCCATATGTACTTAGAAGCCATAGCTTATGCTTCTGATTGTTCCTCAGGCTAGCATTATTTGTGGCCGTCTGTAAAGGTTAAACTTCGCCTCTTGTTAAGTCAAGAGGCAAATAAGTGCTGGCATTGCTCTTCAGTGCAATAGATATTTTGAGAAAGAGACAATGTTCACATTATGTTTGTTACAATATATTGTTATGTGTTGTATTTAATCATTGGTTTTTGTTGTCAAATTCTTCCCATGCCTAATTTATAAGTTAGTTTTGTCATAGGCATAAGCAGAAACTATAGACGTGGATTTGTGGGCTCCAGGTGTGCACCGGGGCTCTTGAAACACAGACCCTCAAGGATAATGGTGACCTCTGAATTAGGAGAGAGGGTTCCTGACTGGGTGCTGAAGATCCTGAGGTAACTTGTCCTTCTCCTAAGAGCAACACCAAAGTTTCAATGACAAAACAAACACAATTCTACCACTTTTCATCCCGGGGAACTGGTAAGCTATTTTATGCACCTTCACACACACTGCTTAGGGATTACTGTTGGGAACTGGGGTGACTCTAAAGCAGATACACTGGGAAGTCTTCAGCCAGGGATCATGGCTTCCTTAGAGCCATATAGATGGAGCCCTTAACGACCCCTAGTCTTCCTGAGTCTATACACTCTCGCCCTTCCCTCAGCCCCATACAGATAGGGCAGGGTTGCACGCACATGGCTTAGTGGAGTGGCTGGGCATTCAGGTGGGGTTCCAATCTCCCTCCATACTCACTCCTGCTAGGAGAGAATGTCAGCAGTCAAGGGGGCCAGCTGTGAGGCCCGTCCCCTCACAGACACAGCTGGTCTTAGGAAGATGGTTGCTCTTCTGGGAGGACAATGCTGTGCAGCACCTCTCCTTGTGAGACACTGAGGAGTGTCAGGGGACAGCTGGCATATGACAGGGGATGTTGTCATAAATCACAGCATCCAGTTACTGTGCTCTGAAAACGTAACTCAGTCATTCATCCATTCATTCATGGTTTGGTTTCTCAAGTCATGGATTTTTTTTTTTTTCTGGTAGCATTGGCTGTGCTGGAACTCTGTAGACCAGGGTGGCCTCAACTCAGAGATCCTCCTGCCTCCGCCTCTCTAACGCAGGGATTAAAGGTATGTGCCACGCCCCGAATGCTCCCGATTTTGTCAAGCGATCTTTGTGCCTGTGTCAGAACTCTTACATGAGCACACCAATCACCACTCAATGCTTAACAGGAACAGAGAGACTCAGAGCAAGGGTGGCCCTCAGACCACTGCTCGGCCACGGGATGTGTGTCTGTGCAGCCTGACTTCTTGTAGCCATGGGTGCAAAACGCAGGGACTGCTGCCAGCAGGGTTGTGCGAGCTGTGGATGACAAAGTCCCAGCTCACAGGCTAGTCATTTTGTCTGGATATGTCTATCAAGGTCGGGAATGCCAGTCAACAGCAAATGCAGGAAACTATAAAAGTTCAAGAGCAGCTGACGGTAAAATCCTTTCTGGGATGTTTTTAGCAAAACAATCAAGAATCTAGCACTTTCCGGGGCTGAGGGGACCAGAATGGAATATAATTAGCAAGCCAACACCACCTCTCTCATCTTGCACGTATGCTCTGAACCATGAGAGACGGTCTAAAAATACTGCGTGGATCCACGCGGCTGGCGCTTTTGCTGTTTACTCTGCTCTTTGCAAAGTGTCGGTCAGAGCTGAGAACTTCCTATCCCTTGTCTTCATAGAGTTCTTTATTCTGAAGATAACTAAGTGTCTGTTCCCATTGAACGGAGGCAGGAGGAGGTGAGAAGAGCAGAATCCTGTCCTCCCTCGCATGCCTGGTGCACAGATCCCCACGATAAAAGGCCATTCTAAGTTGAACTGAAGGCAAACAGTGGGCGCGGAGCAGCCAAGTAGCCCTGACAACCTAAAGATGGCTTTTCTCAGTGCAGCATAGGAAGCCTCTCAAATCGTTTCAGCCTTTTGCCTCAGTGAATTCATCTGCATCACAATAAGCCATTGCAGAAGTTTGCAATTTAAGAACTTCTGAAATAAGTCCTCTCCAAACTCCTGGGTTTGATCTCCCTGCAATAATAAACAAACAAACAAACTTGCTCCAGATTGTCCAGGATCTAATTTGAGACATGCATCTGCATAGAAAGCCTTTCTGGGTTTCCTGGAAGCAAATGACAGGAAAGGGGTGAGCAGAGCTGCCTCCTTCTGCTCCTGGACCGCCCGGCTGTAGGCTGCACATACCTGGCAAGGATGAATTCCTACGCGCTCAGTTGAACCCCAGCACCACATTCCTTTGCTTTCCTTGTCACTCACAGTCCTGGGTGACAGGTGTGTTTCTGCAAGCCTGGGGTCACCTGAAAATTCAGGAAACAGTTTGATGAGCCTCCACTTCCCCCGATGTGGAGCTCTGCGCCTTCAGTTTGAGGGTGCACAGCCTGTGAGGGATGGCTCGGGGGTTCTTGCGTCTCCAGACTCAAGCTGGGGAACCGTTTCACGCAGCTCACTTTCCAGGACCCTGCCCAGTTGAAGCAGCCGCATCACAATGGGCGGGACATCCAGTCTCACTTGAGGGATCAGTGTTGTTCTTAATATCAGATATCAGTTGTCAATAATATCAGATATCGGCCACACCCGTGGGGAAAGAGCACACCAAACCAACACCAACCCGGTTCCACGTGGTGAGATTTTAATGGGGGAATGAGACAAGGGGAAGGGGCGTGGGGAGAGAAAGGAGAAGTTGACACGCAGGGAATCTGCCTTTTATTTGGAATGTGACATAAAGGTTCCCAGGTGGAGGTGTGAATTGCGCCCTGGCCGTTGCCATGGCAACAGTGACCAACAGGTGTCAGAGCTAAAGGCAACTCCTGATACCAACAATCAGGATCTTTCAAACTTTTGTTAGCCTGTCCTTGACATGGAATCAAGTCTATCCTAAGTTTATAAAAAAAATGTCTTTCATCCGATTCCATGGGCCATTCTGAGAGCGAGGATGGGAGGGGTTATTGATAATGATACTGAGAATAGAAATGAACGGGCACTCACCCGAAGTTTTGATCGTCACTTCTTTAACTACTCTGGTGCCTTTAGTACTGTTACCTTGACCCCTCCAGCAATCATCAATTACTGGTCTATCATTACAAGGAACTCTCAATGGCTTCTCTTCTCGTTCCCAAGTTCCCAAAGGCACCTCAGGATGGCTGTGCTCTCACTTCCTGAGTCCTTTGCCTGCTACCCACTGGGGCTATTAATCTTAATAAAACGATCTGAAGCTGTAATTTTACTTAAAACAAAGCAGAAATAGGATGCAGAGAGTATGGAAAGGCTCAGTGGAAAGGGCTGTCCGGGAAAGCTGGGTGCATGGAGGTGACTGGGTCACATGCTGGAGGTGATGATTTTGAAGAATTCAGCAACTAGGGAACCGAGTCTGCTGCAATGATTAATGAAAATTAAAACAGAGGCTATTAAATTGTGCCACTTACTCTGTAATTTCATGAAAATAATAACAAATCATGTCAGGGCAGAGAAGTGCCGACACGGAAACAATGGTTTTGTTTCAATTATGGGATTAGGGTGACTTTTTTCTTCCACTATTCTCTGGAATGTGGTTAATAGACTGGAAACAATGCTCTCCCCTCCAGCCCCCTCTTCAGGAATTAAATGAGGTAATTATTGTAAGGTGCATTTTCCTTTGTCTCTACCTTTTTCTCTTACCTCATTGTATCCGTATGACCTTGTCTTGGAGGAGGGATGGAGTGGGCCTGGGCTAGACACCCCCTCCATCCACAGCAAGGCATGCTTGGTTTTCTTTTCTTTTCCTCTTTTTTCTCGGCCTCTGACTATGCCAACCTCAACCACACAAACTGCATTAGGAGACCATCCTTGGGGACTCACCTTGGGAACCACGTGCACCTGCAGGGTGAAGGTCTCCATATTGCTTTCACGGAACTTCAATCCTGTCAGAAACAGCTTTGCTGCGTGACAGTTTATTGGGGGAAGGAAATGTCGCAGGAATTTTTTGCAGGTCGGCGTGTTACAGAAGTTCTCATCTCCTCTTTGACACCCACTCAGATTTCCAGCCACAATGGTGGTCCGGCTCTCAGCCTGTCTGACTAGGATTCCCACTCTAGGCTGTACAGTCATTCTGGGTTTAGCCTCTTTGTGATGGACTCTTTCCAAGTCTTCAATTTTATTTCCTAAATCATTTGTGGAGAGGAAAGGGGATTTTGTTTTTGTTTCTTAAAGATGAACCATCATTTCTTCATGATCCACCTCTCCTGGAGGGAGGCTTAGAGAGCCCCAGATCTCCTACAATCCTGTGCTCAGAATTAGAAAGGTCAAAGTTATGCTTTAGGGGATCCTGAACACAGTTCCTATTTTCTTCCAGGAGTTCTCCTAGAAAACTGACCATTACAAAGACGTCCTCTGTTCTAGCTCAGGCAAAGGGGCCTTGGGAATATATCCTAGATACTGATTGATGTTAGCATTGTTCTTAGCTCACTGCAGCAGAGCACTGCAAACATTCCAGGGTTCCCCAGTAGGGACCTGGCACAATAAATTAGAGTTCAACCCAGGAAAGAAGCTCCTAAGTTTGAGAAAGCCAGGAGTCCAGCGGAGTGTGTCATTCGCATTGAACTGTTCCTATGTGTGGAGCATCTTAGATGTGCACAGAGCATTTCTGCCTGCAGTGGAGATCGGTAAGCAGAGGAGCCGAGAGGCAGAGGAAGAGGAAACAGACGCTTTGCCCAGTGTTGCTTCGGTCCTTTTCGAGTTGTTTGTACACACACAGGCACATCTTGCTGGAAATGCTAAGAGACTTTTCCTTGTGGCTGGCTTTCCTCTTGGGAACAGAGCTTTCTCATTTTCATCCATCTGCATTAAAAGGGGAAATAATTTCAATGCCTAGATCTCCGGCAAGCCCCCTCCCCTTCTCTCTTAAATTGCTTCAGGCTGCCGTGAACACATTTCAGGCTTGCTTTTCTTATTCTTCAGCTGCATAGTCTCTGGGGCGTTGCTTTGGAATTTTTTCTTCTGGCCGAGAACTCATTCCATCACTCCATGCCCCACCTGCAAAAGGTGGCGAGAAACTTAAAACACCAATAGCAGAAAACTGATCCCTCCTCACCCCCACCCAGGAGCTCCAGAGGGAACATTTCCACTAACTTTGGGTCTTGGGAAGGTACCTCTAATACGAGGGTTTGAAGGAGCTTGGTTAAGGGACCTGAAGCTGTTTACATGTATCAGGAGTGCCTGGTGTGAGCACTGAGCCAGTCAGCCCTTCCCACCCAGGTGCAAACACATCCTCTTTATCTGTTTACACTCCATTGCACCTGGTGCAGCATCTGCTCCCAGAGTTACCCACAATGGATGCTGACTCCCAACCACCCACTCCCTTTCACTGAGATCAGTGCGCGCTGGATCTCATGCACGCTGCGTCTCATGGCCTCTGTGCATCTAAAAGGTTCCCCAGGCACTGCTGCATCCCTTGGGTTCATGGCCACTAAGCCATCCCCAGCATGCAGGGCTTGAGGTCTATAGAAACTCTGTTCATTCCATACCACCGGCCAGATGGAATGCATCCTTCCAGCTTTATCTGTGGTCCTGTGCAAACGGACAGGATGTTTTCCTTCCTTAAACAGAAAAGGAGACAAACTTTACTTATGTCATTTGCTCTGCTGTTCGACTCTGACCTTCTCAGGGTCAACGTGATCTAACTCATTCTTTGTCGAGCGTCTCATAGTATTTCATAGGCCTTACTGTAATTTACCTTTTAACCTCTTCTTTTCCTTCTTTCTCCTTTTCTCTCTTCTTCCTTTTGTTTTTTCCCCCTGCTTTTAAAAATTTCCCCTGCCTTCTGCTCCTCTCCTCATATTTCCCCCAGGCCTTACAAATATTCTACCCAAATCCCTTTATCTTCTAGGCAGCGCTGAGGGCCCCGGTGGAACCTGAAAGGAGGAAGAGGCATCTCTCGAGACACTTACTGCCAGAAAACCACAGCGCCTTGCAGGGGAGAGCTGTGTCCCAGAGTTCACAGCTGCACCACTTTCTGCAACACATCCCACATATTAATATCAGTATTTATACAAGATCAGATTCCTAGTGAGCGTATATATACACACACTAAACTTTAATGGCTTCTGTCAAATTGTATTCCAGAAAGAAGCTCTACTGTAACAATGTGTGCGACTCCCGGCCCACACCCTCAATAGCATGGCTTTCTACCACGAGGATAAATGCTGCAAAAATAGCTTTATTGTTTTATTATAAAATAAAATAAGCTCATTGCCAAAAATCTCCACAGAGTTCCAGTAGCTTAAGACACCCATTGTTAACACTCAGCTCCTAATCCAGTGTTTCTCATGTCTTTCGACACCGATGTCAGTGCACGCAGCATAGCTGGGACAACAGCTCTTTGCCCTACTCTTTCAGTGTAACAGATAGAGGTCATTTTCTGGGGAACATGCTCTTACCCCTCATGCTCGCTCAGGAAGCGCAGAGGTCCGTCACCTCCTAGCCTCACTTTGCAGGTGTATGCCCCTTCACCAATCCTTCCTTTCCCTGCAGTGTATGGTGAGGCAGGCGCTCTATTCAGACATTGTCCATGTCTGTGCTCCCTTCTCAGTCAGGATGGAGGCCTGTCAGGTTGGTCGGCTGGCCCAGTGGACTGTGTTGAAGACCTTTCTCATCCTCTGCTCTCCTGCCCTCTGCATGGCTTTCCTGCCACGGTCTTCGCTATCATTTTCCTTGACTCATTCTGAGCTGTCACTGGCTCAGCTTTTCCCAGTTCCCTTTTCAGGTATCAGGTGAGTCCTTAGTATTCTTTACTTCTAAACTAATTTTAAATTGGCAAGGCTGTATATACTTTCTATGGACAATCTGATGTTTTGAAATATGTTCCCCACTTTCTTGAAGAGACAGCTGAGATTGCTGACTTGAGGCTTTTTCTTTTCTTTCTTTTCCTTTCTTTTTCTTCCTTCTTCCCTTCCTTCTTTCCTTCCTTTTTTTCTTCCCTATTCCTCTCCTTTTGCTTCTCTTCCCCCCTTCTTCTTTTTGGTACAGGGTTTTATTGTGACAAAATGTTCACAAATTCTGCTTTACCCAAATACCGCCCATTTCACCATGTTGTCTCTTCTTCTTTCTCCTCCTGCTCTCTTCCTTCCTTCCCCTCTCTAATCCCTCTCATCCTTCTCCCACCGTCTCCTTCTCCTTTGGTTCTGGGAAACAAACCCAGGGCTGTGCTCATGCTAAGCAAGCAAGCTATATTTTCACATTAGAGTCTTTCAGATGCTATTTTTGATTTCTTCCTTGCTTTAGGACTCATGGAGAGCTGGGTTACTTACCTTAAACAATGGAGATTTTTTTGTTTGAGGTATCTTTCTTTTACTGGTATCTGAACTAGCACCAGATAGTCATAGACCTTTGTGTGACATGTGCACATTTGGATATGGGGAACCCTTACTTATGACCCGCAGAAAGCCTGGACATCTGTGCTTGTCGATCAGGTTAAAGTTGTTCAGTATTTATTTCAAAGGTGTGGTTTTTAAAATTTTTTATTTTTTATTTTACTGCTTTCCCCATCTGTTTTAGTCATCACTGAGATACGAATTTAGAAAAAATAAGTCAAAGTGTCACCGGAAGGTGGTGGCACGCGTCTTTAATTCCAGCACTCTGGTGGCAGAGGCAGATGGATCTCTGAGTTTGAGGCCAGCCTGGTCTACAGAGGGAGTTCCAGGGCAGCCAGGGCTACACAGAGAAACCCTGTCTTGATAAAAACCAAACCCAAACTAAGTGTCAGTTCATCTGTTTCATCTGAAGCGTGCCAGTGCTTCCTCACATGTGGGGAGCGTCGGTCTGAGCTGAGGACCATGTCATTCTGACATTGTGAAGAGATGCTCTACCATGGCGGGGTCTCTTAGCTCAAACCTCTCTTGCATGTTTCCTACGCAGCATTTTTCCATTCCCCATTGCTGGGTGTCAGCCTTGTACACCTCTTGTCAGACCTTAGCTTTTCATCTTTTTCTGTCTTTTAACTCACACTATGTGTCTCATGCTCATGTCCTGCCTTCTGTCTTGCCTTCTGTCCTTCCAAGCTCCTGACATTTACTTTGTTACTTTGGGGGTCTGTTAAGTTGAAGCCTGTTGTCTTGCTATTTGTCTTCTCCTTGCCTCATTTTTCTCTTGGGGTGTGTGTGTGTGTGTGTGTGTGTGTGTGTGTGTGTGTGTGTTACTTGCTTAATCAGTTAGCTTTATTTCCCTTATCTTAATGCCACAATGTGGTCCTCCAGTGATTACTGACGTTTATAGTGTAGTTGGGCATCTGTGTCAATGGGTTTGATGCCTACAGATTGGACCAACTGCAGTCAGAAAATATTTGAAAACTAATCACATTTCTATGGAAAGGGTACAGCCCTTGAGATTCACCAAAGAAGAATACATTCAAACGACCATGTTGCAATTGCACCATGTAGCAAGAATGGGTGTGGTCTCCGGGTTATTTCAAAGTTAGTATAGCACAGGTGTATAGTGTATATTTGAACAAAGTCGTTTTTAAAACTTGACTTTGCTAGCTTATGCTTCGAAGGATCATAATCTGCATCAAGATAACACGTCTGTCTTGGGACGTGTTTCCTCGCTGCTGACACATGGTGCCTGGGCCCTGATGGAGCTCTCCTGACACACTTTCTCCTGCTGCTTTGCACTCTGCAGGGAAGAGGCAGTAAGGGTGGTGCTGTAGGTGGCTCCCCTTTTAGGATACCAGCTCTACTTCTCAAGGTCTCTATCCTGGTGTTTTCTATCCTGTAATCCTTTTATTGGGATGCACTGGGACAGCATCATATTTAGTTCTGTTCTGCTGTATGACACGGAACCAAAGGCATCCCATGTCATACAACTTTATTTGTTTTTTTAAATGTTAAATCTATTTCCTCTCCTAATTGATTTTTTAAAATCATTTTTGCCCTGATTTTTACTTCTATATTTATTTTTACATTTAATTTTTTTGTGTGTATGCAGGTGTGCACACACATATGTGTGCGTGTGTATGGTGGCCAGGAGTCACCTCAGGTATCATTCCTTAGGGGCCACCCACCCTGTTTCATGGGACAGTGTCTCTTCTTGGTCTGTACCTTGCCTAGTAGGGTAGGTTGGCTGGCTGTGACGCTCAGTAGTGGCCTGTCTTTGCCTTCCCAGTACTGGAATTACAAGTGCATATTGCCAAACTTGATGGTTAAAATACATATTCTGGCGATAAAACCCGGGTTCTCATGCTTGTGGGGCCAGCACTTTAGAGACTGGGGTGTCTGTCTCTGAAGCCCAATTTCCCCCAGCCATTCTTATCACTTTCTTAGATGAGCTAAGTCCTCCACAGTTAGCCACCCGCTTGGCTTTGTGCATGCTCTGGGCATTTTCTTCCTTCTGTCCCCTTCCCCAAGGCATTCTATACTTCCTCCCCATCTCTCTCCTTCCTCTGTTTAAAGCTTTATATGATACTGGACAGAGTGATTGAAAGACATTTGTCTTGGGGCAGTATCAGTTCTGCTTGAGTTTAATAACCAAGATGATGTAGATGGAGTTTTCGTGACCTCTTCTTACATGGTGTTCATCACCTCTGTAGGACAGAGTTGCCTTAGGCTCTTGGCTTAGAGTCCAAGAGCAGAGGGAGTGACACTGACACTGGAATTCAGTTTCCTGTAGGATCCCATCAAGTCCATGAGAAGATACGAGGTACAAGCTGCTCCACTAGGTACCTGTCTGAACAAATAAATACAAAGTTACCGTCCGTCTGCAGACCTTGGGCTGAAGGTATCAGAACTGACCAAGGTGGGGCAATGCCTTGTTTTGTCAACTGTTTTGTACTTGGGCCACTTATGCTCTTTTGTGTGACCTTAGAATAACGACAGTTATTACAAATTACATATTTGTGGTTACTACCAAATTCCCAGAGGGGTGACTTTAAGGCCCCAGACAGATATCTATGCTTCCAGGAGCAGACTGGGGAGAAAGGTCCCCAAGCAGTGCTGTCATTGATGAAACATATCTGGGCAGACATCTAGTACAAAGTTTTCCTTTCCCAAACATTTCCTGTCCTGCTGTGGGGGAGTAGATCCCATGAGATGCATTAAATACATGCTATGCTGGGAGGCCCAGGACTCTTAGTGGCCCTGCGAGGCAGAAAGTGATCTGGGGGTTACTGGGTTCCCAATCACTCTTGTTCCCTAGACACTGTGACATTTTACGAGGAGTTCACACTCATACATGTCAGAGCTAAATGGTGACAGGCTGATGTGGTGTCATTTGCTAATGTCTGAGGCTCTTTATTACTCTAGATATGCACATGTGAGAGACAGTTGGGGCTCTCAGCTGCCTGCTCTGCCTGGCATTTAACATACTGGATGGTGGACAGAAAGCTCCTTCCTTTCATTAGCTGCCTTCTGAGTAGGCTTAGCCTCTACCCTATGTCTCGGATTGCTTCTTGGACATTGATTGAACTTCTGTTCTTTATATTCTCTTGCTACTGCTTAATCTGGGCCACAGGCTTGTGTTTTTGAAGACAAAATGTATCAAGAGAGAATGACTCATAAATTGCTTACATGAAAGCAAACAAGAGATGCTAGATTTGCATCGTGGAAATTAAGTTCAAATTGACTGTGGGAGCCTCAGTCAGAATTAACATGAAACAAGACCTCTTCTGGATTGAGTGGACTCTAGTACGTGGGATGCTGTTGAGCTCCCAGGTCTTCCAAGCATAGTCACCCACCATGCCTCTGGCCATGGCTGACTGATTCTCAGGAGGTAAAGCTCAGGATGTCAAGGCTCAGGATGTGATCCATGCTCAGGATGTTGAGGCCCCTTTCTTAAGACTGTTAGCTCTGGGACTTCCAACGTAGACGTTCTATGTTCTTAGGGGTGTGTCTTTGAAGGGGATTGTGGGATTTTAAACCATTCTCTTTCCCCTATTTCTCCTTCCCTGTGAGGTGAACAGCTTGTCTGCACGCAACTCCATCTGTGGTATTCTGCTTGATCACAGGCTGGAAGGCAATGGAGCCAACAGACCACAGAATAAAACTTCCAAAATTGTGAGCTAAAGCAGACCTTTCATTTTTCAAACCTAATCATCTCAGGTATGCACACACACACACACACACACACACACACACACACACACTCTACAATAGTGAAAATCTAGTCAATACAAAGACTGATCTTGTTGCCATGGGAAGTAAACAAAATAAGGAACTTTAGTTTTTCTCAAGCAGTTTAAACTAAATAATACTGATTCACTTGTTAAGTGTTGGATGTATTCTTTAACGTACTTAATGACAATTTATCTTGTCAATAAAACTTTATTGAGAACAGTTTCTCAGTAGGTTATACTTCAGAGGAGAGAAAGATAGAAACAAAATGTAGTTCAGGGGTAGAAGTCAATCCTGAAGAACATGTCAGATACATTGATGATTTGAGGAAAGATTTTGGGGCATGATCCTGAGGGAAATTGAGCTGAATATAAACACAGTGAAGGGAAGAGGCCAGAGAGTCTTTCTGTCGTGCAGTGGGAGTTCTAGGCTATGGAGGTAGTACAGAGCACAGAGGCTATTGTCTTCCAAGAGACAGATGAAGTAGAAATTGGATGAGTAGATGGTTGGGAGGTAGTGAGGGAAAATGTCCCGCGCGACCTCGCCAGCAAGAAAACACGCAGGGACATACGAATCCTTGCTGCAGCTTAAACGTTTATTGAATCTTAAGGAGAGGCCCCGCGCACCGGCATGGCGCGGCTTATATACACCCTAGCGCGGCGCATCCACACCTGATTGGTCGCTTACCCATGATCTCATTAGGCACGCCCCGGAGTGGGCAAAGACCTGGCACGAAGGCACTCTTGCACATGTGCACACAGTTAACTTCCTGAAAGGAAGTCGGCTGGCGCGGCGGAGGCCAGCGCCATCTTGTAATGGCAAAAGCTATCCCAGCTTTCCACGTGGGGCGCAGTGGAAGCCAGCGCCATCTTGTGGTGGCGAATGTTATTGCGGCCCTCTACAGGAAAATAGGAATAGAGCTTGTATTCCTGATTGGGTGATCTTGGTAGATAATGACAGAGATGGAGATGTGGCCATATGTGGGAAGTTCTGTTATGTCTTCCCATACTGGATGGCTAGATCCAAGGAGAAATGTCGAGTACACGTGAACTGAGAGATCTGGGTTAAGCATGTGACTGGAGGATCACTTTCCTTTGATTTGTTTCTAGCTTGACAGAATGATTGGGGAACAGTTTTCATAGGAGATGTAATGAAGTCTCTACAGCTGGACGTGCGCACAAGAAAAATAGTGGTCGGGAGAGAAGAAACCATCTTAAGATTCACCAAAATGTAAATGAAGACCCGAGAAAAATGTGAGAGAAAGCTGAGTGTGGGAGAGAGAAGTAGACAGAAGTCTAGCAGAATGTGGGGTGGGGGAGAGGGAGAGGCTGAGGACAAGGGGGGGAGCATTTCTGTTCAGCATTGGTACAGTGTGGAGAAAGATGTTCACTGTGTCTTAATAGATGGCTTCTATCTTCTCTGAGCAGGAGAAGGTTGTCTGATGTAAATGAACTTCAGAGATTTGAGGACAGGAATTCTGGGCACCTGGCCAGCCTGATGTAGAAGGCAGGATGAGATAATCTATGTAATATGCTTTGAATGCTGCCTGGCAAGGTTAAACCCTCAATGAATGTTGCCAACTATTATAATGGTACCAAATTGTTCAACCCCGTGGAATTGTTTTTCTTGAACAGTGATTAACATCTGGGATATAAGCACAAGACAGTTGGCAGATGTAGCGGTTCTGAGGGGATTTTTGTCAAAAAGGGAGTTGGAGGAACCAGGGCACTGTGGAGATCAGCAAGCATGGTAGAAATTGTTCTGTGCAATCTTAAATGGATTAGAAATCAAACAAGCAGAGACGCAAGGAACGGCTAGATAACAAGAAAGTGCGCGGTTCTTGAGCCAGCAAATTTGATGGTGTTAAAGCATCTATGTCATAGTTAGTGACTGAGGGAAAGGAACTGAGAGGAGAAGGGAGGAGAGGGTGGGTGTCGAGAGGCTGGTTCAGGAACACAGCAGTCATCACTGATGACAGCATTCTGGAGATGCCATGGGCACAAGTGGTTAGGAGGTGACGGTCCCTGGAAATCAGCTGATCAAAGGGCTGAGAACTCATCCAGGAGGATGACAGGGCTTGGAGAAAAGGGGTGTCAGGTAGGGGTGCTGCAGGCACTAGGAGTGGTCATCAGGAATGGGTGAGACATCTTAGCATTGTCCAAGTTCTCCAGAGAAATGGAACCACCATAGGAAACACACACATGCAGACACACAGACATACGGGCACAGACAGACAAACCAACGCGCGCGCGCGTGCGCGCGCACACACACACACACGCACACCACACAACACACACACCTGCCCTCACCCTCACAGACATAGAGTCTCACTATAAGAATAGGATTCTGTGGCTATGAAGACTGAGATTCCCATGGTTTTTTGTCTGCAGAACTGGAGAACAGTACAAGAATTTGTCCTGCGTCCCAGAGCCTGAGAGCCAGGAGTGCTTAGCCGTCCTGGGCAGTTCCTGTGACAGTGAATTATAAAGCCAGGCCACACTACACCAGGAATCCTTCTGCTAATGGCCAGCTTCCTTTCTGTGTCTTTGCCAGTTGTGAGCAGAGAGGCCCCTTGTTAAGGGTCAGAGTCCATGCTATTTGGACTCTCTAGACACCATAGTTGTGAATTTAGTAGACTTCTCTGTCTTATAAAGATAACCTTGCTCTGACAATAGAAGATGGACTAAGCCACACTACCTATTTCAAATGTTCAGAGCACTGGGTGGGGCTTCGTGGACACACATAAGAGATGTAGGGAGGCCTGGTCACAGTAAGACAAGGACATACAATGAGAGTTTGGGATAATTGGGCTTGGTAGAACATTGTTAAATAGGCCACCAAATAGCAGCCATTCCTGGGATTCAGGTTGTGGACAGTCTGAAGTGGAGCTAAGACTGCTAACATCTGTCAAGAGTAGGATGGCGTTAGGAGGGAGTGGTTACATCATGGGCAAAGAAATGGTTCACTAAAAAGCAGTCATCTCTAACACACAATAGAATAAGTCCACCAGTTCATCTCACCCAGAAATCAGGCCATATCCCTGCACTCTCTGTCCTGGACAGAGTTAATACCAAAATGCTGTGGCCTTTCAGCAACCTCAGAGTTGAGTTCTCTCCCTCCTCCTTGAGGCTTCAGGCAGAACCTGATCCCCTCACTACTGCTAAGATGCGAAACTCCCTTGAATTATAGCTAGTCTTTGTCACAGCCTTCTAGTACACAGGCTAAGTCATATAATATAGAACTTACCTCCCATGAAGACAGAATCCCCCCTTCTTTGGACCTGAAGGGTCTCTCTCTCCCTCAGAGACCTTATTGCTCTGTCAATGTTGTAACTCTCCTGATCCTCAGGAACTGAGGTACATTAAAGCTTCCCCCTTTAAGGATCCCTACCCCAATATTCATGACAGCCAACTTTCCTAATGTGGCTCCCATCCGAAGGGTTATTTTGTCTCAGCTTCCTTTCCTTGAGCCCATAATGCACTTTGTCTTTAACAATGTCAGTTTTGTGGAAAACATCTCACCTATGCCACCTTTCTGGATATTCCTGGTCATTGTGACAACCTTATCGATAGGATTTATTGTCACAGAGCCAGGTCCTGGAAACCTGACTAGGGTGATGAAGCTAGGACAGGCACACAGACACATGCCAGCAGCTTGGAGGCTTCTCATATTGAATACACACCACTGCCCAAGGAGGCAGCTTCGCTGTATAGATCCAACATGGCAGAGGAGGGTGAGCTAATGGGGTCTCTGTAGTAGGGGTCTCAGAGTAGGTGGTCTCTGTAGGGGGACAGTCTCTTGTCACAGTCTTCGTGGGAGAAGAAGCTATGGTTAGTTTGTGCACACACTGGATTTCATTGGTAACATCTGTACTTAGACCAGGGGAAGGCATTGCCACGTCCATGGGTCTGAGGACTTGGGATCTTGACGTGACACGCTAATGTCACATTCACTAACAATGTCATCTGCTCCCCCACAGCTTAGCATATTTCTATGGTGAAAAAGTAGGGCTCAGTGAGGTTAAGCAATTTGCCCAGATGTCATAGAATTATTAAATCTTGGAGCCAAGATTCAAAACTAAATTTCTCAGGCTCAAAGGCACCAATGCTCCTTATATGTTTACTCAGGAAAATGTGGGGAAAAAAAGATTAAGAAACATCCATGATCATTGCCTATGCAATGCTTCAAGACAGAGCTTCAAGCTTTGCAAACAGGCTGGGAGGAAGAGAAGTAGAAATAGGTGTGTCAGGAGCAGGCTGGATCCTCGCCAGTGTCAGTTTACTGGGGGGGGGGGGGAAGTCTACTCTGGTGGTTGGGCAATGACAGACATTTCTAGTGAAGTGGGTGGGATTCGATGGGAGTCTTTGCTTCATTTAAGCTGTAAAGCACAGGGGAACAAGACAGGATTGCTCCTTTCCAGAAAGGTCTGTAAAGCCATGACAGGAGATACTGCTTCTGCATGATGTGCAGAAGAGGCAGAGTGTATCTGGGTGCCCATCAGAATATGGAGAAACTCCGCAGAGCCCATTAACACCGGGACAGCCTTGAGACCATGAGTCCTGAGTGCTAACAGACACAGGTGATTCTACTCTTGCAGCTTGGGGGAAGCACAGAGAACTTGGGCTGCCCCAAGAGCACAGCTTAGGCTGCAGAGAAAGTTGGTGCAACCAATTCAGACGAGACAAACTGACAGGAGTTACACAAACAGTTTACCCATTCAAATGTCAGAGGCGATAGCCAGGGATCTGTAAGATCAGATGTTTATTGTTACCTCAGTGGTATTATCTGTGGGTGCACGCGAAGACAAAGTGATGGGCAGGTATGTGAAGTCAGGCAGGTGACGGATGCCAGAAACTTGGAGTTGATCAGACACACTCTGTCATCCTGTAGCATGAATCTCTTCCGATCCACAGACTGACAACTCTGGCCCTTGCCCGGTTTGGTTGGTGGATGCAGCTTCAAGCAGCCTGGGTGGGGCACTGCTTTCCAGTTGTCATGCGTCCCATAGCTAGACCTCGACCTTGAGTTCATGCACTGGTCCAGTTACAGAATCACACGCCCTTCCCCTCACCCTGCTGCATCCTCTCTGAGGCCAGGAAGCCCTGCATGATGTGGGAAGGGAGTCTCAGAAGGGAGAAGAGCAAGATGAAGACAGACTTGGGCAGCAAAGACTAAGCCTGCTGGAAGTTGACCTGTTCTGCAGTGTATCAGTCATGGTCCTCTAAAGACACAGAACTGTTAGAGCGAATTTATATTAAGGGGAGTTCATTAGATTGGCTTACATGACGTGGTTCTTGTAGTCCAACAATGGCTGTCTCACACTGATAGTTCCCAGTGCTGGATGTTTTAGAAGTTCCAATTTGACGCAAAAGGCCTGGAGGATTCTGGGAGAACTGCTGGTCTTCTGTCTGCTTTGGAAGCCTGAAGAAGTTGGTTCCAACATCAGGGCAGAACCTGCCAGTGAGAGCGAGGGCAGCCGGTAAAGAGTGAAAGTTTCCTTCTTCCACGTCCTTTTATGTGGGCTGCCACCAGAAGGTGCTGCCCACGGGTAGGGCGGGTCTTCCTGCTTCAAATAATGTGATCAAGAAAGTCCCTCACAGGAGTGCCCAGCTGCTTGTGTTTAGTTGATTCTAGATCAAGTCACATTGATAACCAAGATGAGTCATCGCAGCCAGGCAGCTCCCACTCAGGCTGTATGGTTTGGCCGGACCTATTGAGTAAGGCTGGCAAGAACCCTGGGAGCAAAGGCTCCTTCAGACTTCCTCAATTTTTCATTTTATCAACACATAACCGTGAGCACTCTCAGGGTACCATGTGAAACTTTCATATCTGGTGCCAAGAAAGATAAAAAACAAAAGGGCTGATAGCATCTCTTTCCCTGTGCTTCTTTGATTTTTAAATCGCATAGGCTAGACTGGCCTGGAACTCAAAGTCGTTCTCCTGCCTCAGTCTCCCAAGTGCTGGAGTTAAGGGCATGCACTGCCATGGCCAGAAGCACTCCTGTCTGAAACGTTTACTCTTTGTTCATACTGGGAAACTTTAAAATCCTCCGTTGGTTCTTTATTCTGTAGTGAGGTGTAAGTCACAATCCCCTGCTGCTCTCTGTGGCATTAGAGAATGCTCGGACTTACTCCTCAAATCTAACTGTAGTTTGGTTTCTGTTACCCAGCTTCCCCCTCCCCCCGCCCCCACTCCCTCACGCCCCACCCCCATTCCAACCTCGGCTGGCTACTCCTCTGCTTTCTGTTTCTATGAGATTGACTTTTTGGTTTTCCTGTATAACCCAGCTTACCTTGAGTTATTGTGCTAAACAGCAGGGCCAAAACAACGTGTGGAGGAGACGGTTTACTCCATCTTACAGACGACAGCCTACCGTGAAGAGAACTCGAGGCAGGAACTGAAGCAGAGGCCATGGCGTAATGCTGCTTCCTGGCTTGCTCCCCATTTGCTTTCTTATAAAACTGAAGACCACCTGCCCAGGGATGGCACCCCCTACAGTGGCCCAAGCCTTCCCACATTAATCTTCAATCAAGGAAATGTCCCAGAGATTTGTCTGTAGGTAAGTAAAGCCCTTAACATGGTTCCCTCTTCCCAAATGACTCTAGTTTGTGCTAGGTTGAGAAAACAAACCGACCAAGCAGGCATGACATACGAGGACCTTATGCATCTGTCTTTCTGTCCCTGACTTAATCACTTGACACAATGCCCTCCAGTTCCATCCTTGTTACCCTAATGACAAGATTTCGTTCTTTGGTTGAATGGCAGACACCCCATTCTACATTTTCTTCATTCATTGGTCAGCAGAGGCCTCTTTGATTCTACAGCTTGTCGGCGTGAAGAGTGCTGCCTCTCTAAAGGGCCATGCGCAGTTTATTCAAGGGGCTGATAAGGTGGTGCATCCTGGAGGTCTGTACTGACTGGGAAAGGGAGGCTTCAGGTTCAGGGAGACAAAAAGGTGAGCGGGGCTGAGAGTTCAAGAAGGGTCTTGTTCTGCACAGCAGTCACTTGTTAGTATGCAGGGCTACTGGGATGGAGGACGGTGGATTGCTGGAGTTGCCTGGGTGCGCCAAATGTACCCAGACTCACTTGGGTTTTTAAGGCCTGGAGTAAAGAGAAGAACATCAACTATTCCATGGATCAGGTTAATGCCTGCTACACGCTAGAATGGGAATGTTTCAAATACTTTAGATCAAATATAAATTGTTCCTGATGATTTTAGTGGTTTCTGTGTGCTCTTTTAATGTGGCTATGAGAAAATTTGAAATTACACATGTGGTGTGTATCACACTTCTACTGGGCTACGTGAGTCTGCTATTCTTAAATTTCTAGAACTAAGATAAGAGAACACAAACTCCCCCATCCCCCAACATTCTAGATACTTGAACACTAACTTTGCAGGGCTTGTCTCTTGCAATTCTAATACATTATAACAGATGCATGCCCTAGCCTTTGGCAGTATTTTGTTTTATTTTGAGACAAGGCTTCTCTTTGTATAGCTTGGCTGTCCTGGAGAGATCTGCCTGCCTCTGCCTCCCAAGTGCTGGGACTATAGCCATACGCCGCTACAGCCCAGGACTCTTGGGCATTTTTGGTTAATGACCACACCCATTTTCTCCCTGTATTCTCACCCTCTATTCTTGGCCTCTCCTCAAATCCATTTTCCCACTTTTACAATGCCCTCATAGACTTGGGTGTGCCAGATGTGCCTGGAGAAACAAACACGTAGCTATATTGTGGCAATAAGAAATTGCCTTTCCCAGACATTGGGCGTTAACACGATGGAGCTGTTCTGTGTCTCAGCCCCAGTGCTGGGCTTGGCAGACTGGCTGGTCCTTGATAGAATAAGACATAACTCAGTGGTCTTTCCAGTGCACAAACAAGGGCGGCAGCATTGTTTGAACTATCATCACAGATCAGGAATAACTTTCTCAAGAGACTCCATTGCCACTTGATTTAGTATTTCCTGGCACCTTGCCTATCACAGAATGAAGCCACAATTGCTTCCTATACAAAATCTTATCTGTACAACATCTTGCCAGAAACCTATAGAAGGCTGAGCAGCTTGTGGGCCTTGATAATTTATGACTGGACTACGTATTGAGAATAAAGTTGACAATGGGCCCTATTGTTAAATTGGACTATATATTCAACAGAACAATTTCCAAATGCAAATGGAGTTTATATAGCATTTGTATAGCATTTGTTCCAAAGACAGGAGACAAATGGGCTCTTTAGTTGGAAGAGGAAAATTCAGGAAAATATTTTTACTGTGACATATAAGAGATAATGCTCAATGACTTTACTGCTGAAAAAGAAGTGTGGGTTGGGGTTTGGGAGGGGTGACAAGAGCAGAAAGATACCAGGCCTTCCTTTAAGTTACCCTCATGGAGTGTATAATGTATAAGTAAAGGCTGTTCTTGGAAAGTATGGGGAGTCAAACTTTGAAGATCCTCTGGTTTTGCAGGAAAAACTTAGTAAATGAACTTTCTGCCCTTCACAGTCTCATAGTTGTGCTGTCGCCCTGCTGACCCTTGTCACAGCTTTGAGGCCAGGTCAGGAACAGCCATGATCCTAAGCCATGGCTACACAAAGAGCAAAAACACTTTCAGAGCCATGAAAAGAAGTCAGGGCAGCCCAGCAGTGCACCCCACATGCCACTCAGAGCTAGGCTGCCTGCATTTTAGCATCTCCCTCTTCTCAGGAGACCTCTGAAATAGAACCCTCTTTTTCTCCCCTGCCCTGGCTCTGGAGCAGAATGGCATGGCAATGAGTACACAGAGGGTCATCAGGTATAGGAGGACTCATGGTTCAAGGACAATCAATAGTCAAAACAAACATCTCCTTAAGAACTGAGTTTCTGCAGGACACCAGAAATCTGGAGAATGCTTCTGATGTTTGTTTCCGGTCTGTCTCAAAACAGAGCTTGGCTTCCGTGAAACTTGAGCAGAGTCAACCAAGCAGTCTAGGGAAAGGAGAAGGAAATGCAAACCATCAGAAAACGGCAAAGACTCCTCCGGCACCGAGATCGATGGAGCAGGGTCAGCTTTGAGCTCCCAGAGCCCAGAGAAGCCAGAAGCCAGCCAGTGAACTGTATGAATGGCACAAATGAGATGTGTTTAACTCATGTTTATACACACGTTAGGACTTCCAAGAAGACAGCCAACAGGACAGTCACCAAATTGCCATTTAGGTTGAACTTTCTAGAGCGACAGAAAGACTTAACTTTTCTAAATAACAGAATTAATTAGATTTTTTTTAAACCTAGGCTTATATACTAAGTTGCTTTGATTTCAAGACCATTACAAAACAAAACAACAACAAAAAAGCTCAAAACCAACCAACCAACAAACAAACAAACAAACAAACCAACCAACCAAACCAAACCAAACCAAACCAAACCAACCAACCTACCAAACAAACAAAAATTCCCTAATTCAGTGAGGAGCAAAGTAGATGACATTTGGCTCCAACTTGGCCTTTGAAACAGAAAGCTGACATTGACCAGTCAGACTCTGCAGAATCAAGGTGACACTAAGGACTGTAAGTCACATGAGACCACCAGGTTAAAGGGGAAAGGCTCAAGCCAGTTAAAGGGGAGGTGCCCAGGCCAGTTAAAGGGGAGGTGCCCAGGCCAGTTAAAGGGGAGGTGCCCAGGCCAGTTAAAGGGGAGGTGCCCAGGCCAGTTAAAGGGGAGGTGCCCAGGCCCGTTAAAGGGGAGGTGCCAGGCCAGGTTAAAGGGGAGGTGTCCAGGCCAGGTTAAAGGGGAGGTGCCCAGGCCAGGTTAAAGGGGAGGTGCCCAGGCCAGGTTAAAGGGGAGGTGCCCAGGCCAGGTTAAAGGGGAGGTGCCCAGGCCAGGTTAAAGGGGAGGTGCCCAGGCCAGGTTAAAGGGGAGGTGCCCAGGCCAGGTTAAAGGGGAGGTACTCAGGCAATCCTGGGTTATGTTATTCTACAGAAGCCGCTGTTCAAAATGAAGATGGGTCTCACGCCTGCACCTGTGCAGGCATCCTTTGGCTGTATTGCAGCAGTCAGTAGACTTTTGTATACATAAGCTCAAAGCTCTCTATCCTACATGAGTGCCTGAAAAAAAAATCTTGAGTTAGATAAGCCAATTTGATGAAAGAGTCTAAGGAAAACAAACAACTCCTTTCCGCCAAAGGAAACAAAACCTCGTGAAACAAAATTAATTCTCAATATTATATTAAAACGTAATAAAGTGGCTACATTTTTGAAAGTGATCCCATGCTTAAAAATCATCAACTTAATAATAACTGTACATCAAATATCACCACTAGCAAAAACTGAGAATTGAATGGCCAGAAGACCAGACAGCACAGAATATTCTTTATAGTTTAGAGAAAACAGTCAATTGACATCGCTTTATTTTGATAATAAAAATTAGATGAAATTGATTTGAATGCATATCGATTAAGCATCATTAGTAAAAGAATAAAAAAGTAGATATGATTTTCAAAATCACAAAGGAAAAGTCAGGTTGAAAAAATAGCCGGCATATGAAAAGATCTATTAAAAAGAAAAATAAGACAGCAGAAATAAAACCAAGTATATGAATCCTGTTAAGAAAATGATTACGATGAATTTTCATCTTGAATCAGATTTTATATTAGGTTAAAAAAATCTAAATATTGTATTAGTGTGCCTAGTCAATACAAAAATTATTAACATAAGGCAATAGGAAAAGATATAGTGGGTGAATTCCAACACTAGGAGAGCAATGGCAGGACCCTGAGCAGGGAACAAAACGGGACTCATTGTTGACAGAGTCAAATAGTAACCATGTTCATTTATTTAGCTAAACAAAAAGATGTCCAATGAAATTGTAACAACTTTGCATTCTCCAATGGTATGTATGAAGTATCCAGTGTAGTTAACCAGAGGTTTAGAGAACATGGGAGAGGACTGCTACTGCAGGCGAGGGTGACGGATCAGGTGAACAGAAACAGTGGGCTCACACAGCATCCTCTATAGCCCTGATGGGGAAAGCACAGTCTCCCAACACTCTCGGAGCCATGTCCTCAGGCTATCTCAAATTCCCCAAGTAGTGAGCCCACTCCCGTCATGCCCAGCTTTAGCTAGCACAGATCAGCCAGTGCTGTTTGAAGGTCCTAGGGTAAGGGCTATTGTCAGAGTCTGTGAGGAGTATGTCTCATGAGATTAGCAAGGCCCTGAGCATGCATTCAAAGGAGGAGCAGAGAAGCGGGGGCCTAGTCATGAGTGTAACTCAACCCCTAGACACTGGTTCTTCTGCAGTCTTCCCCAGCACTGATGCAACCAAAATGGAGTAGTGTCGCCAGTAAGTAGTCTCCATTTTGAGCAGAGCATTGATTTCCGTAGATTCTCACTCCCCCTTGTGTTTCAGGCGTGTGAATGTGTTTCTGAATGCTGCAGCTGTGGGAGGAGGGTACCACCTCCAAGGCCCATGTTTAGATGGAGGGGTCTTCATTGTAAGTCTCAAACAGCCCCGCACACACACCCTTGTAATCTAGGGTGCTGGTGCACAGTGATGAGACCTTTGCAAATTCAATTCTCACAGCACAAATGAGCTCAAGGGAACTTAAACACTCAACACCCAGAGTGTCGTAAATTAGATTTAGCTTTTTCTGGCGTGCATTTTTTTTCCTTTTGGCGCACGATATCGGGTGCATATCTAGGAGATAAAAATCGACTTGGCTTAGCGGCAAGCCGAGAATATGATAACAAGACTTGAGAAGTGAGGTGTACTCGAAACATGTCCTGCATGACCTGGTACCCGGCTTTTTTTTCCATACATGGGTAATTTGAAGATAGCTCACTCCTCAAGCTGCCCACGCAGCATCTTGACAATTACTGGGACTGTGTCTTGAGGGCGCTGGCCTGTCCTCATCTAGTTAGTTGAATCTGACCAGGAAGAATGAGGACCAAAGGTGCCTGCAGTTGTCTGAGCCCCACTTATCACCTGCTGTGAGCGAGTTAGCTCACTCCCTACCCTGCCTCTCCTCTGGAGAGGTATGTATGGATTTACATGTGCACACACACACGATCTCATTGTTGGCTCCTTTTGATTTAAATCCTCGTCGGCTATTTGCAACTGTATGATTTCATTCCACACAGCAGTGAAATTTTTTTCTCCAAATATGGACTCACTGGGTGGTAAGGAATAAAGTGGCCTGGGCAGAGGAAATGCGGCCTCCTCCCCGGGTTATTCCAGGGGACGGAAGCCTGGAAGGAAGCAAGTCTTGCTATTTCAGGAAAGCTGATGGACGCTGCAGCCCAGGCTGGGCTGCAGGGTTGGGGCTGGGCGGCAGCTGCGCTCAATCTCGACTTCAATAGAAGGGAGCTGCCAGGTTTACATTGTTTAAACACTTAACTAAATTAGCTATGAAAAGAAGGATGGGAGGAGCCCGGGTTTGTGAAGGAATTCAAGCCTTTTTTTCTGGCTTCACACATTTAACCACACACACACAGAATGGGATCGCTGGTGGCTAGAATAGCTAATAAATATGGGCTCTGGGTTCAGGGAGAGATGCTGCCTGAAAGGAATAAGGCAGAAAGTAAAAGAGGAGGACACCCAATGCCCTGGCCTGGCCTGTTTGTGTGTGTGTGTGTGCACACGCATACTCATATATACCACCCATACCCACACACACTCACATATACACCACTCATACCCACACACACTCACATATACACCACTCATACCCACACACCACCCATACACACACACACCATCCATATACACCACACCCACACCCACACACACACACACACACACACACTTACATATACACACCCCCTTCACATACACCACACACACAAGAAGGGGCGGGGTTTCTCAAGAGTTTTCCAGATGTAACTTGTAAGATGTGGTGTAGCGGAATTTTCCCCTAATTAATTAAATAATAAAGACCACAAGAAGCCAATAACTGGGCGAGGAGGAGGTGGTCCTTCCGGGTCTGAGAGAGGAAGAGGGAAGGCAGGAGGAGGGCACTTCCTTTTGGACGGAGAGGCAGGGGCAAAGTGGCCAAGTTGTAGGCTGGGGACTGGTAGATCTGGTGGCAGAATCCACAAGGATCCGCCACGGGAAAACGCCTACCATAGAATAGTTGATATGTTTAAGATGATAGATTCCGCGCCCGGTGATTGTGTTATCTGTTGAGTCTAAACCAAGATTGTCTGGTGTTTCCCATTCTGCGGCAACTCAGGTGGGCAAAGGGAAAGAACATAGCGGAGGCAGATTTTGGCCAGGCTTTGGGAAGGGAAGATTGGGCAATGGATTGAACTCTAGGGGAAAGGAGCAGGCTGGCAGAGTACACTCACAGCTGCCCATGGGGGCCCAGAGGGCGATTTCAGAGCTCTGGAGAGGCCTTGGCTAGGGGAAACGTGATCTCGGGCTATGTGCAGGGCTGGGGACAAACCGAGACCACCGCGGGCCGGTACCAAGCCGGTGATAGTGTGGATTGTTTTTTAATTATTACATGCAACAACATGGTGTGCACCTTATAGCAAGCTGTAAAAACAATAATAACAAATATGCCTGCTCCTGGAAGCTGCGCCTTATGGTGGCAGGCTGAGGCTCTAGGGACCTGGGCTCACAGGCTTAGCCGAGTGCTGGCGCCACGCTTCAGCTCCTCAGTGAGGGCTAGCTTGGGCAGTGGGTTGAAAGCCTAAGGATGAGGAAGCAGCAACTCCAGTACTATGGATAAAAGGGCCAAGGTCATGAAGGGCCAAGGTGGGCTCCCTTGAGCAGCACTCGCAGAAGTTGATCCGGTTCCCTCCAGTTCAGGGTAGTAAGCCCTGGGCTATCGCTAGACCAGCCCTGGGCCACTGTGAGACATGTCCTGGTCCATTGCTGATGCATTTCTGGTACCATGAGTGGCAAGTGGACATATCGCTCCCACATAACTCAGGGAAGGGCCCGATCTGTTCAGTCCTCTTTCAGAAACAACAACGGCTTCCTCTGAACCATGACATGATCCTAGTGGGAAAATTTCAACCTTCAGCCTGGGAGACTTTCTAGGGATTGAATCTTGCTGTGGTGAAGGCATATTCTGGGTCCAGTCAGTCTGCTCCTGTCTTCTATGCTGAGGCTGGCCTTTGGGGACCTGACACCCGGGCAGGTATGCAGTATCCAGGTTCCGTGCCCAGAGGATCGGCCTCTCGAATCTGTGTGTTAGCACTTCTGGGGCCTAGGCTGGGAAGATTTGGCAGAACTGTGTGGTCTACCACAGATCCCGTCCAGTAATTTCTGCTTATTTCTCATTAATGGCAGTAAGAAGCTGGACTAAACACAATACTAGATGTAGATAGTGGAAACCCAGTATGAAACATATTTTCTAGGTTGCAGGACAATGTATCTGTGTTTTGGTGAACTTTTATATGTTCTGTATTTTCCAGGGTTTCTGTGGAAAGATATTTGATATTATTTACTATTCTATTAAAGGGGCTGGAGAGATGACTCAGTGGTTAGAGCATTGGCTGCTCTTCTGGAGGACCTGGTTTTGGTTCTCAGGACCCACATGGTGGCTCACAACCACCTGTAACTCCAGTTCTAGGGGATCCATCACCCATTTGGCCTCTATAGGTACAGTAGAGGGTGGTTCTGATGTTTTGGTTTAATTGGGAATCTGTGACGCTAGAGGTCCTTGCCCTCAATTGGTTTTTTGATCTATCAATAAAGCTGCCAGCAGCCAATGACTAAACATGGGGCACTGAGAGGAGGTAGGACAGACGCAGTGAGAATCTGGAGGACTGGTTTCTTTGAAAAAACACAGAAGTAGTATATGCTTTTGTTTTAATCCCAGATGTGGAATGTGGGGCTGCTTCGGATTGGCTACAGCGGCTGACCGATTTACCTGATCTCTAGCAGGGGTGTAATTTTGCCAGCTGCAGACAGTTTCTGTGATTGTGTGATGTTTGAAATTCTGGGGACTCAGAGAATAGACAAATGCCAGAGCCCTGAGAGGCGGGGAGGGTGTCGCCGTGAGTTGTCCTTGTGGCTGATGGGTTGTCGTTTGGTTACTGTTGGTTGTTGGTGGTCATGGTTCGTTAGTAGTCACGTGCAAAGAAGAAATTAGATATCCTGATGACAAGACCAAACTTGCCCCAAGGACGTTGATATTCCTAATCAGCAGGAAGTCGTCTAAGGATAATATTGCCCCCTTTCCTTTCTACCCTTTTCTCTCTCCTGTCTAGTGTTAGGGGGTTGAAAGGGTGGAAGAGAGAAGAACCCACAAAGCAGCCAAAATCAAGCCCCACAGAAGGGCTCCCTCAGGCCTGGAGCTCTGAGAAACCATTGATTCCATTCATGCAGGCCGAGTCCTTAAGACTTGACCATCTCCTGCCGATGACCTCACTGCTGAGTTCTGTCCCCTGACAGTTGGTTAAACCCTTAACACCCAATGTGATGTATTTAGAGATGAGGCCTTGGGAGTGTGTGATGTGATTTAGGGGTCACAGGTGTTGGGCCTCCTATGATTTATGCCTGTACACGCAGGCGCCATCACTCTTTCCATCACGTGGATGTGTGAGGAAAATGTGGTTACAGTGAAAGCAAGGAGAAAATACTCCCCAGGAACCGACCCTACCAGGACCCTGGCCTTGAGTCTTCAGGCGCAGAACTGTGAGAAACAAACTTCTGTAGTTTCAGCTACATTTCTAAAGTATCCATACCTGTACCACATAGGACACCCACTGGGCCTTTTCTCCCCTGGATGTTTATAAGGAGCTTGAGTGAAATGTTCTCTTGGGGAGAACTGGGATCAGAGAGATAAAGCAGAGACGATGGATGGATGCCAGCCCAGGGACAGGGTCTGCACCAGCAGCAGAGTTTGGAGAAATCGTAGTGACTCCTTTGGTGACTGTCCCTGGAGGTATTGACAGGCAGCTGCTGGCCACTAAGAGTTAATTCTACATGGCAGGCTCTTGGGAATGAATTTTGACAAGCGCTATAGCAAATACCACAGCCTGGGTGGATCAAACTATAAACATTTGTTTCTCACAGTTGTGGGGGCCAGAAATTCAAAGTCATGGCACTTCCAAGGTCAAGGTGCACTCAGGATCTGGGTGCATCCAAGGTCAATGTGTTGGCAGGTCGTGTCTGAAGAGGACTTACTCTCTGGTTTACTGGTATCCTCATTATAACCTTATGTTATAGGAATAAAGGGAGGGAAGAAAAGAGAGGGAGGAGAGAGAGACACACAGAGAGACACACAGAGAGAGAGAGAGACAGAGAGAGAGAGAGAGAGAAAGAGGGAGAGGGGCCCCCATATTTAAACTGCAGTGGCGATCCTTGGTTGTTGGATGAGCTAGGACATGGGATGCCTGCTAAGGAGGTTTATAGGTACGGAATGAGCTAGAGCAAGAAAGAGCTCACGTATGCCATGGGCATCAGGGTTATAGGGATGTAACCCAAGCCACTGATGCTCACACCATACCACCATGTGCCCCAGAAGCTGGATGGAGCTGAAAGAAATGGTGTTTGTCCTGCTGTCTCCTCTTGCTTTGATGATCCTGTTTCTGTGCTGTGGTCCTATTCATTGATTTTAGATTGGAAATGTTTACTCTGTAAGATATATATCTCCAAGTGGTGGTGGCACATACCTTTAACCCCAGCACTTGCAGGGTCTAATTGCTTCAGATTTATAGATTGATCTCAATGTTTTCTGGAAACCAATCCCACCAACCAAATGGCCCTGCACACAGGACTAGCCTCACCACATGAATTTCCTCAGATTGTCAGGCACCATGACAACTGTTGTAGGTGGAGCTTAATTCCAGATCATTCTTGCACATTTGGTTGGAAAGATACACAAAGAACAAGAGTCATCAAGTAAATATTTCTTGAATAAGTGCATATATACTTAGCAATTTTAGGTATTTCCAGGCAAAACTGACTCATTTGTGAAGAGGCTTTGGCCCTGAATGTAGTGGCTCCAATAATTAGCCTTCCTGTCCAGGGCTTACAAAGAGAGGCAGCCATTTCCCTCTGAGTAACAACCAAGGCCCAGGACAGACAAAGCTACTCTGAATCACAGCACACGGATGGTGTTCACGTTCCTGTGTGATTACAGGGTGCCTGGCCATGAACCTAGGTGTCAATGCACCGGGCAGAATCAGGATGCTGACTGACCCAGATAGGCATTGCTGAAATAACAGCTTGAAGTTTACCGTCTTTATCATTGTTTCTCAGTTTAGGTTTGGGAGATAGGGTCTTTCTGGATATCCAAGACTGATGCCCAACACATGGTTCTCCTACCTCTAACTCCCAAAGGCCAGGGCTAGAGGCATGCGCCACCATTTTGGGCGCCACCTTCTTACTCATTTTAAAGTCCATTTTCACAGATGTCCAACCAGCATTACCATCATTCACTAGAACTCTTTGAATTCTACAAAAATGAATTTCTGTATCACAGGGTCACAAATTCTACCTTATGTTTGTGAATTCCCCCCCAGTTTGCTGAGAGAAGAGGGATGACAGAATATTTGTCTCACCCTTATTTTATCAGCAAACATCCCAAGGCTCCTCTGTGATGTAGTGTCCGAATTCTGTTTCCTCCAAGGAGGGACACTACTGTCTGTACATGAATTATTTATGTATTCATTCGTTGATGGTGACTTATGATGCCCTCAGTTTGGCTGTGGTGAGTAACTATTATTCTACAAACTTGAATGGACAAGTATCTCTTGAGCACCCTGATTTCAGTTACTTTGGCCAGGTATACGGTCGGAAGTGGAATTCCCGACCACTTTCCAGTGTGTGTCATAATTTCAGGCGTTGTTGTGAAATTAAAGTCACTTGTGCATATGTACTGACTTACCTTTATTCACTCACCTGCTGGTGAGCATCCGTTGCTTGCTGTTGTGAGCAGAGATGCAGTTAACTCGGATGCCGAGGTGAGATAGAAGTGGGTCTGAGGGGCTGCATACTGACTCCTATTAGTTTTAGTGACAAGCACTCGAAGCTGCCATGTTTTACAGTTTAAAACTGCCCAGGGGTTCTAGTTTGCCCACATCTTGCAGCAGGCAGTTGGCATTTCCTGGCTTTGCTAGCCCTCATCTATGGTGCGAGGCATCCTTCCCTGGTGATTGGCGATGCTGGGTTTCTTTGTGTGTCTGTTGTCCACTTGTGTGTCTTCTTCAAACACCCAGGTTTGCACAAGAAAGGAAGACTATAATTCTTTTATTTTCTTTGCCCCCTTTGTTGTGGGAAGAGAGAGCAGCTCCTTTGGTTACTTTATTAATGACAAAGATTAAAGAATGAAAAAAAAAAAAAGGTAAAACTAAGATTCAAGGCAGCGCTCTAAGTCGGCTGATGGGAGGAGGAGATAGGCCACCGGGATGAAAAGCATTCTAAAGTTCCTTTCTTGTTTGGAAGGAAGTCACAGTATTAACGTTGTAACTTAGTCTAGTGTGCACATTAAAAAGTAATGGTAGCTAATAAAAATAAGAAAAGTAGGAAGATGATTCTGAAGTGGTCACAAGCAGGGAAGAAAGTGAATTAAGCCCTGGTCCTTGGGATGACAGGAAAGCAGAAATAAAAGAAAGCCCAGGTCCTCCTCCTCCCTCCAAGTCCTCCCACTCCTCCCCCACCCCCTGCATATGCACCCAGTTCCCCAGTTAAAAAGAAAGATGGTGAGGATAGGAAGAGAGAGAATAAGTAGAACAGAGAAAGAAAAAAGAGAAAACACAGCGAATTGAAAATAGAATGAAAAGAACGATTTAACTACATCAATATTGACAGTTAAGTAAAGCAACCAGTGAAAACTGTTTTCTATGATTATGTTTTAAGGCTTTTTGGGAATGGGAGAGCAAGTGGGAGGCAATAAAGCAAGGGGTGGAGGAGGCAGGGACAGGTGTAGTTGTGTAGTTGTCCCACTGGCTTAGTCCCTTCAGAAGTTAGCAAGGGGTAAGGAGGCTTGGACTGCTGCCAGCTTGTCCAAGTTGCCTGCTTCATGGTACAGCTGCCCTACTGCTCTGATGGTGAGGCCTCTACATCTGGATAGTAGTGACCAGCTGAGTAGCTGAGAAACCCAAGATGACAGTGACACTTCCCGTCAGTACTGGCAGTGCCTGCCAGCCCATGGCATACATACTTATTGAAATCCTAGCCAACTGGGGCCCATGGAAGCCATCCCATTACCTACATTTACTTTGCTAGTTCTGTCCTGCTCCCAGAATGACCTTCTTCTCTAATGGTCTGGTGAAGATGGCAAAATAGTATCAATGGCATCAGGACCCCAAGGGTCATGAGAACAGCAGAACACTGGTTTCTAGAGAATGGCTGGGAGTGTTTCTCACAGCTAACCACAGCTCTCTTTTGGAAGTGGACAGTGCTCCCTGTTTGTGAGGATTAGGTGAGAATGGAGTAGGAAACACCACTGGGTGTGCCCTGACCATGTCCTGGCTTTCAGCGTGCACTTTCTCAGCAGTAATGGAAAGGTTTGCTGGGGATGGCCCCATCTTCCTCACCGTACTGTGGCCACTCAGCGTAGCCTGAGGTGCATTGTCTGTGCTGCAGTGGAGGTTTGATCAAAAGCTCGGAACTCACTGAAGAGTGGTGTAGGCCTGTGCACCCGGAAAGCAATCAGCTGACCTGGACATATCTTGCCCATCCATGTCCACCCCAGTTGGAATACTTGGTGTCAATATGTCCCATTGGAGCAGAAGTATCACCAAATACATTCACACTTTCGGTTTTCTTGTGTCTCCTTTTATGTTACTCCAGTAGCAAGTGCTTTAAACTCTGTCAGCATCACAGAAACCTGCAACTGCCTGCATCCCTGAGGAGTTCCAAAAGAGAGCCGTCAATCTTCACATGGCACATGATGAGCTCTTTCTGTCCCCAGAAGCCAGACTCCCATGGTTTGCTGTCTGTCACCAGCCATAGCTGCCCAGAGGCTTGCGGGCAACAGAACTGATGCGTAAGCTCTATTTAGAAACATAGTTCATCATGGCGAGAGCTTAGATCTACACATGTGAGGGCTGAAGCATGTCTCTTGGGAGGAGCTACAGTCCCATTAGGAAGAGGTAACCTCGTGTAGGTGGTAATGTTAGGGAAAGACTATGTAAGTCTTTGGAAGTTTCCCCCTAGACTTAAGAAAATCTATAGGAGAAGAAGGCTGAGAGTCCTCTGGTAATGAGGATTATGGGAATAATTCGCATGCTGTGCTCGCCAGGCCTTTATTTGAAGAACATGATTAATAAGACTCACTTGGCAGGAAGCAAACTCACCATTCAGGAACTCATTGTTTGTGCCCCAAGACCCTGAAAAACAACAGCTATAAGACTACATCCCTACTGAATGCGTGATGTCATGATGGGTCAATCTCCTGGAGATATTTGTCATACCATGAGTGGGGATGACCAAGGCAGGCAGTATTTGTTCTATAAATAATATCATAGATTTGGTCTCAGCCACAGGAAAGACATCTATGGCTGGAACTTGTAGCCACTTCTATATCTTGGGTGCTGCTTGTCTTTCTGCATAGAAGGTTTGACGCTCATGCCAGACACATCCTCGCTGATCTCCAAAGAATTAGAATGGATGGGGTGGCCACACTCTACACCACTAAGAATAAGACACTGGGATGCTTGTTGGAAGGGTCAGTTTGGAGGATCGGAGAACAGCTGCCCAGTCGTCAGGAGGAGACAACCAAACTACATACGCCATTAGCCAGACCCAGCTAGAGATGCTGCCCTTAAGATGCAGAGTTTAAGGATGAAAACCAAGAAGATAAAAAAAACACCCTGAAGAGCAAGGCCCTGGGTTCGGTCCCCAGCTCCGAAAAAAAAGAACCAAAAAAAAAAAAAAAAAACAAAAAAAAACCACCCTGACAGAAACTGGAGGAGTGAAATTTGATGGCCTTGAAGATCAGTCAAGCCACTACTGAGCCACCAACAGTAGAATACAAAATTTCCAAATATCTTTTCCTCTGGAACTGCACCCCTGTGTGCAGAGAAGGCAGCGCCAACCATGGAGGCTGCTCACCAAATTGGCATTCCTTGGTCAATGGCAGACAGGAAGTAAAGTTACTGAGGGTAACTTTGACGGATGCTGCTGTTCAGAGACTTGGCTGGGAGACATGTCATCCAACGGAATTGACTTTTCCACTTGTCGGGACACTGGGAAACACACACACACACACACACACACACACACACACACACACACACGATATTGGTATACTCAAGAATCAGCTCAGTTCTCACTCAGATTCTGAGAACCGGTGAAAGTCAGTATTGCCTGAATCTTATCAAAATTCTGCTGAGAGATTATGTGGACATTTGTGCTCCAAGCTGGACATTATCTCAAAGGAATGCTGTGGATTATTGCCTTGGTTTTTTGGCGGGAGGTTGGCTTTTTGTTAGACTTCTATTATATTTAGGTCTGTTGGGGACATGCTTTTTAAAAACTGTACTTTGGGACTTCATGCTCAAAGAAAATTGACTCTCTCTCTCCCAGGAATTATCAGTTGCCAGTGGCTCTTCTGTTTGGAGTGATACAGTGTACCTACCCTTTCTCTCCACGTGGGAATTTGATCTGAGTTGAGCTCTCACAGATCATGTGCTATGTGCACGCTGTCATAACAGATGTGAATTTGTATGTGCAGCTGTCCTGGTATGTCCAGAAGATACTGTTTCCTTGGAGTCATGGACTCATGGCCTCTTGCTCTGAGATTCTTCTAGCTCTCTCTTTACAAATGATCCCTCTAGTTTTTCCTCTACCCTGCTCTTATGTATTCTACTCCAATTTAACCCATCCTATTTTTACTATATCCTTCTAAGCTGAATTTAACCCATCCTATTTTCCTATATCCTTCTAAGCTGTCTCACTAGTAAGTTCTGTCTATGCTTGAAAGATCCCCCTGACCCCACTTCATGGTCTCTTACCAGTTTTCTGACCTCCATGGGTATTCTGAATGAAACTATGCTTTAGATGTTTTGGGGCTTAGCATTCCACACTCTCTTATTCTTGATCCCTTATTCAGTTATAGGGCTCTGTGTTACCACCATATACTACAAATGGAAGCTACTCTGATATGTTGAGAGATTCATTAATGTATTGGTAAAATGATAAGTCATTAGATGTCAGTTTAATATTATGTCCATTTAGCTGAACAATTATAGTCACTTTTCTCCAGGGCCTATGACCTGTCTAGTCACTGTCTAGTCTAGGGTTGGTGTTGTTTTGTTTTTGCCAGACAGTGGTGCCAGGTAAAGGATTTATATTTTTGGATCAGGACTTGAAATACAATGAGAGAGTGATTGGTTGCTCCTATTATGTCAGTGTCACTATTACATCAGTGGCTATGCCTTGACAGGAGGGTCATCATTATAGATCATAGTGTTCATAGTTGGGTAAAACTGGTGATTACTTTCCTTCTCCAGGAGTGTGCATAGCATTTTCCAGCATCATGAAAGCTAGCCAGTAGATGATGTTTGTAGGTAACCACCAACTTAACATATCCATGTTCTGTGACTCAAGTACATGGAGTCTACAGCAATAGGGTCTGACCATCGAGTTCTGGAGGAAAACGAATAACATTGGCAACAGCCTACATGGGGGTCTACAGAACCTCACTGGTCAACAATGCTAAAAGGTAACCCATTCCTGACACTAGGCTTTTTCTTTATTACCTTGTGTCTAGTAGGGTCACTGTCACCCTGCTGTAAGGTGTCTCCATTTTAATGCTTTCTCTCTCCGTGTGTGTGTGTGTGTGTGTGTGTGTGTGTGTGTGTGTGCGTGCGTGTGTGTGCACTCACATGCAAGTGTGTGCTTCTATAGCAGTAGATAGGTCTCAATATAACCCCTTTGAAAGATCTTTAGTATTACTTATCTCTCCCTCTGTTTTCTCCTCAGCTCCTGAGCTTCTATCCCCTATGTCAATTTAAGCCCTCCTTCCCCATTAGGCATTTTTACTACTAAGTTCTGTCTACCCTTGGAAGATCCCCTGTCCCACAGCCATTTACTAATTTTATGACCTCATAGATACCCCAAATAAAACTACATCTGAAGATTCAAACTTAACATGGCAAGTTGATCATGTTCTAGCTGAAGGCCACACATTCAAGGGTATATGGGCAGCATAAATTGGATCTTCTAGATAGGAAAAAAGAAGACACAAAGTCTAGTAGGTAGGCAAAAGTTGGGGTTGATTTGGGATAAGTTGGGGAGGGGTGGATATGATTAAAAAAACCGTTTAAAAATTAATGGATTTTTAGTAAAAATTTAAAAATCCAAAAGGCACAGTTAGTTGTAAAATTTTTATTTTCTCATTTTATTCTGTTCTGCTTCTCCATAGCTTATTTCACGGTCTCCTCTCAGGAACTCTTGTCATTGCTTAGAATTCAAGTTTCTCAATAAAATTATACTGACATTGCATTAATTGAGTTATTCAATTCCATCCCATTAACTGAGTGCCATAAAAATGACAACAGATAGCCCATTGATTTTTTTGTTTCTTTTTGTTTTGTTTTGTTTTATTAACCCCTTTAATTGAACTGCCTAGATGATATGTGGTTATTACATGATAGTCCCTTTTCTTTAAGCTGCTGATGCCATCTGTGCTGTTACCACAGTAGTGTGCCCCCTATTTACCACATGCTTTGTGGGTTCTATTTAGTGTAGACTGTAGGGTACCTTAGAGCCCTTCTGCATTCTACCCGCTGGCCATCAGCCACCAATAAAGGTCCTACAGGCTAATTGCATATACAGTTATGTATTAACCTTGGAATCCTATGGGCCCAACTTTTCATGGAACTAGAGAGAGAGAGAGAGAGAGAGAGAGAGAGAGAGAGAGAGAGAGAGAGAGAGCGCAAGCGCGAGAGAGCTCGAGACAGAGACAGAGACATAGAGGTAACTGTGTAATTAAAAAGAAAATTACCATCCCCAAGTAGCAGAATGATTCTTCTGTGGATTTTCTTTTAAGAGATTCTTGATTAGTAAGAACAGAACAAAACAAAAAACAGATTTAATTCTTCATAGAGTTAGAGAAATTTGCAAATTCATTTGGAATAACAAAAAACCCAGGATATCGAAAACTATCCTCAACAATAAAAGAACTTCTGGGGGAATTACCATCCTTGACCTCAAGCTGTATTACAGAGCAATAGTGATAAAAACTGTATGGTATTAGTTCAGAGACAGGCAGTTAGATCAATGGAATAGAATTGAAGACTCAGAAATGAACCCACACATTTATGGTCAGTTGATCTTTGACAAAGGAGCTAAAACCATCCAATGGAAAAAAGATAGCATTTTCAACAAATGGTATTGGTTCAACTGCAGGTCAGCCTATAGAAGAATACAAATCGATCCATTTTTATTGCCCTGTAGAAAGCTCAAGTCTAAGTGGATCAAGGACCTCCACATCAAAACAGATACACTGAAACTGATAGAAGAGAAAGTGGGGAAGAACCTTGAACACATGGGCATAGGGAAAAATTTTCCTGAACAGAACACCAATGGCTTATGCTCTAAGATCAAGAATCAACAAATGGGATCTCATAAAATTGCAAAGCTTCTGTTAGGTAAAGGACCCTGTCAATAGGACAAAATGACAACCAACAGATTGGGAAAAGATCTTTACCAATCCTACATCCAATAGAGATAATATCCAATATACAAAGAAGTCAAGAAGTCAGACTCCAGAGAACCAAATAACCCTATTAAAAATGGGGTACAGAGCTAAACAAAGAATTCTCAATTGAGGAATATTGAATGGCTGAGAAGCACCTAAAGAAATGTTCAACATCCTTAGTCATCAGGAAAATGCAAATCAAAACAACCCTGAGATTCCACCCACACCAGTCAGAATGGCTAAGATCAAAAACTCAGGTGACAACAGATGCTGGTGAGGATCTGGAGAAAAAGGAACACTCCTCCATTGTTGGTGGGATTGCAAGCTGGTACAACCACTCTGGAAATCAGCCTGGAGGTTCCTCAGAAAATTGGGTACAGTACTACCTGAGGACCCAGCTATACCACTCCTGGGCATGTATCCAAAAGATTCCCCAACATATAACAAGGACACATGTTCCACTATGTTCAAAGCAACCTTATTTATAATAGCCAGAAGCTGGAAAGAAACCAGATGTCCCTCAACAGAGGAATGGATACAGAATTACACAGGATTACAGAATTCATTTGGAATAACAAAATGAATGGAGTATTATTCAGCTATTAAAACAATAACCTCATGAAATTCTTAGGCAAATGGATGGTACTAGAAAATATCATCCTGAGTGAGGTAAGCCAGTCACAAAAGAACACACATGGTATGCAGTCAATGATAAGTAGATATTAGCCCAAAAGCTTGGAATACCCAAGGTACAATTCATAGACCACATGAAGCTCAGAAGAAGGAAGACCAAATGTGGATGCCTCAGTCCTTCTTAGAAGGGGGAACAAAAGACTCACAGGAGAAAATATAGGGACAAAGAGTGGAGCAGAGATTGAAGGAAAGGCTATCCAGAGACTGCCCAACCAGGGTATCCATCCCATATGCAGCCACCAAACCCAGTTACTATTGCTGATGCCAAGAAGTGCTTGCTGACAGGAGCCTGATATGGATGTCTCCTGAGAGGATCTGCCAGAGCCTTACTGATACAGGTGAGGATGCTTGCAGTTAACCATCGGACTGAGAACAGGGAGCCCAATGGAGGAGTTAGAGAAAGGACTGGAGGAGCTGAAGGGGTTTGCAACCCAATAGGAAGAACAACAATATCAACCGACCAGACTGCCCGGAGCTCCCAGGGACTAAATCACCAATCAAAAGAGTACACATGGAGGGATCTATGGCTCCAACTGTATATGTAGCAGAGGATGGCATTGTCTGGCATCAATAGGAGGAGAAGCCCTTGGTCCTTTGAAGGCTCATTTCCTCAATTAGGAGAATGTCAGAGTGGTGAGGTGGGAGTAAGTGGGTGGGAGGGGGAACATCCTCACAGAAGCAGAGGTGAGGGGTTAAGAGAGGGGGAAACCAGGAAAGGGGATAACATTTGAAGTGTAAATATATAAAATATTCAATAAAAATGGAAAAAACACCTCCTACAATTATATTCTATGTGCAAAAAGAGTTTCTGAGCTCAAAGCCTAGACTACCAGCTAAAATGACAGACTACAGGCTGCCTCTGTATGACCAGCCCAAGAAGAATCAGTTAAACAAAGAGTAGACGATTCCAAAGCCAAACAACCACGAGTGTCCACAATCACAGTGGCGGTGATGGAATAGCTGAGAAGTGCTGAGAAAAAGATGGATGAGGCCCGAAAAGAAGTCAGCCACACTGGACCAAGCTCCAGCCCTGCGGTTCCCAGGTCTGGAGGAAGGGGAGCAGAAGCACCATTCAAAAGTAAGCCAGGAAGCCTAGGAGGTAGGATCAGCAGTCTGGCTCCCAGGACACTCATGCAGCCATCACAAGCCTTAAATTTAGGTATAGGTTTCGGTGTGACGGCGAGTTCTCCCATGGGCAGGTCAGCGGGTGAGCGGAGCGCTATGTGCTACTCTATAGCACTCAGAGGGCAGCACCTGGGCGCCATCTTAGGAGAGTTTAGCTGCATAAAGGGGGTGGGGCACTGAGAACGGAACAATTACAAACCAGGTGTCTGGAATTAAATCTCTACCATCTAAAGTGAAAGATAGCCCTGGGATGCTGTTGTGCAGTACGGAAAGGTGAGACACTGAGAAGCATTAACGTGTAAGTCTCTGCAGGCTTAGCTTAGCAAGTGACGGACATAAAGAATGCACCCGGACCCTCAGTGGGCTGGGTCAGGTCCTGTGAGCTAGGAACAGCAGTGAATCTGTTAGCGCTGGACCTGAGGTCAGCCAGATTCCCAGTCTGGAGTTCTGTGTTCACTGGTGGAGAACCTGAGAACTCTGAGGCTCCACTGCAGTCCTTGGCATCCTCAGCTGCATCCCTCCAGAGGGATGGTCCATCGTTAGGGGCTTGGGAAGTAGGAAGGCAGGCTCACCTGCACGGACCTCAGTGCTAACGTTGTTTCATCTACTATCAACACACCCAAGAGACCTGCTCTCTCCTCCTGCAGCTAGAAATTTAGCCACCCCAGAGGATGTAATCTAGGCAGTGTCAGAGAGTGGGAAGATGTAAACCTAAGTGTGGTTCGCAGAGGTCCCTCATACACGTACTGCTGTATAAAGACGTGTATACCCAAGAGACGTTTTCTCTGATGGACAACAGACACTTGTCCACTGCAAGGTCCCACACTAACTAAAGCAACAGGAAAGACAAGAATCAAAACTTATCCTATTGTGTGAATTTTTCTTAGGGAGACACAAACATCTACTCTACCCAGATAGGGGACCAGTTGGCCACAGTAATGATTCTAAGTCTAGTTTGGTGAACCAAAAGATGTCTTGAGTTTATTTACAGAAACATGTGTCAGGTGTTTCTCATAGGAATGTAGGGTTGGGAGGTATTAGAATATACAGGGGGTAAAAGGTCATTGAAGAGGAGACTCTTATGATGCAGCTAATAAGGAACCGTCACCTATGATGGGGTGAGATTTTTTTGATGGTGTGGCTGCTTTGGGGCCACCCACTCTTCTATAAGTATCTCCTCACCCCTGTTCCTGTAAGCAATCCTGATAAACTTACTGACTCACCATTGGGCTAGGCTCGAGTGGCATCATTACTTTGGTCTATCACTGAGATCGAAGACGTAAGGTTATACTTGGAGAACATGGTCCACAGTAGCTCCCCAGGCTGTGCACATGACTCGTAGTCTCCAGTTTCTAGGTACCAGAGAAGGTGTTCCATCTCTCTTTCTCTTTCGTTCCTCATCCCCTCTTCCCTCTGTTTTCTTTTTTTTTTAATTTAGAGAATACTTTATTAGTTTTTGTAATCAAACCCATGTATATAAGACCTTACATATTTAATACAGTGTGTTACCCCTGTACAAATGGAAAAAACTTAAGTTCAACATTTCTAGACCAATATGGCTGTTAATTTCTGTACAGTGCCAACTCAACACAGTAAACGGGGATACTTTTTTCCAAAGTTGACAGCACAGCTAAAGTTTCAAAAAATTCAAATTATATATCTGTATATATATATTTATATTTATATAAAAAGACCAATAATAGCAGTGTGTTATGCATCAACAGCAGCAACAGCTTATCCAGGTTCTGCAGTCATCTGAACAAAACTGTAGAGACATCCAGCACACTCCATTAAAAAAAAAAAAAGTAAAAAAACAAAACCCGAGAAAACAGCACAGTTCTGTTACTCTTGTGGTACCTGGCACCATTTTTTTTTAAATTAGCTTCTCAATCATCATCTGGAAAGAAAACATTCTGAGCAACATCATTAAAAACAGCTCTGATAAAGCACGGTCACTACTACGTATCATAAAGCAGGTACAAGCTATTTTACATCCACAGAGGTATGATACAGTACTGTCCTACATCTATAATACTAGAGGATACAATTTAAAAGGCATTATTTGAGACTTGATTCTACTTTTCCAGCAGAGGGCCCAAAGGATGGTGTGACACAGCTTTGTAAAGAAACATACTCTAGACAGGATTTCCTTTCACTAGTGGCACACTTCTAAGGATTCATTCTCTCCATGAATGTCAGCTAAAACCGTTATTAAAAAAATGAAATATCCCTAGAACAAAACCGTATAACCACCGGATTCACATGAAGATGACCTAGTGGAGACAAGCTGGACCTCACCTTACCAACAAGCTATCAAATCTGTTATGTTTAAATAGTGAGACCTCCAAGGAAGGAGATGCCAAGTAGTGCTTTAAAGCTTCAGACCACAATCAAACACAGCATCCTTTTCAACAGAAGCAGAAGCTCATCTGAATATGCTCATGGATGCTGACATCAACATTTAATCATCTCCTCACTCATCCAGGAAGAGGGGGAGATCAGGTACTACTGTACTTTATTGTGTTCAACCAAATCACCATGTTACAAAAATAGCAAGCTGCCATAATAAAAAATAAGGCTCCTCTATCCAGCACCAGATAGCATCATTTTACTTTCAAGCCTAGAAATTGCACACTTGTATATAAACCAATCGAAGATGAGGATTGAGAGTTCATCTTGGTGGATTTTTCCTTTGATGAATATGAAGTGTCCTTCCTTATCTTTTTTGATGACTTTTAATTGAAAATTGATTTTATTTGATATTAGAATGGCTACTCCAGCTTGCTTCTTTTGGCCATTTGCTTGGAAAGTTGTTTTCCAGCCTTTCACTCTGAGGTAGTGCTGTCTTTGTCTCTGAGGTGTGTTTCCTGTAGGCAGCAGAATGCAGGGTCCTCATTGCGTATCCAGTTTGTTAATCTATGTCTTTTTATTGGGGAGTTGAGGCCATTGATGTTGAGAGATATTAAGGAATAGTGATTATTGCTTCCTGTTATATTCATATTTGGATGTGAGGTTATGTTTGTGTGCTTTCATTCTCTTTGTTTTGTTGCCAAGACGATTAGTTTCTTGTTTCTTCTAGGGTATAGCTTGCCTCCTTATGTTGGGCTTTACCCTTTATTATCCTTTGTAGTGCTGGATTTGTAGAAAGATATTGTGTAAATTTGGTTTTGTCATGGAATATCTTGGTTTCTCCATCTATGTTAATTGAGAGTTTTGCAGGATACAGTAACCTGGGCTGGCATTTGTGTTCTCTTAGGGTCTGTATGACATCTGTCCAGGATCTTCTGGCCTTCATAGTTTCTGGCGAAAAGTCTGGTGTGATTCTGATAGGTCTGCTTTATATGTTACTTGACCTTTTTCCCTTACTGCTTTTAATATTCTTTCTTTATTTTGTGCGTTTGGTGTTTTGACTATTATGTGACGGGAGGTGTTTCTTTTCTGGTCCAATCTATTTGGAGTTCTGTAGGCTTCTTGTATGCCTATGGGTATCTCTTTTTTTAGGTTAGGGAAGTTTTCTTCTATGATTTTGTTGAAGATATTTACTGGTCCTTTGAGCTGGGAGTCTTCACTCTCTTCTATACCTATTATCCTTAGGTTTGATCTTCTCATTGAGTCCTGGATTTCCTGTATGTTTTGGACCAGTAGCTTTTTCCGCTTTACATTATCTTTGACAGTTGAGTCAATGATTTCTATGGAATCTTCTGCTCCCGAGATTCTCTCTTCCATCTCTTGTATTCTGTTGGTGAAGCTTGTATCTACAGCTCCTTGTCTTTTCTTTTGATTTTCTATGTCCAGGGTTGTTTCCATGTGTTCTTTCTTGATTGCTTCTATTTCCATTTTTAATTCCTTCAACTGTTTGATTGTGTTTTCCTGGAATTCTTTCAGGGATTTTTGCGATTCCTCTCTGTAGGCTTCTACTTGTTCTCTAAGGGAGTTCTTTATGTCTTTCTTGAAGTCCTCCAGCATCATGATCAAATATGATTTTGAAACTAGATCTTGCTTTTCTGGTGTGTTTGGATATTCCGTGTTTGCTTTGGTGGGAGAATTGGGCTCCGATGATGCCATGTAGTCTTGGTTTCTGTTGCTTGGGTTCCTGCGCTTGCCTCTCGCCATCAGATTATCTCTAGTGTTACTTTGTTCTGCTATTTCTGACCGTGGCTAGACTGTCCTATAAGCCTGTGTGTCAGGAGTGCTGTAGACCTGTTTTCCTGTTTTCTTTCAGCCAGTTATGGGGACAGAGTGTTCTGCTTTCGGGCGTGTAGTTTTTCCTCTCTACAGGTCTTCAGCTGTTCCTGTGGGCCTGTGTCTTGAGTTCACCAGGCAGGTTTCTTGCAGGGGAAAAGTTGGTCCTACCTGCGGTTCCAAGGCTCAAGTTTGCTCGTGGGGTACTGCCTAAGTCCTCTCCGCGGCGTCAGCAACCGGGAAGATCTGCGCCGCTCTTTCCAGGAGCCTCCGTGCACCAGGGTTCCAGATGGCGTTTGGTGTTTTCCTCTGGCGTCTGGATGTGCACAGAGTGCAGTCTCTTCTGGTTTCCCAGGCGTGTCTGCCTCTCTGAAGGTTTAGCTCTCCCTCCCATGGGATTTGGGTGCAGAGAACTGTTTATCCGGTCTGTTTCCTTCAGGTTCCGGCGGTGTCTCAGGCGCAGGGATCCTGCTGCTCCTGGGCCCTCCCCTACGGGAACCCAGAGGCCTTATACAGTTGCCTCTTGGGCCAGGGATGTCTCCCCTCTGTTTTCTTACAACTACATTTTTACTAGTATTTTCACTGTTTAACGTGAGAAAAGTCTTTTACACATGTAGTCTCTCTGTTTTCTACTTTGCCATCCTCTGACTTTCGGTTTGTGGGTGTCTTTGACAGTAAAGTGTGTGCGTTTTGGAGACCATGAGTAATTAGAGTCACAACTTGTTATTAAAGAGCGTTCGCCAGTTCCTGTGAGTTTGTTAGTTGGTGGCTGAAACAAGCAGCTGGAGTTATTTTCATAGTTAACAAAGTAGACCTTAAACTAGCATTAGTCAGAAGAGATAAGGACACTACATGGAGTGAATGAATGGAGGAGTTAATTAAGAAGATGTAGCCATAATAAGTATGTTTGTACCGAACGAAGGCGCTCTCAAAGCAAACACTAATGGGTATGATAGCTAAGACAGAACCTGACTCAGCAGTGTTAGCTACTGTACACGAGACAGGGGATTAATATCCAGAATACATAAAGAACTGAAAAATGATTCAATGAACCAGTGAGCTAGAACAGGTAGTTCTCAAAAAGAGGAAATATAAGTAGCCAGTAGGTAATCGAAAAAGTGTTCAACGTCTGTTTCTATAAACACATGCAGATGAACTGTTCTGAGAGTCCATCTCATTTCAGACAAAGTGACTGTCATCTAGAAGTACTAACAAGAGCAGAGGAGATGTGGGAAAAGGAGAAACCTTAAACTCTGCTGGTGGGGCCAGGAACAGATGCAACCACCCCGGAAGTCATTGTTCTTTGAAACAGTAAAGGTTGTGCTTGCATACAACCCAGTCATACAGGCCTTGGTAAGTGTACAAGGGCCACGAGGCAATAAGTCATAGAGGAGCACACACAGCCATGTCTAACATGGTGCCAATCATGGTAGACAAGAAATAGAACCAGCCTGGTTGTTCATCAATAGAGGAAAACGTGACATATACACGTGTCACCTTGTCCAGCAGCAAGAAAAATGCAATCATGGCATTTGCAGGGAAATGGATAGAAGATTACGTTATCTGGAATCTTATGTGGAATGCGTGCGTGTGTGATGGAGGTCATTAAAGTAGGAAGGAGACCATGAGAGGGAGAGAAGAGATCTTAGATAAAAGCAGAGAGTAAGAACAGGCGAGGACCACATGTGGCACACATGTGACACACAGGCAGCCATAAGGACATAGGTGTGAAGATGCCATTACATTTAATGTTAACCTAAAGCTTAGAAGAAATTAAAGAAAGGAAATAGGTTTCTGCTGAGGTCGTTCAAATGAAGGCGAATGAATGCATTAGGGAAGCTGTTAGGCAGGGAAGCTCTAACAGCTGCGTAACATTTATTCAACAAGGAAGAGGCATTTTTGACCTGGAAGGAAAAGCAATGGAAAAAATTTCTCATAAGCAAGATACAGCATAGATAAGTAGAACATAACCTGATGATAATTGGTTTTAATTTTTCACAGAAATCGACAATCCCTGCTTGAGTTCCTGTCCTGACTTCCTCCCACGATGAACGGTGATGTGGAAGTGTAAACCAAATAAACCCTTTCCTCCCCAGGCTGTTATGATCGTGGTGTTTTAGAACCCTAACTAGGATACCCGAGGATGAGGGAAAGTCCACAAGAAAGAGAAAACTTGGTAGAGGCCGCCCTCAAGACTCATGGGCTATTACATGGCGGATAGAATGAATCAGGCTTCTTTGAAAGTACCCCTGGGCCAGGCCAATCCTCAAACTCACACAAAGATCATGGCCTCAGATGTGTGGCTGGACACGGTGCAACTGATGACCTTCAACACTGTTCTCTGTGTGTACCTCTCACTAGTCTACTCGCCGCATGACTAATAATCTGACAAAAGCATGCTGGCACCGAGAAGAGCGCCTCTTTCCCTGGCAGGGTCTCCTGATGACAGTTTAACAGGGTGCTGGCCGAGGATGAGAACTACTTACAGTCCCATCTCTGTGAGGAAGGAGTAAGGGAAGATTGGAGCTGAGGCATCCTCTGACAGCTGGGGCAGATGGAGTCCGGGATGTGGTGACCATTGCAGCTTCCAGCGAGGCTCATCACAGAGCTGGCAGCCATATGGGAAGAGGTTTGAGGCAAAGCGGATAAGCAGCTCTTTGAGGGTGTTGCACTTCACAGTCCTGCCATGAGGCAGGGAGCAGTGGTGTGACTCACAGGCTTAGATCCTCCAGGATCTGATGCCCGGTGGGAGGGCTAAGCTAGGACTGGAGAGGTGTTTTTAGCAGGTAGCGTCACAGAAAGAGAGAATGGATGGAAGAGAAAACCTGAGGATCTCTAACGTCCATTTATTCAGTAAAGGAAGAAGCTGAATGAATGAAGCAAGGTGGTTGGAAGCAAACAGGAGGTTGTATGGAGGTCTCAGTAGAGGACACACTTCTTGAGGCTGCAATGGTGCATAGCATCCCCACAGAGAAAGGCTGCAAAGGGGTTGGGCTTCAGTCACCCGGTGGTCTTGGATGACTCGGGGCTGGAGAATTTCCAGTGGAGAAAGCACAAACGGTGAGGGTGGAGGATGGCAGAAGGTGAGAAAATAGCCAGAGGCGACCTGTGCAGCCTTTGCCTGTGCAGGGGAGACGATGGGAGTGGCTGGGAGATGTGTGGGCGGGGCCACAGCTTTTACGCTTCCAAAGAGGAAGAGCCTGTTTATGTTGGTGAGGAGCAGGGCCTCGGGATGTCATATATCTTTAAGTGGGGGTCAGAGGAGCAACCACTAACAGCTCGACTACCCCTGCTCCCTGAATTGGCAGTGGCACCTAGAGTGCTCACACACAATCTAGGAGGGCTGTAAATGTCCTTCAGACATTTGCCAGGAGTAGCCAAGAGACAGGGGGATTTAGTAAGATGATATGTGCAGTATGTGTGTCCAAGTGTGTGTGTGTGTGTGTGTGTGTGTGTGTGTGTGTGTTTGTGAGAGAGAGAGAGAGAGAGAGAGAGAGAGAGAGAGAGAGAGAGAGAGAATGTTTGTGCGTGCGTATTGGTGTGTGCCAGAGCTACAACATTAAACTGAAGTCATTTGCAAAACGTGAGTGTGATCAGGAGTGCAGTCAGAAGGCGGAAGGCTGAATATTAACAAGGCCTTTACTTCTGGCCAATGAGCAATGAGGAGACATCATGAGCAAAGGCTGACCTTTCTTTCATTTCCATCATGGTGAGCTGAATTTCAGCATTACCCACCTGACCACATCCACCAGAGTCCTCCCAGCTAGTGGGTTTGTTTGGTATGTCCCCCTTCCCTTCCCTTCCCTTCCCTTCCCTTCCCTTCCCTTCCCTTCCCTTCCCTTCCCTTCCCCTCCCCTCCCCTCCCCTCCCCTTCCCCTCCCCTCCCCTCCCCTTCCCTCCCCTCCCCTCCCCTCCCCATTCCCTCCCCTCCTCTCCCCTTCCCTTCCCTTCTCTCCTCTCTCCTTCCCTCCCCTCCCCTCCCCTCCTCTCCCCATTCCCTCCCCTCCCCTCCCCTCCCCTTCCTTCCCTTCCCTCTTCTCTGCCTGTCCCCTCCCCTCCCCTCCCCTCCCCTCCCCTCCCCATTCCCTTCCCTCCCCTCCCCTCCCCTTCCTTCCCTTCCCTTCCCTTCCCTTCCCTCCTCTCTCCTTCCCTCCCCTCCCCTCCCCTCCCCATTCCCTCCCCTCCCCTCTCCTTCCTTCCCTTCCCTCTTCTCTGCCTGTCCCCTCCCCTTTCCCTTCACCTCCCCTCCTCTTCCCCCCTTCCTCTCTTCTCACCCCCTCCCTCCCTTTTTTTTGTCCCTTTCTGTTTTCTCTGTTTTCCATTTTCTCACCTTGGCAACACCTTCCTCTCTCTAACTTACTCTCAAGCGTGACCACAGCAGATTTCTGAATACCATCTGCAAAGTTCCGTACAAACTCCAGGTTAAAGCTGGAAGTGTGGATAGCTGAGACTCTGTGAGGCAATGGACTCCAGTTGGCCATAGCTGCCGACTTCAGTCACATCCTTTGGATTGGTTTTCTTGGGGCACATGAGACCCTGGGCAGCAGCTGCTGAAGATCTGGTCCTTGGCTGTTCTTATGTGGCTGGCTCCATATGGCTGAGCTTCCTGATGCCCGAATAGGATTGCTCTAAGATGCTCAGTCTAATGCCATGCCAAGATGCTCCCTAATATTTTGCTTCAGGAAAGGACCAGAGGTGGACCAAGTCTGGCAGCTCCAGGTGGTCTTAGGAGCTGGTCTTTCTCCTCACCAGCACTTTCCCACTTTCTTGATGCTGTCTTCACACAAGTAAACATTTAGCCAAAACCCTGCATGCTTGTCTTCCTCTGGTAACATTCAGGATATCTGGTAATGCTAATTGTAGCACAGACCTCATTCTATTAGCTGGTCTTGAACAGTTCGGAGACTTTCCTAGGAGCTTAGGGTCAAAGACAGGCTGCCTATTCTTGACTGGTTATGATATGTGGCTAAGCAGCATGAACACACCCTTGGAAAAAGGCTGGAAGACACATAGACCATGAAATTGGCCATGCACAACAGTAGAATAAGGGGGATTGAGGGAGGGCAGGGAAGTCAGACTGGGCCAGAGGGACAATTAGGAGCTCATTAGATATAGAAAATGGAGAGAGATGGAGGAGATTCCAGGATAAGGGGAAAGAGGGCGCAGGTACAGATGTGGGACTCCGCACTAAGCATGCAGAGCAGAGGTTGTGCTACAGGAGGGCCTGTGACAGTGGCCGACTGGAATCGATAGCATATGGAGCATTGTGTGCTTGGCTCGCAAAGACCCTCAATGCTTTGTTTCCAGGCTGCCCACAGGAGCCATAGCAGGATGCCAAGCAAGAGAGTGACTGAGGAGATCAGAGGGAATCTGTGGACATCACATACTGGTGAGCAAAGCTCCAGGAAGCCAGACTCAGTCACAGCTTCCGTGCCTTCCAGACCCTCACCCTGCTGGAGATGGGGCTAGGTAAGGCATGAGGGTAGGGCACAGGAGTCTCTGTATAGAAGTGAATGGAGGTAAACTAAGTCCCAGGTAGTTCGGGATGTTCTGTTAAGAAAGTGCTTTGGAGGCAATTTCTTTAGGAGAAGAACTATTTCATGTTTTCTATTATTTCATGTTTTCTTTTGGCCCTTCATTTTTTTGATCACCATATATTCAACTTACAGAGTGACAGGGTTCGCAACGGTGATTTTCATCTAGTACATCATGCGCTTTGACTGTATCCATCGTCCCATCTCCTATTGCTCCCCCACCTGCTAGTCATTTTCTTCTTCCCAAATAGTCTTCATTCTACTTTTATGTCACATACGAATATGCAAGCAAAGTCTAAGCTCTACATGAGAGAAAACACATGATTCTTCTATTTCTGAATCTGGTTTGTTTTGATTGATATGCGTCTTCAATAGCGGTCCTACTGCTGTGATAAAACACCATGACCAAAAACAACTTGGGGAGGAAGGGGTTTATTTCAGCTTATAATTCTCAGGTTGCACTCCATCCCTGAGGGGATTCGATGAGGTCTGTTACTCTAGAGAACCCTGACTAACACAATAATACAATATGGTAACCCAGGGTTTCACCCATTTTCCCCGCAAATGACATGGTTGTTCTCATTGTAGCAGAAGATAAAGTTATGTATGACAAACCTAAAACTAACATTGTACTAAATGGGGGAAATTGAGGTGCCCAGCATGGTTCCAGCTTCTTATTCCTATACACACCGAACAGGGAACCCAAGCCCAGCTGTTTCAAGTCCTCCTTTTTGCCATAGAACATCCCAAAAGTCCTGGTCCTGAAAGAAACATCTATCTGGTTCTCGGAGATTTTCAATAAACAGCAATTAAGGGGCAAGAGGTGGTCCTAGAGTGATGTTTTGTGTCAGGGAATTGCCAGCCAGGCTTGCAAAGTCACACCAGGAAGGACTGAGGTGGGGACTGCATGGCCGTCTTCATTGTCCTTAAATCTCTATGCCTGCATGCATTTGTCAGAATCTGGTGTGGGAAAGGGATATAAATGAATACATCTGCTAGAGTGATGGCCTTTGCTGTGCTAAGGTTGGCTAAGCCTCCCAAGCTTGGGTTCCTGGGGCCTTGCTACATGCCCAGCCATGGGAGCTGCAGTGGACACAGGTGTATTGGTTGAACCCAGAAGGCCAATATCAGAGTCTATCACCAACACTATGATGCCACTGGGCCCTGCATCCCTCACACTGTGGTTCTGTGGCAGTGAGATGGAAGGGTAATTTCTGTTGTAGTTGATCCTCATTTCCTGTACCTTCGGTAAAGGATAGGGGGCGGATGGCCTCCTCCTAGAGAAACTGTGCTTGTCATTGGCGATGTCAACATTAATCTTAAAAATGCCTTGCAAAAAAAGAGGCAGCAGGCAAATTGCCCACAGTCTTTCCAGTCTCACGTTCACTTCTCTGTTTGTCTCTACATCTTGGCTCCTCTACTTTGAGATAAGCATAAGGAACCCAGAGACACATAAATTATCTGGCTCTTTTATTACTCTGGTTCTCATAATAGGCTACACTGTGTGACCCGACTGTATCTTTTCCAGGAAATTTATGTTGTGGCAAGAAAAATTCCTCCTAAGAGAAAGGTCCTACGCTAGGGGAGGTTTATTAAGAGAGTATTTATGGCTGATCTCGATGCTCCAAATGATCTCTTTACTCTTGGGACACTGTGGAGAGAAAAGCATGGGACAGTGGGCATATGAAGAGAGAGGAAGGTTCCAATGGAGGAGCCTCATCTGAGGCCTGCTCTCTTGGCACCCACTGCATGGGAACTGAGAAGACGCTTCTCTTCCCCTCTCCCAAGTTTTATCAACGAGAAAGTAGATGGAACAGAATTGGGTGGTTTTTATGCTGTGTGATTTGGGAATCTGGGGATGAAGGTACTATTTGCGGAAGGTTCTCATATGAAAAAAGGACCCCAGGACTTTGAAGCCTTGGCCTCTGTTTGGCAGTTGTAAAGGTGACAGATATCTTAAATCCAGCTCAGTCAAGGAGGACTCAAGGATCATGTCTTCTCTCTGAGCATGCATGGGCGTGCTGGCTTCCTCCGCATCTGTCCCTGACCCACACTGAAAATACCATTAGGTAAAAGCACACAGAATGGGCTCACCAGAGGCCATCTGTTAGCGAGAGAGTGCCCATCATTCATCACCTCCCTTAAGTGCCTTTGCGTCCATGAGTCCATGCGGGGGAGGTGCATGGCAGTCTTCCCTCACAGCGAGCTCTCACTCCCAGCCTCAACTGCCCAGACAAAAACAGATGGGAAGGAATTATTCTTCTGCTTAGGACTGATATATCCTGCCTGGAAACGTTCTCAGCAGTTAGAGGTAGAATTCTGCCCCCTCCACTGCTGTGGTGCTGCATGAGGCCGGGCCTCTGGGAAATCAGCTGCAAATGACCAACCCCTCCACAGGGACCTCGGTCACCTGGTACTAGAATCTGCTTTCTCAGGAAGCCCCTGCTGCCCTGCCTGGGTCATTCAGGCTCTCCCAGCTCGCGGCAGCAGGAAGAGGCGTGGCCAATTCAACAGGAGTGCACGGTGACTGACCTCCAGTTGCTGACGGCTTCGTCACCATCACTTGAAGCTGCCATCTGTGTTTCACCAAGCGCAGCTTGTTTGTACTTGTGGGATTACTGCCTCCGAGAGGGACACAGATCGATAGACACAGTCACTGCCGTCCGCTCCGAAGGCACTCGGAGGAGTTTCTCAAGCAGCAAATTCCTTCTCAGTCAAAGCCAGAGCTTAAGAAATTCCTCAGTTACAGACTCTAGACTATCCGTGGTGGCACATAGTGGCATCTCCAAGCTGAGAGGGAACCACTGAGTTCTTCACAGTGATTCCATTTCAATCCCCAAGCCTCTCTAGGCCAGTGTTCCCCGTGAGGAGGAGGGACTTAACTCACCTGGATCCTGCTGACAGCTACCCAAACCCGAATACCCATGTCAACGGGATACACGCTGACATTTGGCTACCAAGATCCTTTGCGTGTAAACCAGAAGTCAATACCTACTGTGCTTGTCATTATGTTCTAACAACACCGAGGACCAGGATTAGACATGCTTTTTAAAAAGAGTAGACAGATCGAATGATATTAAACTCTGATCAGTGAGAACATACACTATGGTCTCTCCTGAAAACATACATGTAAGTGGCAGACCAAGCAGGCCTGCTTGTTTAGGAACATATACGCATATACACGGACATATATACATGTAACAACAACTAAGGAAAACGAGGCCATGAGTTTGAAAGAGCAAGGAAGGGCAAATGAGAAGGTTTGGAGGGAGGAAAGGGAAGGGGGAAATGATGTAATTATATTATAATCTCAAAAATAAAAGAAATAAAAATAAATGAAGACATATAAAAATAGCTCTTGGGTTGGGGATTTAGCTCAGTGGTAGAGCGCTTGCCTAGCAAGCACGAGGCCCTGGGTTCGGTCCCTAGCTCCAAAACAAAAGAAAAGAAAAAAAAATAGCTCTTATCATAGCTTCAAGAATAAAGGCCAAACAAACAAAAAACAAAACAAAAACAAAACAAAAAAACAAACAAACAAAAAAAACCAAATCAAAAACCAAAACAAGAAAAAGTATGTGTGGTCATATGCTCCCTAAGTAATGAGTGACTGCAGCCTGCACATACACATAGATGTCCAAAGGCTGTATATGCTCTGCTCGTGTCTATGTGACTCATAATGACACTGGCAATAACACTGTTAATGGTTATCAGTTTCCAAGGCTCATCATTTCCCATGCGTTGCACTAAATAAACACTTTAGGCACCAGACCTACTGTGACGGCTCTGTGAAATAGACATTAACATCTCCAGAGACTCAGAGAAGTTAAGGCACTTAAGACACTTTCAAGCCTCAGAACTCTGACTTGAGTGCTCCCAAAGCTCTGTGTCTGTGTTGACCACACTGCATGCACGAGGCAAACAGTCTATAATTTGCTTCCTTCTAACCCACCCTTCGTTCCTTCCTCCCTTCTTCCTTCCTCCCTCCCTCCCCTCCTTCCTCCTTCCTCCCTTCTTCCTTCCTTCCCTCCCTCCCCTTCTTCCTTCCCTTCTTCCTTCCCCCTTCCCTCCATCCCTCCCTCCATCCCTCTCTCCTTCCCTTCTTCTTTCCCCCCTCCTTCCCTCTCTTCATCCCTCCCTCCTTCCCCTCCCTCTTCCCTGTCTCCCCCTTCCCTTCCTCTCTCTCGTCCTTCTCTCACAGTTCAGTGCTATGCTGAATTGCCATATCTGTGTTGTACATACACCTGCCTTTGCACCTGAATGGAAGAAAAACACATCCATTTCTCAGCATCGTTAACTGATTTTTTTATACCTTTCTATGTATTAGCATAACATAGTTTGCATCTTTATTAATGTATAGATTATAACATGAGTAGATACAAAATACACCATGCTTTCTGAGAATATAACACATTTGGAAAGCGTAGTTAATAAAAAGTTGCCATCCTGTCTCAAGGTCTAGCTATGTGAGTCTACCTGATCGCCTACTCTTTCTCCCTAGCTCCAACCCAAGTCCCATATCCAGGGCTCAGCCTAGTCAGGCACAAAAGTCACAAAAGTAGCAAAAGAAGTCTACAGACTCAGAACTCATCAGAAAAATAAAAACAATATGAAATATCAAGGAAGTATCTTCTATCCCCCAAGAGTCACCAGTTCTATAGAAGCGTCTGCCAGTAAGAATTACCTAGATGAACCCTAGGGCACAGAATTTACTCAAAATAATAATAATAAACTTCATTAACTCAAGGAATTTAAAGGAGACACAAAAATGGATTCTTGAACTTAAAGAACTTAGAATAAATGCCTGACCGATGCCCAAAGAAAACAGAATCATAAGGCTGATGGAAATACTTGAGGACAACCCAGGATTTGAAAAGATAAATAAATAAATAAAAGCACTGACTGGGAATCGAGATGAAATGAACATGGAACTGAAAACCCCAATAACCCCACTGGAAAACTCAAAGGAAATCCTCACAAATGAAATGAATCAAACAGGAGATAGAATAGCAAGTTGGAAATTAAGTAGAGAATCTAAGTGAAGTAAGCACACACACACACACACACACACACACACACACACACACACACACACACACTCCATGGAGGGGAAATATAGGATATGTAAATCATGAAAGACCAAACCTTTGAATTATAGGAATAGTCGAGGAAGAAGAATCCCAAGTCAGCGGCACAGTGCAGATCTTCAACTGCATCATAGAAGAAGACTTTCCCAAACTAAAAAATAGATGTACCCGCATCAATACAAGAAACCCAAGACACCAAACAGGCAAGCTCAGAGAAGAAAGTTACCACAGCATATCGCAGGTAAAACATTAAGTATGCAGAACAAAGAGAGAGAAATGAAAGCAGAGAGAGAAAAGACACAAGTCACACATAGAGGAAACCTAACCCCGAGCAGGTGACTTTAACACCCTACTTGGTCCGGTAGACAGGTCATCTGGAAAAACCAAAGCAGGGAAATAGCAGAGTTAAATGACATCATTCGTCAACTGGCCTTAACAGATATCTACACTCTGTCCTATCCAAACACCAAAGAATATACATCCCACTCCGTAACTTCTCTACGATAGCACATCATGGGCCATGAAGCAAATCTTACGAATCCAGAAAGATCGAAATAGCTCCGTTTATCTTATCGGACTATAACACAATAAAATTTAAAATTGGCAGCTAATAAATCTCTGGTAAACTCACAGCCACGTGGAGATTAAGTGATTCATTGCCGAATGATGAATGGGTCCAAGTAGAAATAAAAAAAAAAAAATTCCTGGAACTAAGTGAAAATTGAAACACAGCACAACCAAATCTCTGGGACACATTATAAACAGTCTACAAAGGGAATTTATAGCTGTGAGTGGTTACGTTTCAAAACTCTGAAAGAGCACAAACAAGTGACTTAATGATGTAAGTAAAACATTTTGAAAAACAAGAACAAACCAAATCCTGTTGAGGGCAAGACAAAATAAAAGTAAGAGCAGAAGTGAGTGAAATCAAAACAAAGCAAGCAGCACAAAGTATCAACATTTCCAAGAGTTGATTTTTTTTTTGAGGAAATAAATGTGATCGATAGACCTCTGGCTCAGGTAGCCAAAAGAAAGAGAGGATGGAAATAAACAGAAACAGAAATGAACAGGGAAACATTACAACATACAATATACAACATCAAAATATTATAAGGAAATAATTGAAAGAACCTGTATTACATTAAATTGGAAAACCTAAAAGAAATAAACAAATTTCTAGATTCAGGCAAAGCACCAAAATTAAACTAAGAAGTTAACAAACTAAGCTGACCCATAAAAAGCAAGGCTCTTGAAAGAGCAATCAGTTGAAAACAGGGCCAGATGGATCCACAGTAGAATTCTACCAGGCTTTCCTAGTGTCTCTAGCTGGTCTTTTAAACCATTAAACATCAACATTGTCTTGTCTGGCATTTTCTTCATCGAAAGTCACCGCTGGTTTATCAGACTCTCAGGGATTAATTTCCTCATGTGAAAGAGGCATTATTTTCAAGGGGAAACTTAGCCAGCTACCTTGGGCTAATGAAGTCATGAATCTTGCAGGGCAACCTGCAAGGGTCACTCTATTACACCAGCACAATCTCTAAATGTATTCTAAATATTTATCCTTATGCGTACAGGTAAGTGTAATACTCTGTCCTCCTTAAGGAAATTTCTCTTTTGAATCAGAGGCCATTACAGAAAACCAAACCACTCAAAATATAGAGGTGAAGCACAGACCCAACAGATCCATCTACTACATGAGTTCTGCACCTAAGACTCCAGGACTACTGTGACAGAGGAGGCAGAAAGAAAGGTAATACCAGTGAAGCCTAGGGACTTTTCTTTGGGGAAGTTTAGATTTACCAATGCAGTCTGTCTTCATAGTGTCTAGTTGGGTGTTCTAGTTCTTATGTGGTAAGTCTCGGGTGTGCGTGTTTCTGTGTGGTCATCCTGTTTGTCTAGATTACTCAGTTTGTTCCCATGTGATTGCATCCAGAACCCCTTTATAATCTGTTCCTGTGATGCTAGAGTAATGTCTTCTTGCCATCCCTGATTCTACTGTTTGAATCACTTCTGCTGTGTGCTGGTCAGTCTAGTGAAGCATTTGCCAACATCGTTGACCTTTTCAAAGGATGAAGGTCGAGTTTACAAAAAACTAAGTAAAACGATGGAGAAGAAGTAAAACAGAGATCAGAAGCTCAATAGAGAAAAATCAGTGCTTTAATTTCTTCTTTCTGGTTTCCTTTCCTTCTATTGGTTCCTTGGGGTGGAAAATTAGCTACTGATATAAGGAGTTTCTTTTTCAGTTTATAAACACCAAGCACTATGAAGTCCCCCGTAAAAGCCCTACAGCTACACCCCACAAACATTTGCTTTCTCTTTTGTTTTCACTTATCCAAAATATTTTATAATTTTTCTGTGACTTTTTGATCCATCGGTTACTAATAATACATTTTTACATGAGGCAGAGTTAAAGGAACAGAGGTAGACAGGAACACTAAAGTCTTCTCCTTTAGATGACAGCATGACTTCTTGTTCCCAGAAAACCACTCAAGAAGAAGCAGAGGTGAGGCACTGGGGTTGTTATCCAAATAGGGGCCAACCCAGGAACCTGTAAAACATCCAACCCAGAGACTGTTAGCTGGCTCCAAGCCTTAAGGCCCTCCACCCTTACAACATCCCAGAAGGATAAAGCTGTTCCTTTTTCTTTTCTAGGTTTCCCCTTCTGTCTGTGCTGGACATTCAGTTCTTTGTCCCAGGGAGCAAACTTGGTATTCTGCATTCCCCTTGACAACCGCCAGCACCCCTGCTACTAGATAGATGTAAATTTCTCAGTTTTCATGTTATTTGCCTTCTTTTTTCATTTTGTTGAAGCCAAAGAAATATTATACATAGATTTAAACTAATAATAATTTATAATTTAAACTATAGTTTGTTGGGTCTTGACTGGGATCTAGCGAATTTTAAAGAAACATTTCATGTGTGCTTGAGAAGAATGAACATTCTGCTGTTCTCATGGGCTACTGCATAGATATCTCTGAGGTCCCTTTGGCTTGCCACATTCTTTAGTCTTCTAGTGACATGGAGTTTTCAGTGCCTCATACAGAACCCCCAACCCCCACCCCACACTAAGATCTCCACTGTTAACAGTGTCATTGGATCTGACCTTCTCAACCCTGAAGTAAATTTAGTCCTTTTAGGGCTAATTTAGAACCTCGTTGTCATTGAAGCCTACTTGTTTTCTGGGGACAGAATTGGTCTGTTAAACAAGAGCTGAGGGTGGGATCAATGGCCCTACTTCTGCAGAGGTATCTGCCCCACAAATAAAGGACCTTTGAGCTTCCAGGTGGCCAAAGCTTAGTCCTCACTACCTTAGGGATGGGAACTTGGTCCTGGAAGTGAGCCCCACTCCTTGCCGAGCCTTCAGGTGGAACTGCAGTGGAGTAAAGACTGAGGGTAATTTCCTCATTGACCTGGGATCTCGAGTGACAAGAGAGACCCTTCGCTCTGCAGTAGCATTTCCATTTTGATGAGCTGGTTGTGACTCAGATGCCACAGATTCCACTAATTTCTTTCTTTTCTTTCTGAGATTTCGTAGATTTTCTTGAACAAATGTTTTTCTTGCCTTTAGGACAGTTTCCAGATACTCAAAATTCTTGTTTTTATAACTTTCTCAAGTGATGGATGCTTTGCTGGAAGCTGGTTTCCTCAGCCCCAGTTTTCATGCCCCCTGTGGCTCTACCTTAGCACAGGGGGAGAGGAACGGATACTGATGTCTTAATCTTTCTAAGGTCATCTTACACAGAACCACAGTGAATGAATGGATGTGTTTCTCCTGCACAGTATGGCCCCAGGACTTCTTAGCTGGAATTTTATGCCTTTTCATCTCAGTGTTTGTGTTTGGTCATTCAACCACTTCTTTTTTGGCAGCCACAATTACTAGAGACCCCGTCTTTTGATTTTTGTGTTTGTTTGGTTTTTGTGATTTTCTGATGCTGAAGTTATTGGAATTTATTATTCTGATGCTCATTATTTATGGAAGCTGTGAGACAATTACACAGCTGTGAGAGCTATTTCTCACTGAAAAGTGGGAGGAGTAGCTAAAGAGCCAAATGTTCAAATCCTGCCATTCCCTAGAGATCACGGAAAGCCTCTGCCCGGTCTTTCTTACTTCCTGACATTGATGACTTTCCAGGCAAGGGAAGCACTGATGAGGCAGAAGTGATACCTGACCGACTTCATCCACTACTCCAGCTTCAGCAATAAACAGCGACACTCTAAGGGTTACTGTCTTAGGGCAGAGAAGATTCACCATCCCTCAGGGACACACAGGGAGGACGAAAGCCAGCTCTAATGTAAGGAAAGAGCAAGTGTAGATATTCTGCCTATCACTAAGGGGACAAGCACCAACTTTGTGGCTTGTCCACCCCATGGCAATAGAGTTCCCTGATTCTTCTGATGCACCTGAGCTGTCCCTGTGGCTGAGCCCTCTCATGGAAGACATTTCTTCTCAGGCCATGTCTACCCCGAGGTTCTGTTTCCCTTGGTTCATAGCGTTGTTAGGGTTGGACAAGCAGCGTCCCCTGGGCAGAGGCTGTGATTTGGTGTTTGCTGGCGGCTGTCAAGCTGACTGAGACGCTGGCTCCCACTCGGCCTGGCATGCTTCCTCTTGCTGTGTCAGTCATCCCTCTTGTTTGCCCTGTTGCCTCCCTGAGTTGTTTCTTTAGGTGATGCTGATATCCCTGCCTATTGTTGGCCTTTTGTCCTGTGCGTGTCCAGCCTCCCAGCACATCCCTCCAACACGCCACCCAGCTAAGGTGGAAATCGACAGTCCCTCGAAAACTTCTGCACGCACCAGACCTTTCCTGGGGTGGGGTCCTTTCACTCCCTGACTTTACGCTTTCTGATTTAGAAGGTCTGAAGTAGAGTTGGGAAACCCCATTTCTAAGACCCTGCTGGGCGTTGTTTGCTGCTGCCCGTGGTCCTGGGCCCATATTTTTGGGACCCCTGAATAGGACAGAACTTCACTGAAAGGACTGCAGTCATCATGCCTGGGGAGATCATAGATGATTTCTTATAAAATTTTCTTGAAGTTCTAAATTTGCATTACTATCTTAATAACTAAAAAGCATTAAAACTACAGAAAACACACATACCTTCTCTAAACGCACACCCTCAAGTGCTTCTGTTAGCTCCTGACTGTAGCCCGTGGGTTCTTCCTTTCTTTGACCAAACCATGCAGTTTCTTCCCTTGAAGCTCTTGACAAAGTTTTGCCCACAGAGACCTCCCAGAATGCCCCTGTCATTCACAAGAAAGGGTGGTGTTCCCTAGAAAAATGCTCCCAGCACATGCTACTCTCACATCTGGTGCACTAAACTGCATGATATGGGTTGAGTATACCTTATCCAAAGTGCCGGGGAACGAAATAGTTGGGCTTCCAGTTTTTTTTTTCTTCAGATTTTGGAGTATTTCCATGTACATAATGAGATATCATGACAAGGCAACCAAAATTTAAATATAAAATTTATTCTTTTCATATATACCCTATAGGCATAGTTTAATTTTTGCAGTATTTTAAATAATTTTGTATATAAATGAAGTGTCATGTTTTCTACTTTGGTATCATTAAGAAGTTTGAGATTTTAGAACATTTCAGAATTTAGACTTTGGGATCAAGGATACTAAACCCACACTTCTCACGAGCAGAGGCTGTCCACTCCGTTTTCTGTTCCTGACCAGGTTTTCCTTCTGCCTCCCTTCTTCAGCTCAGTTACTTCTACAAAGTATTCTAATTACTACAAAGTATTCTTTGTGGACAACAGGCCCAGACTCCACCTTGAGTGTTATACATTTATTAAAAAGTTAGAGTGAATATCTGGGAGACACTATGCTAGAACGTGACTGTGTACCCTAAAGTTCATGTGGTACTCTAATCTTCAAATTCACAGGCTGATGGTATTTGGAGGTAGGGAGTCCAGAAAGTAGTTGGGACTGGATGGTGCTGTAGGGATGGGACTGTGATGATGCATTTGGAGCCAGAGAGATGTACGCATGTGTGGGCTCGGACATTTTTTTGCTATGTATGCTCCGGGACAGAATCATTTTATTGAGCTGGGGGACCTCTTATTTATGCTTTTGTCTGCGTGGGGCTCACACAGAGGTTGAGAAGGGCTCTCTGGAACATGTGCAGTAGAATCAAAGAGGAAGACATTCCTTACTGTAGAGGGCTATTTGCTCAGCTGTGTGGTACTCATGAATGCTGTCTAAGGGTGCTCAGGGCACATACCAAGAGTAGCAAGGAATCCGTGTGGGGAGTACAGCCTTTTGCTCATTACATTTAGCACCGTGGACACCACTGGAAAGGTTCTGGGGATGGTCTGTTGGTGCTGATGAGATGAGAGACCTTTGAGAATGTGACCGAGAGCAGGAGGAATCTAGGAGTTAGACATACTATGAAGAAAGGCCTGGAAAAGACAAATAAAGGTCCCTGCGGGGTTGAACATTAGCAAACAGAAGCCATAATGATGGTCTACTGGTAAGCAGAAGAGAAGCTGTGAAGACCTTCAGAGACACATGAAAGAATTTGCCTTCATTGCAGTCCTCAAAGAGATGGAGTCATGCAGACAGCAAACAGAGAGTTGACGATGTTCTGGGAGATCTGATCCTAAGCCACAGTACTTACATATCAGGGTCCTGGCATTGCTCAGGGCCACCTTGGGTGCCTCATCACACAGATGCACTTAGGCTGTGCCCTCTTCCAGCTGAGGTCATACTTTATTGGGGCCGTGAACCCTCTAAGATCCTGGTATTACTGCTAAGCCTGTGATCAGAGGCCTATAGTGCCTAGCAGGGTTAGAGGAGAAGCTGTGTTATCTCAGATCCTCAGGGAAGATGGGAGCTCTTGACCTTTGGCCTTGGTGTTCTAAACTCTATCTGCTCAACCCAAGCTAGTGACCCTCAGAAGGACATTGCTAACCCCCAACTCCCTAGACTCTCCCCATGCCTCCCCACCACGTGTTTCCATGGTACTTCAAACTCAACTTGCTTCTAATTCAGTGTCAAACCTATAGCTGTTCATGAAGCGTGCTTCTCTTTGAATTCTAACATGTCACAATGGTAAGGGTGCTTATCTAGGTCCTAGATCCAAACATGTGGTCATTTTCCTGTCCCATGAATTCCTTTAGGTGTAGGAAGTGCCTACTTGCCCCAGGAATTCCTTTGGATGTAGAAAGTACCTGCTTGCCCCAGGAGTTCCTTTGGGTGTAGGAAGTGCCTTCCTGCCCCAGGAGCTCCTTTGGATGTAGGAAGTGTCTGACTTATGGAGGCATTTGTATTCTTTCTCCTCTTCACTCTCTATTTTGTGCTCACATAATTATCCCCATAGCTCTGCTGCTGAGTCCTTTCTGTGGTTTCCCCTTGCTAGAAACCTTCCACATCACCCTATAGTTAACTGCTTGAGAATCAAAGCTCAAATCCATCATAACTGAATTAAAAAGAGAGGAGGCCCACCTGCTCTGATGTCCTTTAACTTCTGTCATTCCCTGCTCTGCCCACCTGCAGCACCAGCAATCAAGGTGCCCTATCTACGGGCCATGGTGACAGTTTGCCCATATTAGAACCCTGCTTGTTTTCTCCTGACTGGTCCACATCACATTACACCTAGGTCCCAGCAGAAGGTCTACTTGTTTGTAAAGTTTTCTGCATATGGCATCCTCTGCTCTGTAATTAAGCTGGAGTAGGCAGGCAGGAAGAAGGAAAGATGCTTCTCTTGCTGGGACACGTAAGGAATGCTGTAGCTCATGAGTAAATCCATTGGTCATCCTATCAAGACCACTGAGGACAGCTCTGGAATGAAGCTGGTGGTGACTCTTGTCTTTGCCTCTCTTTGTACGTGCCTTGAACCTCTTTGCAACAGTTTCTGTCGCCCAGTACTAGACTGAATTCAACTATTAATGTGTGTTTCCATTAGTTTTGTTATTTATTTTTGAGAGTATAATTTAGTTATAATATTTCTCCTGTTCCTTTCCTCCCTCCAAATCTTCCCAAAGATCACTCTCCACTCTCCTTCAAATCCATGGCCTCTTTTTTCATTGTTATTACATACAGACACACACACACGCACACACACACACACACACACACACACACACACACACACACACACACACACACATATATATATATATATATATATGCCTGATTATAACCCATTAAATCCATATAATGCTACTTGTATATGTTTTCAGGGCTGGCCATTTGGCACTGGACAAATAAGTTATTTGCATAGAGTTGGAGCCGTGTGAGCTTTTCCCTGTCCAATTGGACCTACCCAGCAGATTTTGATCTTAAGGGGAGGAATCATACATGTGCAGCAAATATTTGTTAAAGACACGGATTATTTAAGATATGTAATTTTCATAGGCAATAGGGCTCTCTGATTCTCAAAATGGTCACATAATTATCTATGGATGGCACAGTATGACAGAACCTCGGGTCAGGAAGGCACAGTGATCGGCAGAGAGCTGTTACAGTGCCTACAGACCTTTCTGCTGAGCTCACTGTGGGTCTCAGGGTCTGCCCTCAGGAAACTAGTGAGGTGGAGTAGGTTTGTACCAGGCCCAGGGACCATGTGACAGGACAGTACAGGAAGGTACTCGACTGAGCCTTCGGAAAGACACCTGGGCTGGCTGGGGATCTTCATGTAATTCTGAAAGCCAAGGGGTGTGGAAGTGGATCAAACCTCATGCATTTTCAGTTTTCCATTCAAAATTGAAAGCCCCCTTGTTCTTGAGTAGACAGCAGGGTTTTAGGATGGGGGGAGTGCCACTCTTTTTGTTTCCCTTCTTACCTGAGCACAGGTACACGTGGGAAGTGATGGGGGTGTGGGATGGCATTGCTCATTGTAGCTAGACTTTCTCTACTGAAGCAAGAGTCAGGAAGGTAGACCTTGCATAAGCTTCAGTTCCCTCCCCATGCTTCCCACTGTCTTCCCAGTGGTGCCTGAGTTATGATTGTTTCCTGTTGACTCTGCTGGGCCCCTACCTGCCTTTTAACTTTGCTGTGGATTTCTGCCTACCTTACCAAAGAGTTGTAATCACTGGACTGTTGAGGGCACCCTAATATTTTCTCAAAGATACATTACCCATAAGGGTGCACAAGTAATGGCCTTGGTGTGTGTGCTACACGCTCCATGGTCCCTCAGCTTCCTGAGCCTCCTACATTCTCACCTGCCCTGCCTGTGAGCTCTGAGTGCAGTACGGATGGGCCATGGGTGCAGAGACAGATTTTGCAGAAGTGTTGAAGTGAGATGCACTCCTTAAATGTCTGATTGAACCATGCATCCAGGACTGGGCTCCCAGTATTGTCTGTATGCTCAGTCTTCCTGCTCTGACTGTGGATGCCCCTGCTACCCCAGCATGGCCAAGAGCCCACAGGATTCTCAGCCTGCCTCTGATGGGCTTTGTCTGACTTACTCAGTATAGTAAAACTATATATAATTCAGTGACCCAGTAAAAATAACTTCTAAGGACCCCATTTTCTGAGAGCTTCTAAGGAGAAGAATTTGGGTTCTTATTCACTCCAGAAAACTTTGTAGGTACCTTAAGTACAGATGTTAGGATGCCCTAGAGCCCGGGTGCCTGTGTGTAGAGTCCCTTAGATTCTATTTTGTTTTAGACACAATTTTGCTTTAAAACATTATAACTGATACTCTGAAATGTTGAATGAGTTGCTAGATACAGCAGCACATGCCTTTAAGCCCAGCACTTAGGAGGCAGAGGCAAGCAGATCTCTGAGTTCAAGGCCAGCCTGATCTATATAGTGAGTTCTAGGACAGCCAGGGCAACATGGAGAAATTCTGTTTCAAAACATCTCTCCCCCACCTCTCCCCCCCATCTCTCTCTCTCTCTCTCTCTCTCTCTCTCTCTCTCTCTCTCTCTCACACACACACACACACACACACACACACACACACACACACACGTTAAATGCATTGATGTCTTGTTTGAAAGCTGTACCCTTTACTTTCAGGCAGATAAACTTTGAAGTGATGAAACATTGTCCTCTCCTTGTTCCCTTTTTTTCTTTTTTCTTTCTTTCTTTTTTTTTTTTTTTTTTTTTTTGGAGCTGGGGACCGAACCCAGGGCCTTGTGATTTCTAGGCAAGCACTCTACCACTGAGCTAAATCCCCAACCCCTCCTTGTTCCTTTTTGTTTGGCAAGTAACTCACTGTCTAATGAGGAGCTTCTACTGGAGCCTTGACTCTGTATCTAGAGTTAATAGGTCTTACTCACATTGGGTTCAAGTAGTTCATGAACTTCCCCCTAAACGTTAACATCTTACAGGGTCCTTAAAGATTACTTAGCTTGGCATGAACACAAGTCTTAAAGACTGGAATAACAATTTCTTGGATTCCTGTGCAGGCTTCTACCTTGTCCCCGTGTCCTTGGGCCATGTGTGAACAGCTGTAACATTATCAAGAACTGCTAGAAACAGACAGGAACTTGCTGAGTTTACCACAAGTCACATGGAGGAGGGAGAAGCAAGAGATGGGATGGAAGGCCACAAGGAAGAGCATCAGGAGTAGTGTTAGGCTGGGAATTAGCTAGTCTCCTGGGTTACCAGGGTTGGAAATCCTTCACTAGCTGTGCCCGCCTGAGATAGGGTTCTGTACCTTGCCCCGATCATAGCAGAGAGCCTAACCGAGTATATTTGGCTTTGCGATACTTTTTCAAACCATGCTGCTTCTATCTCTGAAGCTGGGAAGGAGAGCTGCTGAGGGTCAGTTTGAAGAAGCTATGGAGGCAGACAGAAGGATCTCAGGAGGCTTGAATCTGGAATCTGATGCTCCGAAACAGATGTCCTGGTGTTAAGGACAGACGGGCTTAGTTAGATAAATTGTTAGACCCTTGGCGATCCCTCATCTCTAGCATATAATTTTTCTGAGGTTTGCCTGAGCAATGTCCCCTCAAAGGTCCCCAGGATTGACCTATTGGGAAGTCTTGTAGATGCAAAGTAAGTGGAGTTTTGTGGTAGGTGCTTGGGTCACCAGGGATATGCCTTAAAGCCACTGATATGCCAGTTCTCCCCTCCCTCTTGCTTTCTGGCCATGAGCTGAGCCATATGAGCTAACACAAGCTCCCTTGATAACACACACTGTCACCAGAGTCCAAAGCCATGGGGTTACTCGATTATAGGCTAAAATTCAAGACTATGATAAGCAAATTAAATAATTAAAAAATAAATTAACTACTCTTAATGTTTTATTTTTGTTAGGTAAAACAGAAGGATCTCAGGAGGCTTGAATCTGGAATCTGATGCTCTGAAACAGATGTCCTGGTGTTAAGGACAGACGGGCTTAGTTAGATAAATTGTTAGACCCTTGGCGATCCCTCATCTCTAGCATATAATTTTTCTGAGGTTTGCCTGAGCAATGTCCCCTCAAAGGTCCCCAGGATTGACCTATTACAAGTTAAAGGAGATGTTTGTACGGGACTCAGCCTGGCATCTGGGCAAATAAAATGATAAGAGAGGAAGAGGAGGAGGAAGAGGAGGAGAGAGGCAACAGTACTGGCATAGGGTTGGCTATGGGGAGACACAGGCTGCTCTGTTCTCTTTTACCTGGTCCCATTTCAGGGGTCACGAGAATAACCTAGAAATCTCAGGGATCCCTTTCCTGAGACTTTGCTATACAGCTGCCTTTAGATTCCTCAGCAAGCATAGCTCCTAACCACTGCTTGCTTTTTGCCTTGTCCCTTCACTCCCCCACTTTGACCACCCTCAGAATTAGCTACTCAGCCCCATGCTAAGACTGGCCCTTGAGCCTGTGCTTAGCCCTACTTAGACCCAGACTCTTATTGCATCGCCCTAACTACAGCCGAGCTGAGTGTTATCTTACCAGCACAGGTCCTTGAGGGTTAAGATCTCCTAAGTGTCCTGTGACTCTGAAGAGTCAGGGTCAGTTGAACTAAGCCCCCCTTTGAGCAAAGGCACAGGAATGGTTCTTACTATGGGGATGGGCTGGGGGTGGTTTCGCCAAAGCAGTGGTTTCGCTAAAGCCGTCATATTAACCTAAAAACCAGATGGAGAGATTCATGGATTTCTGGAAAAACTTTAAAAATTAATGATGCTCAAACACCAAGGGCTCGGGCTCCTGTGGTAAGAGTGTCTTTCCAGCCGTATCCTTAGCTCTGGCATTTGCACAGCTTAAGCCAAGGTGACTGGATTCCTCACATAACCACAACACTCATTCATCATGAGTGTTTATAATAACTGACACACTTCAAGGCCATTGATAAAAAGCAGCTTGCTGATGGCCAAGGGTCTTACTGGTCACGCAATGGGAAAGGCTTTTGGCCAAGACCCCAGATCGGGCTAATATGTGACTTATCTCAGCAACGGCTGGCTTTGAAAATATACAAAGTGACCCACATGGACCCTGTTTTCTGGCCCCTGTGCATTCTCTGCCTCATTAAAAATGTTGCTTGTTTAAAATTGCCCAGGGACAATTAAGTAGGCCTGAAGTTGATTTATGGGAGACAAACAGAGCCATGAATGCACAGAAACATTGTTATGTCGGGGAGGTAATTCACGAAGATAAGACTGAGGTGATGGGGGCAGGCCCGATGAGAGGTCAGCCATAGGAAATGCTGTATCTTGACAACCGTCCAGAGCCACGGAGCTCCACAGTATTCAGGTGAGCATTACCTTTTATATCCTAGCCCACATTTCAAGCTCATTGGTTCAGTGCTTGGAAAGAAATGAAAAGCAGCCCACACAGTCATATGTGTCCACACACATTTGGAGTTGAAGTGGAAATCACAGGGAACAGTTGTACAAGGAAACGAGGGGGAGTTGTGTTGACTTTCCTGAGCCCAGCCTTTCCCACACAGCTGTCACTTGTTTCTTTGGAAGGCACACATACCACTCAGCGGTATCTGGGCATTCATTCTGGGGGTTCTTTGGATCTGGTTGACAAGGGAATCTTTGGTGAACTTAGAGCAGGGAGAGACTCAGAATGGGGATCCAGGTTATGTCTATAGGGAGACCATACTGGGAGGCAGACGCTGTCCTAGGCATTTGGGAACTTAACTGTCCCTGGCTGTCTATTGGCTGGTATGGAGCAACGTTGGTATTGGGCACCCTGATGACAGTATCGTGTGCCTGTGACTCCTGCTAAGGCAGAAGCTGACACTAGGGTCATAGCTTTGGGCCACTGGATGGCCTCTGTCCAATCCCGCTATGGACACAGGACCTCTTCTCCCAGCCACTCCTAAGTGCTAACTCTCAACTGCCTCAGAGGACAGAGAGTGAGTCCCAGGGCCTTTAGCTAAGGCAGGTCCCACAGGACTTAACTTTTAGGGACATAGTCACACACCTGTGTCTGACTACCTCCTTTCCCTTTAGCTTTTCTCTGAGCATCCATATGTCATTTGATGACAGGATCTTTATGAGAAATGTGTTGTTAAATGATTTCCTCATCATGGAAACATCACAGAGCCAGGCAACCAAAAACAAAACAAAACAAAACAAAACAAAAAAAAAAACAAAAACAAAAAAACAAAAAAAACAAAAAAACAAACAAAAAAAAAAAAAAACAAAACCCTAAACAGCACAGATCAGTCACTGGGCTGGGCCTTTGATAGGGTCAGGAAATGTGGTAAAAGCACCTTGGATCTACTACGTAAGATCATTTTTTCTTACACTAAGTTTAATGAACAGAAATCAATCCATAATAATAAAAGTACAGCAGGTACATAAGCTGTCAACACAGTTGTCTGTTAAGTATTATACTGCCAAGAATCGTATGTGCTATATTTAATAGGAGTGGCAGAAGGCTAGCATGTTCTGTTTGTTTGTTCCTCTCCACTGCAGCATAGGCTGTGAGTAATGTACAGAGGTAAGACTTTATAAAGGCTACAATGACACTCCACGACAGCAAGTTTTCAGCTCCATTGTTAACTTCTGGGACTACCTTTTATATGTGGCCCTTCTTTGACTGGTTTGTCATTGACTGAAAAACACAATCCCCGATAGCTGTGACTCAGTGGCTTACCCCAGAACCACTTTACAAAGTTTAGTACTGGAAGTCTGGGTTCCCAACCCTCTGCCTCGGTTATCCGGGTTGTACATTCAGTGTGCAGCATTGCTAACAGGCACTGAAGAAAAGTCAAGTTGCACGCCTGACTGAAGGTCTCGTTTAATGATTCCTCACATGGACCTTTTTTGAAAGGTGATCCTAAGGAAATCAAGTAATCATCAGAAAATGCTTTGGTCCCAGGTCCCACCTCGGTCTCTGCCACCTCCTCACTTTGCTAACGAAGACCTCCCATTCACTTCTTAAACCCATGTGTCTGCCTCTCTGGATCTGAATGCCACTCTCCTCAACTGGAATGACCTTCCTGAAGGCCCCAATTAATTAAAACATCAACTCTCCTATTAAGCCTTTCCCATTTCCTTCCATCGGCAACAACCTCTGGGTCCAAGTCACTCCTGTCTGCTCTGAACCCCAAGGCTATCCACCAACCACTACCAAAGACTCCTTTGTTCCAGTGACAGGACAGGTTACCAATGTGACTGCTTGGAAACACTTAAAATGCTTCCATGCAGCTTCAAGTTGATTTAAACTGTCCTTGCCCTCAGTTTGTCTGCATTGGAAATTTATTGGCTAGAATAAAATACGTGACTATTCTGCACCCCTAACACCAAGGAAACTGAGAGTCCTAAGAAGTTCCACATGGCTGCTTCATTTAAAGACGGCATTCCTGAACTTAAGAAGGCATCGGTGTACTTGGGATTTTAATGTTTCTGTCATATTTATTGCTAACTTGAACCCGAGAGCCGTTTAAAAATGGCTACTTATTGTTGGGGTTGGAAACGAATTATCTCCATATTAGCTACTTTTCTCACTGCCTTGACAAAATACCTTCTTAAAGAAGGAGGATTTATTTTGGCTCAGTCTGAAGTACAGTAGTACATCATGGGTGTAGTCATGAGGCAGAAACACAGGATGACTGGTCTTAGAAACCCAAGGGGACTTGGGAAGGATGTAATGGCAGTAGAAACACAAGTCACATTGGATGTGAGAAGCCAGAGAGCACCGACCCAAGGCTGGTTCAGTCTGCTCTCCCCTTTTTATTCAGTCCAGAGGCCCAGACCACAGTACGGAGACGCCCGCACTCAGGATGTGTCTTTGTCTTTGTTTAAACCTTTCTGGAAACACAGACACATCCAGAGGTGTATTTTCACGGTGATTCTAGGTTCAGTGAGGCTGATATTGAAAAGACGATCAACTTAGCCTCTTGCTCTGGAATCAGTGAGGCTGTCTGTGCTGTCTCTGTCTCTGTCCATAGCATCCTGAGCTTTCATAGCCAGGGCTAGAAAATGTTAGTTTCTTTAAGCAATGATGGGACTGCTGTATCTCTGAGCGTGTGACCTGTGGGCTAGTCCCCCTCCCCCCATAGACTGATAACAATGTCTTAGAGATGTTGGAGGTTGTGTGGTGAGAGACAACCCTACAATGAGCTGCCATGTGAAGTAAAGTTGGGGCATCATTCCGTACAATTGACTTGTTCATTCAGGGAAGATTGGGCCCAAGGGACTTTCAGCAGCAGCAAAGCCACCAGGGCTGAACCAGGGCTCTGTCACCACAGGGCCTTTCTGAGAGGAATCTAGTGGTGGATCATTTGTGGATAGGGTTGCAATGTAGGCAGAAAGGTATTTATGTGCTTAAGATTTACAGGGTAAGAAGGCCACATTGTCATCTGAAAGAAGACAAATGGCAAATTTCTGGAGCAACAGGCCTCTGGGGGCTAATTCAGGAAGCTCACCAGTGACTCAACGTGTCAAAGGTCAGCTCTGTGCTATGAAATGAAAATACAAGTTCTTTTAACATAAACAATACAGGGACAGTCTCAAGCGTCCCAAGACATCAGTCACATCAGACACATTCTGCGCCCTACAAGATGTCCCCGTGACTCTATGCTTGGAGGTCAGAGCATAATTAAGCAGAGGAACTGAATAGATGGTGTCGTCACACAGTTACGTCCAGGTACACACTTTGCTTAGAGCTGGGGCTGAGGACTTCCAATGAGCTTCTCGGAGATCCCAGGCTGCGGCTGCTGCATGCCGCTCCACTTGCACGATCTAACAGAGACCCTGAAACTTACCCATTTCCATTCTCCTTTGGTCTCGTTTAGGTTGTTACCAGAGATTGACCACCAGGCAGAGATGCAGCTCCCACTTCTGCTGTGGTCTGAGCTGGAAAGGGGACAATGAGCATCTGGGCTTCCCATCGCACTACCTTGCTCCTGCTGAGACCACACAGTCTGAGTTCCTCTCGGTGGGCGGTGCGAATCCAACGTAAGACGTATGTAAAGCAGAGCAGGAAGCGTTTGCATGACAAGCACACGGCGCATGGTGGATGCACTGCAGTTACCTTACCCTGCTCCGAGCAGGGGAAGGCTAACAAGGCCATGTGTTCAGGAACGTATATATCCTCATACTTGAGTTCATTCAAGCCCCCGCTTCCTCATAGTCCTCTTTGGTCTCCATAGTCCTCTTTCTCTTCCCAAGTAGTTTCCCCATGCTTTCATGATGTGTGTGTGTGTGTGTGTGTGTGTGTGTGTGTGTGTGTGTGTGTGCCTGCATGGGTGTGATTGTGTGCTGTTTATGTGTGTCTGTGTGTCTGTGCATATATTTAAATCTAGATTCTGCATGAGGGAAATATAGGACTATCTCGTTCCCCTATTAACCACATTCTTCTTCCCCTTCCTTTTAAAATTCTTCAACCTCCATTATAGTCCTCCTCTCCTTTAGTTTCACACCCTATGCACATTTGCAAATATATTTAAACGATATTCGGCCTATGAGAGAAAGCATAGAGTATTTACCTTCCTAAGTCTGGCGTTTGCTTACATGATGGTCTCTAATTCTATCCATGCTCCTATAAATTGCATAATTTCATTCTTTTTATAGCTGAATAAAATCGTCACATTTTCTTTATGCACCCACCAGTTGGTGGGGTCTAGCAGCTCCCACATGTTGGCTACTGTAAGCAGTGAGGTAACAAAATGGATGTAGGGTGACTGTCTTCTGTGACCTTCTGGTAAAATCCCAGGGGTGGATTATCTCCAGAGCTGAACGATTATTTCCAGTGGCCTTCTGGTACACACCTATGGTGGGAGAGCTGCGACTTTAGTTAGTTTTATTTTTACTTTTTCTTTTTGGTGGGGCGTGAACCTCCATACTCATCCCCCACAGTGGCTTCATCAGTTTATAATCTCATGGCGAATAAACTCCTGCTTCTCCATTTCCTCTCCAGCATTTATTCTTTTTGTTTTTCCTGATATTGGCTATTCTGATTTGAGAGAGATGGACTATCAAAGGAGTTTGAAATTGTGTTTCCCTGATGGCAAAGGATGTTGAACACCCTTTAAGTATTTATGGGTCATTTGCACTACTTCTTTTGAGAACTATCTAGGTATTTTATTGCCCCAATTTTTAATTCGAGTTGGAGTTTTGTATTAATATTTGTATCTATGTATCTATTTGAGATATTGTATCCTTGTCATTCTTGCAATTGTGTCTGTCACTGTGCAGGGTTTTGGAACTCCATGTAGTCCTATGTACTAATCTGGGGAACTGTTTCCCCAGCTCCTTTCAGAAAGCCCTTGATTATGCCTATGTATTGAAGTGATTTCTTTGTGTTTTCCTCTATTAGTTTACAAGTTTCTTACATTAAAGTCTCATCCATTTAGGTTGGTTCTTAAGTAGGGTGAAAGATATAGTTCTAGCTTATTTTTCTGAATATGGAAATTTAGTTTTCTTTTGTTGTTGTTTGTTTGAGTCAGTGTGTGTGTGTGTGTGTGTGTGTGTGTGTGTGTGTGTGTGTGTGTGTGTAACAGCTCTGTAGCTCTGTCTTAGAACTCGTTCTGTAGACCAGGCTGGCCTCAAACTCATGAAGATACACCTGTCTCTGCCTCCCCAGTGCTGGAATTAAGGGCGTGTGACTCCACTTCCCTCGAAGGAATACCATTTTCTAAGAAACATTTGCCAAAGAGGCCATCTTTCCTTCAAAGTGTATTTTTGATACCTTTGTTGAACATTCTGTGTCTTTGACTGTGCATATTTATTGTGACTACTCTGAGCCATCGGTATACCCATCTGGATTTGTGCATGATGGTTTTATTACCATATAGGATAATTTGCCATCTTTCTGAGTAGTGTTGCCTGGCTGTTTGAGGTTTTCTGTGCTTTCTTCTGTATTTCTGGGTTTTCTGACGTGGAATTATTTTCCTCAGTATTTTAAAGTTTTCATTGTACAGATGAACCTTAGTTGAGCTCACTTGTAGGTATTTTTTTTTTAAACCATTTAAATGGTGGTTGTTTTTCTTTAATAAGACAAAAGCAATCAGCACCCCCCCCCCCAAAAAAGGAGACAGAAGATATTATCAAAACCAGGGCTGAAATGAATGAAAAGACAACATACGAAGAATCAGTGTTTTCTTGCTCTCCAAGTTTATCATAGGTCTGTAGGGAAGCAAAAGCTCGTGTATATCCTGTTACTTTGCTGGAAGTATTGATTGGATTTCAGTTTTCTGGTGAAGTCTTTAGGGTCCCTTAAGTACAGTGTCACATGCTTATCAATGTGGGTTTAACTTATGTTTGCATCCTGTCCTTTTTTTTCTCTTGTCACTGCGCTAGCTAAGATTTGGAATAAAAGTGGAGAGAAGAGACATCTGTGCCTTATTTTTGATCTCAGAGGTAATGCTTCCAGATTTGCCCATTTATTTTAATACTGGCCACATTTTTATGCACAAGCTTTATTATGTTGAAATATGCTCTTCCTATATTCAATTTCTTTGGAACTTTAATCACGAAGACGTGTTTAAACTTGTCAAATGCCTTTTTAAAAAAATCTATTGATAGAGTCCTATGATCCCTGTCCTTACATTAATTTGTGAGCCATGTTACATTTGTTGATTTGTATACATTGAACCAATCTTGAACTAGTACAAAACCAACTTTTTCATTAGATATGATCTTATTAATGTGTTCCTGAATACGGTATGTAAATATTTTACAAAGGCTTTTTTGCATCTATGTTTATCAGAGAAATTATACCTTTCTTGTGTCTGTACCTGGGTTTATACGGGGCGACACTGTCTTTATAGACTGAGTTTGGTAATACTTTTCCCTTTCTATTTGATGGAACAATTTAAGTAGCACCGATGTAAACTCATCCATGATTGTTTTGCTAAAATGTAGCAATGACTGTCTGATCTTGGCTTCTCTTTGTTGGGAGACATTGTGTTACTCTTCAAGCTGGGTTGGCACAGACCTTGGGTTCTTATATGCTATGATGGTGCCTATCTAGGAATTCACCATTTTCTTCTAGACATTGCTATTGTTTGTAATGAAGATTACAAACTGTTTGCTAATGAACCTCTGGATTTCACTGTAATGTATTTTAATGCCTTGTCTTCATTTTCATCTCTAATTTTATTAATTTGGTTCTCCTTTTCTCTGAGGTCATTTGACTGGGAGTCTCCCAGGTTTTGTTTTTCAGTTTTTTTTTATTTCATGTTCCCCTCTTATCTTTATTATTTCTTTGTCTTGTCTTCAGGGTGTGACTTACTCTTTTTCTATGACCTTGAGGTGCGCAATTGTGTGGGACCCTTTTAAATTTTAATCTAATCACGTATATCTGTAGCCTCTTGGAACTGCCTTCGCTGTACCCCAAAAGTTCTGATATGTTGTACTTTTGCTTTCACTTGATTCTAAGAATTTATTTCTTTGTGTTGGTTTATTTTGCTGCTAACTACAATCTTGTGTAACCCAAGGTATTCTCAAACTCACTATGCAGTTCAGGCTAGCATAACTCTTCCTAATCCCGATGCCTTATTCCCCATGTGCGGTGATCAGGGCTCTGCACTCCAATGCTGTGCTTGGCTCTACAGCTTCAAAATTTACCCCCCCCCCCCATTGCCTCTCGTGATGGCTGGCCATTCAGGAGTATTTCTTGGGCTCCAAGTATTTTTATAGTTTTGTGGTTTCTCTTGTTATTCAATTGTAGTTTTATTTTCCTACTATGATCAGATAAAATACAGGAAATTATTTTCATTCTTCTGTTTGGTCATGTCTTTCTTGTGGCTGAGAATATGATCTTAGAGAATTTTCTGTAGGCTGTGGAGAAGAGTGTATACTTGGCTGCAGTTAAATATGACAGTCTGGGAATGTCTGTAAGTCCATTTGATCTATGGCATAGTTTATTCCAAAGCAGCTTTATTTTTGGTTCAGATAACTTATTTAAAGACGAGAGTGGGTTATTGAAACCAACGACTGTCGTTGCAGCAGAACCTGTCTAACCTTTTATGCCTGTTTCACATTCATTCCCGTGCATTTTCTTTTAGTGAGTTGGATCCCCCTTGCTACTGAAGGTTACAATTGTTCCATCTTCTTGAGGCATTATTCCCTTTAATTATGGAATGGTCTACTTTATCTCCTCTAATTTGTTGCTCGAAGTCTATTTTATCACACTCCAGAATGGCTATGCCGTACTGAGGTGGTTCACTGGATGGTTTGCATTCCGTCCTGACTCTGCGGTTGTTTTACCATTAAGGAACAAACAATATTTGCATCCTGTTTTTTTTAATCTATTCATTTTAATCTGCGTCTCTTAAGTGGGACGTAGGGACGTTTGTATTTATGGCCATTATGGAGGGTTTTCCTAATTCTTGTAATTCTGTTGGCTGCTTTTCTGACTTGCCGGATGGTTATTTGCTCTTTTCTTCCTCTCTATTGATATTATGCACGTTGTGGCTTGCTGTGCTGGACATGATGAGGTCTACTATAGTCCCCTTTCCATCTCTTCCTCTCAAGGCATTTCTTCTTCCCTGTGGTTTAATGGCTGAAATCATCTTTTTTCTTCCCGTTGTTTAACAGCAGTGCCCTTTGAAGCATCCGAAGTCTAACTGGGAAGAAAAGCCACTGTAGGTATTCAGAATAGATCGCTTGGGTACCCAAGTGATGGTTACAGGTGCTAGAACTCAGTGGCTTTAGGAGGAGCTGCAGCCCTCTGTAAGGTGGGAGATCTTTCAGGGCCCAGGCCTGATGGTCACTCTTGAGAAGCAAGAGCCTTGGCTCGTTGGGCAAAAGCTGGGTCTGAGGAAAAGCTGCTGGAAAGAATGTGTGGTTATGGGGAAGATGGTGATGGGCAACTCTTGGCCTTCCTTTTCTTATATCCTCTCCATCAGGATAAGTCTCTCAGAAATGAGGTGGAAAGCATTTTTAAAAAGTCTGTTTTGTCTGCAATCAATATAGCCGTCCCAGCTTCCTAAGAGTGACTGTTCCCTCCAACCTCTGAATTTTAGCCAATTTGTATCTTTGAATCTAGAGCATGTTATTTGGAGCCATATCTGTAGTGCCAGCATCCAGGAGATGTAAATTAGAGGATCACTAGTTCAAAACCTGCCTAGGCTACCGAGCAAGAGCCATTTCAGCCAGAGCTACATTAGAAGACCCACGAAAAACAATACAGTGTGCTATAGGAAAAACATAGTTGGATCTTATTTTCCCACTTAATCTGACAGTCTTTGCTCTCTGATTACATTGTTTAATCCATTCATACTTAACCTTATTATTTATAGAGTTGGGTTTGTGTCAACCATTTTGATTTTGTCTTACATAGATATTGTCCTATTTTGCTCTTGGCTTAGTATACAAAGGAACACATTATAAATTGTAGATTTGTGGGTGCAAAATGTAATGTTATAACATTTCACTCTCCTTTAAAGTCTTCACCACATGCAACTTAGCACCTCCTCTGTACCTTGTCAGCTATGGTGATCCACTCTTAGAGGGAGAACAGGAAGCAAGCCATCGATGCTGTCTACCCTTAGCAGAGGAAGGGAAACATCATTAGGGGAATGCCAAGCAGAGGTCAATCATTGCTCTCTTTAACTTGCATTCATCCAGAAACCTCACCTAAGATCACTTCAGGAGCATTAAGAAGTTGATACCTGGGGGGCTGGGGATTTAGCTCAGTTGTAGAGCGCTTACCTAGGAAGCGCAAGGCCCTGGGTTCGGTCCCCAGCTCCGAAAAAAACCAAAAAAACCAAAAAAAAAAAAAAAGAAGTTGATACCTGAATGGCAAGTGAATTCTCCTTGGTCTCTTCACTGCTGTCCATGAGGACCAGAAGGGTAGCTCTCTCTCTAGAAGAGAGAACTGCGATCTGCCCAAAGCCATTTCTCATAGCTCTCAACACTAAGGCCCTATCCAAGACCTCCTAGTGTAGGCTACTGTTTTCTTCCTGAAAGGCACAGGCTTGATGTCAATGACAACAATGCAGAGGATAATCTGGCAGAGGGAAAAAATAACTCACTATATTCTAAAGTGGATACCTGTGGCACACAGTGTTGTGCCTCATTAAGACCTTCAGATAAACCTAAGGAAGTCTGTGGACAGGACAAAGGGGACAGTCCTGGAAGATAGATTTTAGTGTGTGTCACAATTTAATTGCAGCATAGCTGGTGAGTTTAATTTTTTTACATCCTTTATTATATATCTATAAAATATATAACATGTTATATATTTTACATACATTTTGTTTTTGGTATGCAAAAAAAAAGAAACGTTCAAAAGTTAGCAGGGAGGAGGATGGAGGCAGATGGTGGAAGCTAATGTAGGGAGAGTTTGAGTTCTTTGAGAGTTTGCAGTGTTCCCTCCGGTTTTACGAAGCTATGGTGAATGAGTGATGGATGGAGCCCTGGACCTCATCTATGTTTTATTATTTACGTAGTGTAGTAAAATATTGGAGAAAAATAACATAACATGTCAGGGAGGGTTCAAGACCTAAAATGGACCATCTGAAACACGATCTGACAAAAGGACACTATGAACCCTGTCCAGGGGCTTTCATTCCACACGAGGGAGGGAAAAACCTCCTGCCCTGTAAAATATCCTTTACAGTGGGTTATTTGTCCTGGGGGAAGGATGCAGGAGGTCCATCTCTGCTCCCCGAATTCTTGCTGAGTTCTGCAGGCGATGTGGTAACTCTGCTGCTTCGCTGTAATGCTCCATTCACTGTGTCTAAGCCGCCTCACCTACGGTCTGTCTGTTGCCTGTCTTTTCCTCCATAGCCCCTTCTGCTCTAAATTGCCTAAGCCCAAAAGTCCAGACCTCTCCTTATTTTCAAAATTGCTTTGTGCACTATGCACTACCACGGGCCTGGTCCCTGGGCCTGAATTTCAAAAGGGCAGCCTCGTTCTCATGTTGATTACCAGACTTCCTGAACCTGGTAGGTCGCATCATAGGTTCTTGTTAACTGGGTTTCTAATGTCACATTGGCTGACCTGGGTTGCTATTCCTTAGGACTGTCATCTCTGGTCTCATGGAAGCCTGGGTCACACTTTCCACCATGTAGAAGGCCTCAGAGAGGGAGCAGATTTCTTTCTCAGAGGGCAGGACAGGCTGCCACCACCAGGATCTGGATCACCTGGTCAGCTGAGAGAAGCCACTAGTGTTCACCATAGGTCTGTCCCCTGCACCTCCCACTCCTTTCTCTCTGACTAGAGTCTAAATCAGTTCTGGTCCTGTGGATATTGTACAGCTCTAGTGATGACCCATCCTTACTTCCTATTCTGGGGACTCTTCACCCATCCTGTCACCTGTCCCAAACTTTATGCTGTGAACCACAGTATCAGATACAAAATGGACAAGACAGTCTCACCCACCAAGTAACCAGTTCCACCACCACGTACCTCACACATCCCTGAGGAACCTCTCATCCCTAAGTCCCAGCAGTTCTTGGCAGTGGACCCTGAGTGGGGACCCCTGCTAGCCACAGAACCCTTTTAGATATACTTCTGTCTTTGGAAGTTTAAGCATATGGTAGCTGACCCTGACATGACTTGGCTCGAGCACTGCAGAGTCAAGCCGAGATGGTTTTCGGGCTCTTCTGGGTGACTGCGACATAGGGCACATTGAGGGATGAGCATATGTAACCCCTGCAAGCCAAGAGGGTTGGGCTTAGAAGGGGCTAACAGTTGGCATTTGATCTGACTTCTGTCTGACTTCCCTCTTTTAGAGCCCACCAGTCTGTGGTGTCTGTGAGAGCTGCCCAAGCAGACCACCCTGGAGATCCTCTTTGGTTACCTCTAGTGGCTTTACTTGGAACTTTGATATGTTTAGGGGCACACTGAGTAAGAAGTGCTTGTTCTTGCAACCAGTTGCAGGGGCCACCTTCCTTTCTGCATCAGCTTTCTAGCCCCAGATGCTGGAGACAGCCCTGCCCACTACCTTTGCAGACTCCTGTGGGTGTGGTCACAACGGCGGCTTTCTGTAGGCAACTACGTTTTAGGTTGGTACATCCTCCTGAGGACATAGAGGTGAGGAGGATTGCTGAGGGACAGTGGCCTTCAGTGCCCTACCTGTGGGGTTCTTTCCCTCCTCCCAACCTCTACCCCCAGCTTCTTAGAACCTGTTTTCTAGCCTGATTTCTCTCAGTCTCTGCCTGTGATGTGCTGTGTTTCCAGAATAACCCACATCACAGAGTCTGGGGAGCAAAGCCTGGAAGGCAATTTCCTGGCCGGATCTTGGTAATGGCAGGCTATATTTGCAGCCTCCAGGTCTGGGCATAGGGATGTAGAAAAACAAATGCCCCCTACCTTCTGCTGAGTCATAGGTGTGGCTGGAGGAACAGTATGGCAGTTGGCCTCAGGTAAGACCAACACATCTGTAGTCGTGGGAACTGTCATTTAGTAACCATGTATTTGAGGTTTTACATGGCAGTAGCCATCCCTGACACTGCATGATGGTGTGGTGTTTCCTGATGTCCTTACAAATTGCTAATTGTCTTTGTTTCATAAATAAGAAGACAGGATGTGGGGAGAGCACATTCGCTCAGTCCATGAATCTGTTCTGACTTCTGTCACATACATCTCTCCCATGCGTCTTCCTTTTAACAGGCTTCTGGGAAACTCAAGCCAGCACATATGGTCTTTGGGAGAAAATGGCCCCCTGAGTCTATGAGAATAGGGACATTCCTTCCCGAGCCTGAACTGCTATGCCTGTCTCCATGAGTTCTTGGATCTGGATCTTCAGGAGACCACTCTGCCCAGCCATCTGCAGACTTGGCAAAGAGGCACCCACCCGTGCTGGCCAGTTCTGACTGGCGGCCAGAACATCAGCAGCCACCTTCCAGCCAAGGACAGAGGATCCTAATGTTTCCCCAAATGCAGGCCATACCCATTGAAGAACACAAGAATTGGCCAGTTCTGAGAACAGAACCTCCTCCTACCTGAGATGCTAAAGTCATGTCTTTTTCTGGGGACATTTTATAGGCTTAAATTTTTCAAAACCTATTTTTAATATGCGTTCTTAAATGCTTTAACCTCTCTTCTAGTCCACCACCCACCAGAGGTAGTGAAAAAGAAAGGTTATTAGGATACAGGGGAAGCGGACCTGTTGTTTAGAAATAGTTCTTTGGATCAAATCTAATCTGCATTGTCAGGATATCAACAGTTCAGTTCACATGAATCAGCAGCAGCTTGATCTAGAAGAAGCCTTGAGGTTCTGCTGTATGCTACTTAGAAGTGTTCTTTGGGGGCAATTTCAATATCAAATTGTCAGGATAGCAGCAGTCCAGTTAGGTAGTGTCAGGATAGCAAACATGAATCAGAAGCAATGACACAATGCAGCAGAAACAGCCAGGCCTCTGCCAAATCAGCACGAGTCAATAGGAGCGACCAGGCGAGCAGGGATGCCAGGA